>NC_044601.1:43066000-43394125 GCF_901933205.1 Camarhynchus parvulus
TCCTGATTTCTACGACCTTTCAAAGATTGTGAGCAGCCCCACAATGGTGTCTGCCAGCTCTCTCAACCTTCATGGATGCATTCCATTAGGGCCCATGGACTTGTGGATATCCACTTTACCTAGGTGGTCTCTAACCCAGTTGTCTTTGACCAGGAGAAAGTTTTCCTTGCAAAATTCCTTGCCCTGGTTTCCTGGGCCAGAGATGCCTAAGAGCTGGTCTTGTTAGTGAACATGGGTGCAAAGAAGGTGTGCATCATTTTTGACTCATGTATGTGATTAGCTGCATATTTTGGTGAGAAAAATTTTGAAGCTTATTATAACTGATAGAAGAAAAGCAATTGTTGAAAACTGGGAGTACTTTTTCCTAGTTAATTGTGGCCTGGAATCACTCAAATTTATGCATTGGTCCTTATGGTAAAAAACCCTGAACCTTACAATAAATCAAGTGTTTGGTCATACATAAGAATTTTTTGACTGATGTGTGAAATCAGAGGGAAGCGTAGGGAAGCAGCAAAGAGTTTGATCACTTTCCTTACATCAAAGATACCTAGGGCATTTTTATTGTGTTTTCTGTGGGGCATTGAGCATTTGAAGCATTGAGTGCAGAGAAATGCCCCTCCTACTGTCCATGAAGTTGGCCTCTTAGGAAAAATGTCATTATCACCTGGAACAATTTACTGGCTATATTCAGGAGGTCAGGTGGATTTTATCATACCATTGTTTCATTATTTTAGGGAAATTAATGAGATGCATCCTGATAAGCATGCAGGTGTATGGTGCATGGCCCATACACCTATATCCCAGGGTATGCATCTTAGGAAATGTGAAGTTTTTACTCACTGGTTTTCCCTGAGTCCAGAGATAGTTGCAAATTGCCTTCTTATGTAAAGAAGCGGTTCAAAACATGTTTTGATTAGTTTTGCTTCATATTGTGTATATAAACAGATATTTTGATTTTTGAGAATTCCATTTTTCTGAAAGCCCTATTTTTGTTTGTTATAAATATCTCTTCATAAAATACCTCTTGTGTAAAACATGCTGGCTCCCTTTACTACCTGTTAGAACAGCAAACTAAGTATCTCAGTCTTGGCTGCTTGACAAGTGTATGCTCTTCATGGCTTGTGGTAATAAAAATATGATAGCCTTACTGAGGATGCCCTTTGGTTTAAGTGGTGCTGTATCAGAACACCCACATGTTAAGGAGAATCACAAGTTTCTTTCTTATCTGTTATGAGGAATTATACTATCTGACGTGCATGGCAGAACATGAATTCAATTGCTAGAGGTATATTGCCAAGTAACACAAGTTTAAGCCATTACAAATAGTTAAGTTGCAAGACTAATCCTTTCATAGATAATGGATTTATTTTGAGAAATTTGGATGATTCAGAAATATTTGAACAGAAATCAATTAGAAGTATCACCACACCCTGTAAAAATAGCTAAAACTGACTCTGCTATGGCTGTAAACAAGAGTCTCATCTGGCTAAACTTGTATCTAAATTCCAGCTGGTAGCGGGAATTGTATATTTTAAATTAAGCCAAGTAACAAAACAGCATATGCTGTCCTGTCATTTGACTTTTTCTAATAAGTATGGATGTTATTGCTTAGGTTTTTATACTAATTCTGGAGAATCTGCTTAACAGCTCTTCATTTATTAAGATATTAGGCATATATTTTCCCTTAATTAAACACCTGTCATCAGCAATATAATAGCACTCTGAAATGTGGGTACTTTTAGCATTTCTGTAAACACTGTCAAATGTTTTTAAAATGCCTTTTAAAGTTAGTTGTAAATAGAAGAAAATACCTCTGTGTTTCAAGGGCTGATAGCCTCTCAAAGAGAGATGAAAACAGATTTCTCACTTCAAACAGGAGACCATTGATGGGAATGACAGCAAAATGTATAATCGAGTTTTCCTCACCTGCAGTGTAGAACAGGAGCTACAAGGCTTGGCTGACTCTGGATTAGTATTGATTGCTGACTTTTTTTAAAGGCATGTCTGCATTGTGTTTTGTCTGTTGAAATAAGCACTATTAAAGGCCTTAGTTTGCAGTCAATTAATCTCCTAAAATAATTTGTTTTCCTGATCCTGTTGCCAGATGCACTAGCCAGGTACAGCCACCACATTTTGTGGTGGCTAAAGTGACTTAGCTGAAAAAGCAGTTGATTATGTTTCTCTGCTTTAAAGTACATTGATCTTGCTCATGGAAAATGTTAGTATTTTCTCCTTTGTTTGAACTGTACCTCTATGTTTTCAGTAATTGTTGTCTGTGACTTAGATCTCATTAGGATTATGCCAAGGTCACTGAATGGCATGTCAGCTTAATTACAGTGGCTTTCAAGCTGAACAGTTCTGACTCACAAACAGGAATTCACCGTTAGGTAAATGAACAATCTGAAATCTCCAAGCTGCATGCCATGCAATGCGTAGCTACGCGCAGTAAGATGCTGTGTGAAGACTGTATTCCTTGGCCCCAGAGAGCAGCAGCTAAATTTAAAAAGCCCTTGACTTGAAATGGGACTGAGCACCCCGAGGATGGGCTGTAAATTGCAGATTTTAGCTGTCTTATTTTAAACAGGTTAAAAATGAACAGTTTGTTTTCCTTATGTTATCCCAGCTGGAAAGTCTTTCAGCAGCAGTGGTGTGAGATGTGTGGTACCCTAAAGGAAGGACATCTGCTAGCAACAGAGTGACTTGTCCATTGCAAACAGTGAACTATTAAATAGTTCTAAGCTCTTCACAGGGAAAAAAAATAAGGCCCATGTATCAGGTTAAAACTTCAGTTCTTAAGAAAAGGCATAAGCAGCCTGTACCCATTTGCCCCAGAAGTTTCCACATGTTGAAAACCATCTAATTGATGAAAACCTTATAATTATGTCAAAGTATGTGTCATTGAATGTGTTTTTGCACTAAAATCTAATATATTTCTGCAGCTGAATGATTCATAAGAATTCTGTTTGCAATGAGATGCAGTTCCCATTGTTAGTGATCTCTATGTCTTTTTGTGCTCTATGTTTTACCAAACTGACATCCACATACCTTATAAATCTGACTGCTTCTAAAATATAATTGGCTTTATTTTGTACTTCAAAGGTTATTGCTGTGGTGCCTATCTACACAGATATCAGATGCATCTAATAAAAAATGTCAGAATACAGAGGAAAGCAGAATACAGCAAGAAATAGAATCTTCTTTCATGCATTCCTGAGTAGATACATCAATAACTTCTATCATTTTGCTTATACTCAGTGTTTATTCAGATTAGATAAGATTAACTCAGGTGTTTTTGAGTACAAGTGCGACAAGACAAAAGTGCATTTTGTGGTTAAAAAAATAAAATTGTAGTGTACCTTTCATGTCCCTAAAGTTAAGATAACCGAAGTGTCTGAGAAATTTCTGTAGACAATAGGTATGGTCAGTTCTACTGGCCAGACCTAGGCAATAATCAAGGGTAGAGTTGCATGCCGCTGTCGAGTAAATTATGGTCCAGATCAAAGAGGCCAAGAAACACATTCTTTCAAAAACCTTATCAAGAGTATCTGGCATCCATTGGCTCAAAGCAGCAGTCAGAGGAACCTGGGCAAAAAATTTGGATTTTGGCTAGACTGGAAACCTAAGCAGTCCATGAGTAAATGGTTAAAAAGCAGTAGTTAGAACAGAGAACTAAAGACTAGGATTTTTATCGGAATACTGGGGCAGGATTTAGGATTGAGCAGTCAGTGAGGGTCTCTGCTGTATCCTAGGGGGAGTAACCTGGTTGTTCTGGGCTACTCTGTCAGCTTCATGGTCTTGCCTTTCAGGTCTTGGAGTACTAATTTATGGAAACACAGAAGTGGCCAGGTGTATCTTGGTTATTTTATTTACTCTGAACTATTTCTAAATCAACCGTTCCTGATCAAAGAAGAACAATTGACTGTGGCTTTGTGTAATTGGTTGCCTGTCTGGGACAGATAATGTCCTGAAAGGGAAAAGAACTTCTTGAGAGGCTGTTAAGTTTTGTGGCAAAGTGTAGCTTCCACCTTATTATTCAGGATGGGGCCTCAGTTATTCAGGATGTCTGAGAATTGTGCTTTGCTACAGTGGTTTGCAGTCTCTTAAGTCACTAGTTAGGGGAGAGTGAAGGAGCCTCACAGGTCATGCGCCTTATCCATTTTAGAATGTTGTGCACGTTTGGGTATTCTGTGAGATGTATAGAGTATGTATACTGTAAGTACAATTACTGAACATAATAAAAATACTAGACCATTTTAATGGAGGGAGAATAAGAAGATAGTGGCTAAGTGGTTTTTTAACATCTAATTTGCTCAATTCATTCTCTCTAATTAAACTCCTAGGCTGACTATGGAA
Organism: Camarhynchus parvulus; assembly: GCF_901933205.1. NCBI lineage: Eukaryota > Metazoa > Chordata > Aves > Passeriformes > Thraupidae > Camarhynchus > Camarhynchus parvulus. Next base: position 43,070,354 of record NC_044601.1, read on the forward strand.
TTGAAAAGAAGGATAATAAAATAAAGTAATGTGGCTTTTAATTTAAAATATGCATGGCTATTGACACAGATATTTAAAATACAGAATTTTTTCTAGTTAGTTTGAGATATGAGTTTTGAGCTTCTCTTATGAAACCAGCAACAAAGTGAATCACTAACATGTGAATCATTACAGTCTCTTTTATCAAGATACTATGGCTTGATTTAATTTTCTATGGAAGTACATTGATAGATGAAAAGCCTCACAATTACTTCAATACAAATTAGGTAGCTAAACTCCTCGTTAGCACATCAGATATGAATGGTTATTAGTGAGTATATTTTGCTATAGTTGACTGGGCAATTGACAGCAGCAATGCTTGGATGTGTAAGGATGATGGTTGACCCCAATCAGCTCGTATAGTTCACAGTGACCTGATGCTTCCTGGGAGAGTGATCAAAGTTCTGTGAATCTTTCTAATGCAAAGAGTTGCTCATTATACTCCCCAGCAAATTCTTTGAAGATTTGGCATTTCTGTAACAAATCTGAAGCATGCAGAACAACCACTGTCAGAGGTGGTAAGCTGTTATTCCTTCATGATGGTTTTAGGAGACTAGTACTAGTGTTCCATGGAGATATGGGACATCTTCATTTCTTTTACATTTCTTCATGTAAAAGTACACTACACTACTTACATTATTGTAGTAGTCTATATTTCAAACATCTATGTTCAAAACTAGATATCTCAGTAGTATCTTTCTGAGAGTTCCACTATGCAAAGGTATGTAAGAGGCAAGGAGAAGTAGCCGATATTCATTACTGTTTTCCTCCTCTGTGTTTATGACTCAGTGTTATGAAATATTAAGACAGGAATGAACATTGCTTAAGACAAAAATCTTGAATTCTCTGAAATATTGTCATTAGACCATTCAGTTGGACATGGCTGGCTCCATAATTTTCCATCTGCGTAAACAGAATTATTTAGAACTCATTGTGCAAGAGATGCAAAGAACAGGATATAAAAATTTTTAGAAACTCTTCCATATTTTTAAAGTACTTGGATTGGCTAAACACTAGGCAGCACCAGATTATGACACTTTAAGGGAAGATTCACTGTACACCTGACATCACTGCAAAACTTGGGTAAAAATAGATGAGTTTTTAGCATACGCCATTTTCTCTGTCATTCTTAGAATTTTATATTCCAAGTGAATAGAAAATGGTCTCTCCTAGGAGGTGTGGAAGGAAAGTATTTTGAACAAAACTTTGAAGTTTTATTCATATGGGTGAAACAATGACATTACAACTGCACTACATAGGAGGTAGGTCAGCCCTGCTGCCGCAGCTGCTCCTGGGCATCTGAAGGCAGCAGTCTTCCCAATGAAAAGAAAGGTTCAGAAAAGAGATCTGTGGTCCTTTGTAAGCTCAGGGAATGAGCACAGCTCTCTTGAACCTATAAACAATATATAAAATTTGCACCCAGGACTCATAGTCTGTCTTCTTGATGCTGCTTAACTCTCTGGGAGGGGTTTTGTCCCTCAAACTCTAACGAGAGTCTTTTATCTGCAAAGACTTCTTTTGTGTACCTCACAACTGAAACAAAACCAAACAAGATATACCATCTCTAAGTAAAATCTTGCTCACATGCTTGGAAGAGCTTGAAACTATGTTAATAGTGCCATCTGGTGACATTTTTGTAGCCCTATGCTATTTTTGAGACCATTCTATATTTTAACTTTTTTTTTTTTTGCCTATTTATATGAAAACATTTTCAGACATTTTAATGAAATAATCTGGACTAGATCCTCAAACAGCTTTTCCTCTTTAGTCTTGTGACTGCTTTTAAGTGAGTTTTCTCCTCGTGAAGGCAGTTCTTTAGACATGATGACAGGCCAATGGATAGGCAAAGTTGTTTTGGCTGGGGATTCCCCACTGTGACAGGGATCTTGGACAGTATCAATTGGCAAGTACTATTAAAATAAAAAAAAAACCTGCAACCAAACAAAAAAAATTTCTTGTAACTATTTGCTACACATTCTATTCTTCAATTCTATTTAGTCTTGTCCTGGTTCTAAGCCCAGCTGGAGATAGAACACCACAGAGCTACTTGCTCAGTTTTCCCTCTCCTTCCCCTCACCCCAGTGGAATGGGAGGAGAATCCAAGCAAAACTTGTGTGTTAAGAACAGTTTAATAATTGAAAATAAAGTAAAATACAGTAATAATGGTAAATTGTAATAATGATAGTAAAAGGGAAAAAAACAAGTAATGCACAATGCAATTGCTCATCCCCCGTGGTCTGTTGCCAGCCCCCTCTTGCTGACCCCAGACCAGCCCTTTCCAGGTAAATCCCCCCAGTTTATATACTGGGCATGATGTTCTGTGGTGTGGAATATGCTTTAGGTCAGTTCTGGTCACCTGTCCCAGGTGTGCTTCCTCACAGTTTCTTTTGTTCACCTCCTCACTGGTAGAGCAGGAGACAAGGAAAAAAAAATCCTAGACTTGGGATAAACAAAACTTAGAAAAACCGCAAACATCAGTGTGTTACCAGGATTCTCGTTCTGTATCCAAAGCATAACAGTGGAACAGCTACTTAGAAGACATCATCTCCACCTTAGCTGATACAGTGCTGGATCAGTTCTGTGAGGAGGAAGCCAAAGAATGGACGTTTTACTCTGGTGGGATACCTCAGCAGAGATGCATATGTAATCAAAGATTCCCAAGATCATAAACAGCACTAGAAGCACTAGAGAATTTGCAATGAAGACACAACATGAAATTAAAACCAGATAAACTGAGAACCTGTGTGCTTTTAGCACATTTTTTTGCTAATACCTACTTGCCTTCTAAAGGTCTTATTTAAATTAGCAACAGCATTAAGATTAATGCCTGCAATTGTACCATAAAGTGGAGAGAAAGGAGAAATGCCTGAACTTAACAAACAGATGACTGTTGAATATTATTCCTTAATGACTAACTTTTTTTTTTCCTAAAGGGTTCAGACTGAGTTCTGTTTCCAGACTGCTGAGTGTGTATTGTGCTCAATGGTCTAAAAATCCCCACTTTAACATCTGATGGCATAAGAGCATAACCATCTGAAAGTATAGAAGGGGGTAGAAATTGCTCTTTATGTTTATATTTCTCCAGTATTTGAAATTATTACTCTCTTTAAGTGCATAAGGAAGGCTATAAATCTTTACCATGCCTTAAACAGGCCTGTTACTGTTACCATTCAGTAACAGTGAAACATGAAAAAGGTTCACAAACTAGGGTTTTTAGTGAGAGTTCAGCTGATGCGCTGAGTCTGAGTAAGTACTGTCTCTGTGATACAGGCATGATTCACGTGTCTGAAGCAATACAGCAGACTCTTGAATGAGTAACATATTTTGAAGACCACAGGACAAAATAGACATGTCTCTTCTTTTGATGAGAGGGACTTTATTTTGAGATGTTCTTAGTCGGTTAAACAATTAGCCCTCTAATGGGGACTTTTATATTTTTTGCAGTTAAACTTTGATCTAGTAATTTATAATAACTGAAATATCCCTTACAGAAAGACATTTAATCTTGAAAACTTCAGGCAGGAGGAATCAGAAGTTATGCTAATAACTCATTTGGATGATTAATTAAAATTCCATTTTTAAAATGTGCCTTTTTACTGATTTTTATTTGTATAGTTTCAGCTTCTGAGCATTAGATTAATGCTTTCCTACTACTAAATCAATCAAATAAAGTAGTAAGCCTGGCGTCCTTTAAACAGCAAATACTTACAAATTCTTGCAAATACAAATACATACAAAAACTGAAGACCAAACATTGTTTGGTTTGCATTGTGTTATTAGTCCTGTATGATGTAGCTATAGAAAAATACTTCTCATGCTTGCTCAAATAGAGACATAAAATAAATTTCCCTGAGGAATATTAAAAAATCAAGCTGTTAGCTTCAATTAAATAATATGTGTGGACTACAGTCTGTAATTAAGATGAGTGTTTCAGTTATTCAGGAGGGATAAATGTTTTCTGTAATCTGTCACTGCAGACATTAAGTTGGATTCTCTTTTACTTGCAATGGTGTTCTGCTGATAATATTGGACATCTGTCTAAATACCTTCTTTTTAAGCATGGTTTAGCAATGTTTTGTCCTTAGCTATTACATGAAGTTGAAATGTAATAGTTTTAAAATGCTTTCGCCTCTGAAACAATAAAACAGTTTTTAAGTATTTGAAACAGATTTTAAGTGTTCAAGGAAAAGCTAAATAATTCTGAGGTATACTTGTAAGCTGTGTCAAAGATACCACTTTTTTTTTTCTATGTGCTGGAAAAAATTGTCTCATAACAGAGTTATACAGGATATGTAGCTTAGTGAGATTTGTCATAGGAATGAATAATTGCAAAATCCTGACTTGAGAGACTAAAAATGTTGATTCTCAGGGTCAGATCTGTAATATGTTGTTCATTGTTCTTGTAGAAGGTTGATCTGTACCATGGCAGGAGATGGTATTTATCTGAAGGACAGGGCCCTTATCAACTTTGCCTTAGCATCCTCTGAGAGGTGGTTTAGTTTCTGTACAGGCTGTACTCACAGCCTGCCTGTGAGGTGGCTGGATCACCATGGGGCCTGATTAGCACTATGGTTTCTTGGTAATCTTCCCTGGATCAGTCCCCTTCTGTTTCTAAAGTTTGCTGTATCCATTGAGCATGCATTGTAGTTCTCTACTTGTACTCTTCTCCACTGCCATTTCACTTTCCAACTAATTTATCTGTGACTTACATGATATTTGCATCCATAAGCATCAGTGGTATTCTGTTTCTGCTTAGAAATGTGGTGAGAGAACTGGGTGCTTTGAGAGATGGTTCTTTGTTCAGTTTTTCAGGCCACACCAGCACTCTTTATCCAGAACTGATTTCAGCATGCATAATCATTTCCCTGCTTCTTCTGGTTGATACAGGTGAGCTAATCCAGATACTGCAGGAGAATAGAATTTAAATGGGAATCAGGTGGGTGGGATTTTAGGTTTGGGGACATTTTGACTTAATTTGTGCAGTTTCTGAACTATATATGGATATTTGAGGATATATCTTCTAATTATTCTCTGTGAATATCTGTCTCTGCTAGCACGTTGAAGCCTTTGTGGGTCATACTTAAGATTTGTTTTTCAGTTAGAGAAGTCTTAGACTAGCTTACCGGTATTGCATATAGAAATGGTTTGCTACATTTCATACAAATCCCATCTCTAATTATGCACAATCGTCAAAAAAAACCTGTTTCTGAGCTGAGTAATTTCCAGACTTCCTTGACAAAACAGAAGGCACAAATTGTAGATCTCTGCTAGGACTCTTTGTAGTGCATCTACACAATTTACTTTTGCTAAGGATGGTGCTGCATAAAAATAGAAGCTTTCATCTTGACCTTTCTCAGTTTGCATTGAGGGAATTAAATCAAATTTTTAAGGTGAGGTAATTCTTTGATAGGTATGCATCTCTATCTCTTGTTAATGAGCAAGTAATTGGACACTTAAGACTCACTTCCTTTGTGTAGTGTGTTAGCAACCAATGCAAAGACAACTAAATACTTTCTGTAAACATCTAAGTCTTAGTATATGCTTGAGAAAGTTGAACAAAACTATGTTTGGTGCTAGAAAATGCTAGAGAGAAACTGAAATTATGAGAAGACAGATATTAAAATTTATTTAATATTAATCCAGGAAATTTCAAATAAGAATGGGCAACGCAACTTGTGTAGTTCTCTTCTTTAATATTCAATACTGCAAGCAGAGGTACTTGCTCTTCATATTCCAAAAAGAAAGAAAAAAACCTAACCAAATCTACCAACCAACCAGCCAAAAAAACACCAAACCAAAACAACCAACCAACCAACCAAAAATCAAACCCACCCAGAAAGACATGGAGGAATGGGTAACATACAAGGGAGAAAATAATGTGAATCTTGAGAGGAGTCGGAATGGAGTCAGACCTTGAAAAAAGGTTACTTTCTTTTCCCTAAAAATCTTCCTTACCTAGAAGAATTGTCTTTCTCATCCCTGGAAGTGTTCAGTTCCAGTTTGGATGAGGCTTTTGAGCAACTTGATGCAGTGGTATGTCTGTGCTTATGGGAGGGGGGTGGACTAGATGATCTTTAAAGGTCCCTTCCAAAGCATTCTGTGATTTTATGAAAGGCATGGTCGTTTCCAGCGATGCGTCTTCCTAACTGAAGCATTGCAAAGTTTTTATCAGAAAACCTAATTGTTCTTTTTAACAGTCTGATTGTGTCCTCATTAATTTTTTCAACTTTCTATGTAATTAAGCATACCTACATAGATGTACATCCTAAATATTCTCCTTTATTCAGTTACTACATTTATCTCCTGTATTTTGCTTTTTGTATCTTAGAGGATGTCTTCTTTTTTACCAGTTCTAGGAGACAAAATACAATTTTTGCATAAGGGGAAGGGCAGTAAAAGCTGAAGGAATTTCTGTGGCACTGTTGGCATTTTGTGGGCCTCCTGCAATGAGTCAAAAGGATAGAAACAGGGATAATTATGTGCTTGTTCATGTGCCAATGGATAAGTATTTTTCCATGGTTCAGGTTCAGAGAAGCAGCACTACTCAGGATATTGGGGCATGTGAGTAAGGCAGATACTTAAGTGTTTGTTGCAGCCATGGATAATCCTCTAAATAAATAGGAATTGCATAGTAGAAATGAACTATTTTCTTTGAAGATTGATTAACTATTTCTACTTATAAATTTTAGAGATATTCACAAAAGAAATTCTCAAAAATCAGAAAATATTAATGATTCTGAAAATTGTTTCAGTGGCATGAATACAATAACCTCTTGTAACATTTCTGCCTGAAGACTTTTGAGGATAAATTAATCGCCATACAGTAAGATGAGGATTTATAGTTTGACTATAAGTCTCTGCAAGGGCCACTCTTATACCAAGAAGCTGTAGTTGTCCCATTTGCATCAGCCAGTCTTGCCCCAACCCTGCAGCACTTTGACTTTCTGAGATTTCAGTCTAGGAGGCATCTGGGGCGCATTCTAATTTCTCAGATAGGAATGAAGGTTTCTCTCCTGGATGAGAGATCAGGATCTGAAGAGTGCTCATCTACCTTTGACAAAGCCTATTCTTTTGGTTTACTCTCCTGGGTCTTCAGCATCTAACTAAAGCATCTTTTCAGAAGCACTTTTTTAATCATAGGATCATACTCTTGCCTCCTGGAAGTGGGGTAATTTGTGATAACTGAAGCTGGATGACAGAAATCAGCAGTGACTCTGGGTAATGTTGAATGATTTCCTGCATAGAAATTCATTTATTCTGGTAGTACTAGGAGCAATCACTGTGTTAATGTGGCATCTAGCACACGATGTAGCCATCTAAACTTGTGTTTTGTATGCCACTGGCTTACAGTGAAGCATATCTGAACTGTCGTTCATTCAGTTTTCCTACTTCCCACCTCATTCTTTGCTAGCTCAGACTAGGTGTGACCTTCTGTGTAGCACATTGCTCCTGCTCCCCAGCAGCAAAAAAAAAAACCCAGCAGCAGGTAAGACTACTTTCTCTTGCACATTTGTAGATGGTATATGCCAGCAACATTCAGTGCTTAAATATGTTTTGGACTTTTTTAATTGAGAATTTTATAACTCTCTACTGTATCTAGATAGTCCTTTTTCTTGTTGAAAATAGAAAAATAGAAGCAGAAGTGGAAAGGTAGGAATAGACATGAATTACAAAAATTCAAGTTTTTCTGAAGCTAAATGAACTTTCCCAATTTAAAGCTCTCAAGGAAACCAATGTAGTCTTTGGATTGATGAGATGAAGCAGTTTTACAGTCATGTCTGATGGAAATGAATAATGAATAGGCCAGAGAAGGAACGACCCTTGTTCCTTCTAATGGATGCTAATTCAAGCATGCAGAAGCAGCAAAATAAATATGATAAAATTCATCAGTGATTGGAATATATTTAGTATGGTGAAACATAGTCTTTTAGAATCTCTGTTTCTGATTTTCCATAATGGAATTTCTGTTTTCTGTAAGGATTTTACTTTTTTTAAAATTAAAAAATGGTTATTCTGTTTCCTGAATGAGGAAAAAGATTCTGGTATTTCAAAATATAACACCAAATAGTTGTCAAGAAATATTTCTTGAGTTATTTCTGCCATTAAAGTAAATCTTTTTCTTGAAGCTAAATGCCATATCTGGTTCTCAAGGTCCAAACAAATGATACAAAAAAACATTGGTTCAGCATGGAATCATAGAATTACTTGGGTTGGAAGGGACCTTAAAGACCATCTGGTTTCAAACCTCTGCCATGGGCTGGGAACTTCTGATTAGACAGCTCAGAGCCCCTTCCTGCCTCATCTTGAGCACTCCCAGGGATGGGGAATCCTCTCTGCAGCCACTCTGGGCAACCTGTTCTAGTGCCTCACCCCCCTTGTACTAAAAAATTTCTTACAATATCTACTCTAAAACTACTGTCTTTCAATTTGAAGTCACTGCCCCTTGTCCTATCACTATGTGCCTTGTAAAAAGTCTCTCTCCAGCTTTCCAAAGGTAGGCTACCTTTGGGTACTGGAAGGTGCTAAAAGGTCTCCTTAAAGCCGTCTTTTCTGCCGGCTAAATGGTCCTGGCTGTCTCACCTTTCCTTGTAGGACAGGTGCTCCATTGCTCTGTCAGCTTAGCTGACTCTTCTGGGCTCGCTCCAACAGGTCAGCATCTTTCTTGTACTGAGGGCCCCAGAACTGGACACGGGTCTCACAAGGGCAATAAAAGCATAACAGTAAAATCAAAAGCTTACAGAGCAGAAAAATATATATTTGTGTGTGCAATAAGGGCATTTTTTTTCTGATCAGAATATGCCTTTTTTTTGACATTTGAGGGATACCTTTTTCAAAAAAGATTTTTAAAAGTCTGTTCAATACAATGCTACTGCCTTGGGGAATGTACCCCAAAAAAAAGATCTTTAGGGGATCTAATGACTTTTACTTTTCATCATTATTTCCTTTGTAAATAGATGCTTCATGTAAGACATGAGTAAATGGCTGGACATTACACTTTTCATAAGACATTATCTCTTCTGTTATAACTTTTTCCAGTTTTCCTAACTGTTTATTTAGTTGTGAACCTCCATTGACTCATGTAATTAGAAATTTCCTTCAGTGTTGACAAAAGTAACCTTTATTGCTTGGTAACAAGCTATGTAACTCTATTTTGAACTTCAAGAGAAAGAATGACTGAAAAAGAAACATTTGTGGAATGCCAAAAATGGAAGATACCATAGTAATCACTTCAACAGAAAATACTCTTATGTACAATTAGATTATGAAACATCTCTTTATCTACATGATTTATTAAAATCTCACTTTGAGTCTCATTTCCAGATTTGGACCGCCAAGAATATTTCTGAAGGCTTTTCTCTAGTCCCACAGTCCTATAGGCACAGTGATGCTCCAGCTGCTGTTGTTTTTAGCCGGGGTTCTGAGCGTCCACAGTTACAGGCTTTCACTTCCTTAGATTCCATAAAACATGGTTAGTATTCCTGGAAAGCAAGCTGGATTTAGCAAGAAGCCAGTTAGCTGTTGGGCTTAATTGTGTAGTAACCAGTCAGACTGAGTGCTGTGCCTGCCCAGGCTCCTGGTAAGTTAACCTTATGTATTCATATTTAAAGTTGAGCAGAACTTGTTCTGTTTTCAAGTGCACACTAGAATGTACAGCCTGTCAGCAGTAATGGAAAGTATAATAAAGTTTGCAAAATTAACTCTGTGACTGGGGATGTAGAAGCACCAAAGCCTGATTTCTCTTTAAGGTCCTCAAGAGTGAAGGATAGAGGGGTATCTGCATGGAAGTCTGTGTCTCAGCAGAACCACTCAGATGTTATGAAAGTAAATTTTTTCTATATGTCTTTGTTCTTGCCAGAAGTATATTTGAAGCAATGAATCACAAAGAAAACAGAATCACTTTCTCTAATGTTCACTGAATTCTGTATTACAAGAGGTAGTACCAAAACTACTAGAACTACTACTGGAAGGTAGTAGCCATTGGGGGACGAGACTTTTTTTTTCTCTGTGTGATTGGAAAGTAATCCACAGGCTCTCCTACCATATTAGATTTTTCTTATCAGTTTATTTAATTTTCATATGCTGTCTCAAATTTGAATGTATTTGTAGTGTATCAGGCAAATTTCAAATAAACTTAAAATGTATCTCTTAAAATGTATTCTTAATAGCAACATCATGTGTAGAAACAATACTGATACTATTTTTAAGCTACAGAAATGTGTACACTTTGGTCTTTCTCCAAAGCAAATTTAAAAAGTACAGTGAGTGATCTTTGAAGGTCCTTTTGGATCACTGTTAGTAGACAAAACTTTCCTAGAAACAACCTGAATAGGAGTATGCTTTCAAACTGGTATTGTATGCTTATCATTTTTATTCACCTGTGCAAATTCTTCTGTGCAGTTGATAGCAGACAGAACTCTTTTATTATACAGATATGGAAGAAAACTGCCATGAAGATTTGGGCTCTGCCAGTTAGCACTTGGTGTGTGTTCATGTCCTGATTTCTGAACTCCATTGGTGGGATTTGAATCTCCTCAGGAAGTTATCTAGGCTCTTCAAATTCTGTGGAGGGAGACACACATGCAGATACAAACATTTCCAAAGGGGCCATTCATCTGACCCTAAAACAGTCACTGGATGAGATATCTCAACTTTTCTACAGTGTCTCTAATAACTTTTCCTAGGAACAGATGGGTAAAGGAAATGTTGGCTGCTGTAAACCATTAGATTTTTGAGGTCACTTGTTGCAGTAGTTTTCTGTGAGTATAATAAAAAAGTAACTATTCGCTGGACACTGCTCTTACACTGCCCATACTCAGACTCTTGTAACTTGTCTCTCTACTGATGCTTCAGTCTTTTGGCAAAGGAAAAGCTAAGAGGAAAAGTGCTTTTCTATTCTAGTCCCTTGCTCTTCTAACAGACCTGCCATCCAAGCTGGGATGAAAATAATCAGGATGGATTTTCTTTCCCGTCTTTTCTTGGTCCTTGTTAGCTGATGGTGCGATTATCAATTTGCAGCTACTGCCAGCTTTTAGAACTTGTTTCTTAGTAATTAGAACATCAGATTTAGAGTGCTGGAAGTCTCAGAACAGCATTTACCCTTTTCTGATGGCTGCCAATGCTTACAACAAGGGCTAATCTGGGGAAGGCTGAGGTATAATGTGGGTGAACAGCGCATCAAAAAGATCATTCTTGTATTCTGACTCATTCTGCAGAGGGGGTTTACAAAAGGAACATTCAACCCTCACTGACCAGTTGGTTTGATACTTCTTAGTGGTAACTGAATGGGGGCTTGCCTTGTTAAAAGGCATGAGCTCCTGTAGAACTGGGTAAATATCCAGCTCCTCAGAGTAAGGGCTTGATGGTCCCATTTCCTTTCCAGTGCAGAATAGAGATCAATAGCTGCAATGAGTAACAAGATATTTATTTTGGCTTGTTTTGCAAGAACATCTTTGACTTAAAATGTATTTCCTGTCTTAGAAATGTGGAAGAAGAAAAAATAAAGTGAAATGTGAAACAGGAAGTAAGATGAGATGAAATATTCATTTGAAAGGAAAATTAACCTCCAGTAATGAAGATAAAAGTTAGAAGATTGAGATAAACATCTTCAAATAAAGAAAATTCTATAATTAATGCAGAAACCAAATAGGTTTCTTAGAACATTAACTAATTTAGAAAAAAAATACTAATTTATAAGTAATTTTCCTGTCTTGTAAAATTTCTGAGGGATTGGTTGTAAATTGCCATTTTTCATGTATCATTTAATTCTTTAATGTATATGCCTTTTGCAAGTGTGTATCTGTGGGGTAGATGGTTATAGGCTCCCAAAGGTTTAATTTAGGATTTTTTCAGGGTCACCTTTTATAAGTTGACTGTAACAGGTTTTTTAATTACTGTACTTTGTTCAGATGTAAAAGGTTTTCTCTCTACATGTAAACATAAAACCCCCTGTTAAAAGCTATGTGCAAACTGTTTTCTGCAAGTGCTGCATCCCTTCTAAATTGAGGGAGATGTTTATTAATTTGAAGTCTCATATCTTCACGTACTTTTTATGTCTACTGACATTTTTAGCTCAGGTAAAAGGAAATATAGGCATGAATTTGTTATAGAAATAGGAATTTTTACTTCAAGTAGAAACAGCTGGGTAGTTCCTTGTAGTTGGGGAAACAGTGAGGTTATTCTATTCTTGTATGACTTTGTCTAAGTATAATTTAGTCTTTTGCTGTTTGTCTAAACTAGTCAGCATCTGAAAGTTTTGGGGTTTTGTATGCCTCTCACCATTTCTTTATGTGGAAAATATGTGCATTTTAATTTATACTTAACTTCTTCAATTTTAATGTAGCAATAATTAGTACCCCATTCACAGGACTGGATTTATCTTCTGCCTGTCACTGTGTAGTTCAATAACCAAAGAGTTAACTCCTAAGCCTGATTCCTGAAATGTCAAATTTAAGTACAGTAATGGAGGAAAAGGTAGGGTGGAAGTTTCTTCTCTTTTATGGATTGGAAATGCTGTGTCACCTGTCAGTGCACCCATGAGGCATTTATTTGTTTACAGAGACAGAGTCAGAACCAGAAGAAGAAACCCCATGTCCCCGCTGGCACCAGAGAGTTGTGAAATTCCTTACTGAACTACTGGCTTTGGGCAATTTTTTGAGCTTGAAGTCCCATGGGCACCTGCAGTTCTGGGCGACGATGTGTGCAAATATTTGGTGTTGACAGAGCTGAGTGACTCAGCACAGTTTTCATTCTTGACTCCCAGTTAGGTCATAAAATAGTTGTCTTTCTGTCTGTTCCTTGAGGGCTCAATGAAGCTGGCATTTTTGGGAAATACCAATCATATTTGTGTATGAGTCTGATGGAAAATATGATGCCAGTAGCTTCCTTTGGCTCACTTTTTTTCCCTGTGCCCTGCATGCAACACAAAAAGTCCAAAACTTAGCTTTGTAATTGTTAAGGTATTTCTGTCCCTGGTTGAATTTAATAGTAAGTGACTTTCTCAGTGTCCGATAATATTTTGTTTGCAAGGCTAGGGTTGACAAGATTCTGAGTTTTGACCTGTGCTTTCAATATCCAATTATGCTGTCTCAGACAAACTGCTCAAATTCAGCTAATGACCATTTCTGTGAAGGAAAAACATGCTACAGGAGATCTGAGATCTTATTATTTTTAATTGATTAAATGCACTACTCTGTCTGATGTACAGCCTTTATGGCAGATGGTCATATTACTGTAAGTAAAATGCATGACAAATAGTAATCATTTGAACATAATATGGGGTTTGTTATTGCTTAGGCTAATATATTTCTCTCAGGCATGGAAAGTTTTACTAAGAGAGTATGTGACTTTGAAACACCAAAAAAATCCCACTTCTGAACAAAACAGTATTTCCTGAAGAGTGAGAAAAAGCTCTTGTCTGTATCCCCCTCAGCACTCAAGACTAGATAACATGACTGTAAGAGCAAGCTCATGTGTGCTCTTTCTTCAACAATGAAGTGTTGCTCATTGAGAACTGTAGCTGCAGATGATACACCAGAAAATTTCCCGAGCTTTATTGTTCACCACAGAGACTTAATCAATCCTTCCAGTGTAAGTGTTTCTGTGTTGGTTGTGCTGTGACCATCTGCCATCTGGTGATGGGATTGTAATGGCTTTGAACAATGTTGCAGTCATCAAAACCCTCAAAGAATATGACAAATATCGAGTGGCAGTATTCTTCAGTGTTTCACTTAGAAAGAAAAGAGTGATTTAGGACTCCTTGTGTGGGAGTTTTAAAGTATGCACAGAACCACATAATTCTCAGGAAGGAGGGTCTGTACTTGAGTTGGGGGCAGTATAGGGGATGCTACGAGCCCACATTATCATCTTCTGCCTACATTTTGCTGTCTCTCTGAAGAATACTTAAGCACAGATTTATTTAGGGAGGCTTAATTTGGTCATCCATCTTCCCCGTGTTTAATCCTTTAAATGTGGAAAAAACCAAGCTGCAACAAGACATATTTATTTCATATATTTTGCATCAAGGGGTAAAATGACACGCTAATTAAAAGGGTGGGTCAGGGTGAACAGTTACTCACAGATTTGCTAATAGGGTACCTGTTTCTGAGGGTTTAACCTGTGAATAGCAGCACAGAAGCACAAACACATGCTTTTGTCTTAGCCATATTCTGCCCAACGTGACTGGAGAGAGGCTGTGCTGGAGTGACAGGTAACAAGCGGCCAGATGAGGAGAGGAACCAGAGGAAAAGAAGGGCGTCCTTCCTAGGAAGACGCAAGGAAGGAGATGCTAGAATGATCATGTCTGGCAGCCTCCTGCTGTGCACAGGGGTGCCACAGACAGGCTGAGGTCAGGGCATGTTAAAAGCAGTAGTGAGTACAGATGCTGGTGCATCCTTGGCTGAGCAAAACAGCCGTTTGCAGTTTGATGGCTGCACAACTGTGTCCTTTTAGGTTAAATGGGAGATTATCCTTGTGAAAAACTGACTATGATTCCAGAATATTTGTCCGAACTGCACCTCAGATTTTCCCATGAGAAGGCAAGGGGGTGGCTGAAAGCAAGACCTAGATGGCAAATAACTCTTGAGCTGAGACCTGTATGCAGCTGTTTATGGGGTAAGGCTTTATTTTTGTATTCTGGTTAGCTTTGCAAACATGTTTTTTTTAACTTAATTTAGTATCTCTAAACTGTCACAAGAAGTACAAACCAGTAATTTACTACATATGTGTATGGAATTGATCAGTAGATATTTGATGACATTTTCATTAAAGTTAAGATAAATTGATAAAGACTAGTTACAACGTGTGTCTTATAGGATGATATTGCAATTGAAATCTAACCCCAAAACTTGACTTCTCCAGCATGTGCAATGCATTTATTTTACCTTCTCTAGAGCTCTAGCAAATCACTCTGAACTTTGTAGTAGACGTATAGGTTCTAGGGGCTGAGTATTTCCTTATGTCTATCAGAAGTCTAACAAGCCTTCATGTATCATGAGCTCTGTTCCACAACTAAAAAGAGAAATCAAACCTACAGGTTCAGACCGAAGTGTCAGAATTCAAGAGAGGTGTGATGTAAGAGTGGCATGCAGCACTGCATTTTTTTTTTTTTTTTTAATGTGGAATTTGTTTTCTCATCAGGACAGCACCTTTTAAAGGTTTTTCTAAGAGGTTTTTGGTGGTGTCCATTTCGGGTAGGATAAATTAGCATCATACAAAGTTAGTAAATACTTACTTCTTCAGTGCTTGATTGTAATTTCTGTAGCACCTAATATTTTACCTATTTTGCAATTCTTAAGCCATCACAATCTTGCCAAGCTCAGGGATCTGATCCTAACATTTGCTTTTCCTTAGCTGGGTTTGTACACATGGGAAAAATGCTAGGAGTCTGGGCACAGCAGAGCCACAGCTTCAGAGGACTCCTGGAAACTAGATTTGGGCACGGAGATCTGGCTCAGGGTATGCTTCTTACATTCCCATCTTTGCCAGATATAGTTAGTGGTTAAACTGGTGTTTCAGTCCACACCTCTGTCAGGATAAGGCCCTGTACTTAAGTCAGGAATGGGGCTGTCTGTCTGCTCTTTGATCTCTCCTGTTGACTTTCCAGGTCAGAGCTGTCTCTTACTCATGTTCGCCGCCAGACATAACTTACAGCAGCACAGTAGCTATGATTAGCCTGCTCACAATTTGTGGCTGAGGTGACAGACCTTATGCAGTTTAGCCAATATGATTAGGTATGACATGGAAATGTAATCTAGAAACTAAGAGTACATGTTCCTTACACAAACAGTTCAGTACAAAACCTGTTATAGTCTATATCAGACCATTGCAGATATATGTTTTTGCTGAACAGTTGTATCTGAAGCTTAAACAAAACATTTGAAATTCAGTAAATAGAAATTTTTTTAAAGCTTTAAAATTTCTTTTTGTATTCTTATTTAGATGTATAATAATTTTATAGATGATAGTTTTATAGAAAAATGTTGCATGAGGATATGGAAACAGTGGATATACAGCTGGAAAAATAGGAATTTCTACGTGCATATTTAGTCAGACCTGCTTATTCTTGTGAAAAATTTGTTTGGGTTAGCTGGCTTTGTCTGTTTTTTCTGCAGTTTTTCTGGCCAGCCTGGTTGCAGCATGAGATACAGCAGCTGTGTTCAAAACGTGTTCCGCATGCAGGAATGAAACACGAAAATGAGACCATCCTTTCTGAACTAGCCTTTTCTATTCTCCTATCAGTGGTTGTTTTAAACCAAAATGTACCTGACTATAGTTAGCCCATATTTTAGAATTTGCTGTGTGAAGAGGTCATTCATTTACCCACCCACACAGCAGGAATTTCACCCAGTCTGTACTTGAAGGCTATATTGAGGCTCCTGCTGGGAAGCGCAGCTGAGAGAGGAAGCTGAGAGAGGCATGGTCCTGCAGCCTCCCCACCACAGCTGAGGCAAGCCATGCTGTTCTGGAGTGCCCTGGGTCTTCTCATCATTTTAGAGGACACAGGTCTCATTTGATTTGATTTTTTTAAAGAAAGACAAAACCATTCAAATAGCAGAAAGTAGAAGTTAGGTGTTTTGGATGTGTGATTCACTTCAGGGAGGCCAGTGCTCTTCTGCGTTGCTGGCAAGGCTGCAATCAAGCCTGTAATCACAGGCTGAGACAGTGCACAGGCTGTTTCCCCTCCCACAGCCCTGTCACCTCGTCCCCATGCCTGGGTGGTAGCTCTGGGGACTGCTGAGGTGTCCTTGGGGCGCAGCTAGGCTTCCTAGATGCTGCATAGGGTCAGTTACTGGGGTATATGGCTCTTGAATGAAAATCTGCACCTTGCTGTATACCTTTCTTGCTTTTGTGTATTATTTTAAAACCTGTGCATGCTCTGGGCAAAATTTTGCAGGGTTGACTATGAGGTAACAGGCACTTTGTTTTTATTTGTGGCTGTCTAACCTTAAACCCTGCATAGTAATGTAAGAAACAGGTATGTACTTAAAATTTCTCAAAATTATCAGCACAAATGCATAGGTGAGACTAAGTTACAGTGCAGATTTCAGGCAAATCCCTAGAAAGTGGCAAATTGTTTTTTCTAAGCTTTGTGAAGACCTCACAGAGTTTGGATAACACAAACTGGAAAACACTGAAGATTGGAAAAGCATAGTTAAGCAACCTGCATATACATAGTGCTGTTTGTGGGATGTCAGTACTTTCCTTGAACTGCTTGTTCCATGCTTTGAGTTTATAGACAGTCATTATAGAAAGTAGCCTGTGTGATATCCTGGATCTCATGCCTTTGCTAGGCATTACTGCCCATTCAAGATATTTGAATTATAGCTCAATGACTTCTTCAGTCATGTTTTTATTTCTTTTTTTTTTTTATAAAATTTCTCCCAGCTGTATGAGTTTTCTAAATTAACTTTATTTGCATTTGCTATAAGCTCTTTTCTATGTATGCCTTTAGGTCTGGACTAATCTATTAAGATCATCTTGGAGATCTGCAGTTCTTTGCAGCTGCTGTCCTTTAATCTATGGTCTGCTATGACTTTGATTTCCACGGGCATTTTTCTTTAACCTTTAGAAAATCCTGTATCTGAGCTTGAGGTCTCTTCTGAATTAACATTGGAATAAGTAATTATTTAATTTTCTAGAAAATTACATCCTAACTGCTTGATCTTCAAATTACTGTTGTAATATATTTGAGGTTCTAATGATTAATATATGGGCCTTTTGATCTTTGAATACATAAATATTACAGCTTATTTGAATCTCACAGGTAGAGTTTTCCAGCTCTTTTACAGAAAATGATTTGTCTCCTGAGTGTGCCCATGGTTTGTAGAGGATCCTGTTTAGGGGTGCTGACTATAGACCCTTACTTCAGTGAGTCATGTTGTACTGATTCCAGCTGTAAGCTGTTTGCCATAAAGGATAGGTGCTACTCACCAGCAGTCAGCTGCAGGTTCAGTATCTCTTTGCTTCTCATGGTGTGATTCACAATTTATTATTGTAACATGTGAAAACTACCTGGATAAAGCCCCTAATAGCACAAATTTAGCCACACTCATAAAGCAGTCAGGAACAAAATATTACTTTATATGAGGACTGCAGTGTAGAAAATGGGACTTTAAACCTTGCAGTCAATTCTGAACACTGTCAGTGCTGGACTTCAACTGCAGTCACTTTTCACTTTTTCAGGGCTTGCACGTAGCACCTGTGCTTGATCAGGGAGAACCAAGGCTAAGAAGGTGAAGAAATAGGGATTTTTATACTTTCAGATTGTATGCTTAGATAAAATTTAAAAAAAACCCAACAAAATAAAACAAAACCAGTAATCCAAAACCAAACCAACCAAAAAAATCTTTAAAAATCTAAAACAATCCAAAACCAGCCCACAAACACAAGCCAAACAAAATGCCCACTATTACTAAATGATTGAAGGTTTAGCAGTATGCATCATCACATTTCCTTATGCTGAAACACAACAAGGGACATCCACTCCAGTCTCATGCGCCATTGTAAAGTTATGTCAGAGGGAGTAGACATGGATATATTTAACGTAGAAATCATAGTTTGCCAATCAAATGCCATTTTGTTGTCTACTGAAGGTTTTCTTTGTCTAAGAGAACTGCTGATCTGTCAGCCTTCCATCTGTGCCTGGGAAGATCATGGAACAGATCCTTCTAGAAGCTGTGCTAAGGCACAGGGAGCTGATTTGGGACAGCCAGCACAGCTGCACCAAGGGCAAGTCTTGCCTGGTCAACCCAGTGGCCTTCTAGGGTGGGGTGACTGCATCGGTGGGCAAGGAAAGGACTACAGATGTCATTTATTTGGACTTCTATGAACCCTTTGACATGGTACTCTACAACATCCCTCTCCCTTAAAACAGAGAGAGAGATTTCATAAGTGGACTGCTAGGTGGATAAGAAAGTGGTTGGTCTGGTCAGCCAGAGGGTTGTGGGCAATGGCTCAGAGTCCTGATGGACATCAGGGACAAGTGGTGCACCTCAGGGATCCATACTGGGACTACTGTTATTTAATATTTTCATTTATGACATAGACAAAGGGATTGAGTGCACTGCCAGATGACACCAAGCTGAATGTTGCAATTGACACACCTGAAGGATGGGATGTCATCCAGAGGGACCTGGACAAGTTCATGGAGTGAATCTGTGGGAATTTCCTGTGTTTTAACAAGGCAAAGTGCAAGGCGCTGCACCTGGGATGGATAGACCCTCAGTCTCAGCACAGGCTGGGGATGAACAGATCAGAGCAGCCCTGCTGAGGAGGGCTTGGGGTGCTGGTGGGTGAGAGGCTGGACCTGACCCAGCCATGGGCACTCCCAGCCCAGAGAGCCACACGTGTGCTGGGCTGCATCCAGAGCAGCATGGCCAGCAGGGCCAGGGAGGGGATTCTGCCCCTCTGCTCTGCTCTGCTGAGAGCCCACCTGCAGGGCTGCATCAGCTCTGGGGTCCCAGCACAGGAAGGACATGTGAATCCAGAGGAGGGGCATTCAGAATATTGGAGGGATTGGAGCACCTCTCCTACAAAGAAAGGCTGAGGAATTTCAGACTGTTCAGCCTGGAAAAGAGAAGGCTTTGAGGTGACTTAATTGCAGCCTTTCAGTACCTGAAGGGAGCCTAAAGGAAACATGGGGGGAGACTTTTTACAGTGACATGTAGTGACAGAACAAGGAGGAATAGCTCCAAACTGAGATTAATTTAATTGGATATTAGGAAGCAATTCTTTACTGTGAGGGTGGTAAGGCACTGGAACTGGGTGCCCAGAGAATTTGTGGATGCCCCATTCCTGGAAGTGTTCAAGGCCTGTTTGGATGGAGCCAGAGCAACCTGATCCAGTGGAACAGCGGGGATTGGAACTAGATGATTTTTAATGTATGATCTTTAATGTCCCTACCAAAGCATCTGAGTTTTTAATTTCAAAAACTCTTTCTTAGAAGCAAAAGAAAAATTCACTGAAAATGCATGGAGTCCTAAAACAGGCTAGTAACTTTATGGATATGCTTTGACACTAAGTGAAAATAGAGAACTTGACTCATGTACTTGGTCACTCTGGATTTAGTCAGACATTAGATGTTGAGGTAGGAAAAATCCTAATGGCATGAATAATGTGCTAGCAGACTAGACAGACAAGGAAGCAGTAGAGGTTATCACCAGAAATATGTAAATAGAGTTGAGATGAGAGTTCAGGAAAATACAGTGAGTAGCTCTGTGGATAATGCCCAGCCAGGCTGCATGATTCAAATGATTCCTCCCTTCCCAAATTCCTTCATCGGTGAGTCAGTCTGTGTAAATAAGGACTACAGCCAGACAACTGAAGAAATAATTTGGATTCTTTCAACTGAGCAAAGACATGTTCATGACATCATCTGTGTTCTGAAATATCTGCTCTGTTATTAAAGGCTCAGCTTCATTCTAAAGAGCAATTTCTTGTGCTGGTTTTAGTTTATATCCATACTCCTTATGAGAGGACACTTGTGAGTGCATAGATGTTGTGACTGTTCTTTGTGAAAGCTTTTGTTGCTTGCACATGATACATATTACAAGCATTGGAGCAATGTAGTCAGAACTTGAGTAATCAAGATCAGAATAGAAAACTTTCTTTTTTCCTTCTCCTTTTTTGGGTTTTTGGCGGGGGGGGGGGATTTTTTTGTTTTGTTTTGTTTTGTTTTTTGTTTTGGTTGGTATCAGAACAAAAATAAGGGATTGTACTTAGGCAGTAATAATGAACCATATAGGAGCCTAGTAACATTGGCTGAGTAACAGATTTTTCAGGGGAAAAAGAATGGTTTTCAAGCTGAATATCATTAAATAATTTTGTTGTGCTGCAAATGAGACTTTTAGGACACAGGGATTTGTAGGTGGTACTACTGTCTGTATAACCTGGGATGCCATCCTTAACTTATTCTGGGTCCAGTGATAATCTCTCCAGTTAAACACTGCAGTTCAACTAGACATGAACTAGTTGAAAAACCTCACTCCTAGATACCAAGAAGACCACTGTGAATGATCAACAAAACCTAGACAATACACAAGGGCTGTGTTAGCTTTAGCTAAGGAATAGAGTACTGAACAACCGTCCTTGTTCAGTCCCTCACAAATATAGAGCAGCTTTTCCAGGCCAACCCTGGGAGAAAAAAAATCTAATATGCCGCTCATTATAATGATATAGAAGTTGAACACAGCCTGAAATAAAATGCTTGCGAAATACATGTTTCTAAAAACACTCCTTGTGGTGGAGAGAATGAGGTAGAAAGTATGACTTTTTCAGAGAGAGAAAAGAGATTGAAAGACCTGAAAAGAACATTAAAATTTTGCAAGATCACATCCTGCAGTTATCCATATCCATATAAATTTGGATAACTCAGCAAGCAAAATCTAGCTGACGAAGTAAAAACATCATTTGGGTTAACTGAATCTATGGAAGCTAACCCTGAATGAGTCATTAATGTGACTGTGAGGATAAAGGTGTGATGAAATACTTTACCAATGACCACTATATCTTCCAAGAAATACAGATTTTTAAAACCACAAATGGATAGTTCTCTGAAGGATAAGCCTGTTTCAGTGTATAATTTTCTGGTCTTGATACATAGGATAAAGATCTGTAGACTGCAGATAACCCAAATGGTTTTAAGTTGTATGTAGCACAAATACAGGAAATCTGATACAAATAAAAAGTGAAATTTGGGATACATATATGAAGTAACCTTAAACGAATCCAAGAGTAAACTGAACTTTTGATCCTTTCTCTCAACTTTTCTTCTTTTTTTTTTCTTCTTTTTGTCTTCTCCCTTTTGGTAGAGGAAAAGCTTCCCTATTGCAGTTTCTGTCCATAAAGAGAAACAGAGAAGACAGGGTCTGTCCTGAAGGGCATCTAAAGTTCCTGTAGCTTGTGTGAAAATTGGTAACTTGATTCAGTAGGAGACTAAATTATTACTTCTATTAAGGGAAATGCAGTTAAAATGCAATCATTCAGATTGGTGGAAACTCCCTGTCCAGTCAGTGCCCCTTATTCCAACCTTGCTGTGTCATAGGTTGCTGTTTGTCCCACCAGTGGCAAGGGACAGGTCCCAGGAGAGAGCAGGAGTTGCAGGAAGGGCTGAAGAGGCGAGGCAGGGTGGATAGGAGGGGGAACTATAGCAATCACAGGCACAGGAAGTATTATTGCAGTACTGAGAGAAGGTGAGGGAAGAAAATAAAATCTGTATGGAACATCTTGGAAAATGAGAACACTTACTTACAAAAGCACTCTACTGGTCTGCCTGTATGGGCAATAATTTTTTTCTGCTGTGCTGTTTACTCCACAGCCCGTACTCCTGTGCTCAAACGGGACACTTGTCCTTCGCACAATAGCTATTCTAATGGTTTCTGCTTAAATTGTTACAAGACCATGAAGAATTACTCCTTTTTCCCCATGAAGTAATTTTTGTCAATTGTATGAGCTAAATACAACCTATGAATTGATGATAAGATTGTATAAGATTATAATTCTAGCCCAAGATATGATCAAAGATATTTTATCACTAAGCTTAACTATGGAAATTTATTGTGTTATTCACTTTACTTTACAAATTATGCTTCTAATTGAAATACATTTTACTTTTAAGCACAGAGTTACCCTTTTATTAGTCTGATAGTGGCAAACCAATTACTCACCTGAAGCAAAGAAATTAGAACCTCAATGTCATACCATAAATATAATCTTAGTTTTTCTCTTTCTTTATGATGAATAAAGTGTTGATTTGTGTGTTTGTTGAACGAATTAAATTAAGCTGAAGAATGCAGGTGCTATTTTTAAATTTTATGCACATTAAAGATACGAAACACAAGGGCATCCTCAGCTTAGGAGTTGGAAGGAAAAGCTACACATTTCAGCTGTTGGCACTGAAGCAGGTTAGTGTTTGGACTAAAGTCTTAGCTTTAGGTAGCTACTAGAGAGATTCTTGGGATGCTAAAAGTAACGTGAATCCAAACCTGATGCTTACAATATTCACACTAACCCGTATAATGTACCACCAACAAAGTCTTCCCAGAAGAGAAATTCTTCAGTTACTTGGAGGTTTTTGTTGAGCTTTTTTCTTTAATTATTATTATTTCCTGAATGGGTTTTATACCATGAGTGGACAGAAAGGCCTTCAGAGCAAATGAACAGATTGTCTTTATTCTGTATAAATGGACACTGAAAAAGAAGAGCACAATTAACCTATTAGTGTGAAAGAACATGTCATCTTGCAAAGGTTTAAACCTTTCACTGCAAGAACAAATGGAAAATTGAGATGCTTCTGGTAGTGGTCTGTAATTAATATGCTAGTCTTTTTTTAAATTACTACTTTAGTAAGCATTTTTAGTTATATATGCAGATGTATTAAAATTCAGAGGAGTCTTACCACATGCTGCTAGAGGCAGAACAAATTATGAGAAAGTGCATTTTTGAATGTCATGTTCTTTTCTGTAAGTAAATAGAATGGTTCAGCAACAAAACAAAGGAATTAAAGTGTGCTAATCTGTAAAGTACTAATGAATTCACAGATGAAAATTCAGAGTAACTTAGAAAAACCCCCAACATAAACCAAACCAGTTACATTGTAGTTGAAATAAAGGTTCCCTTTCTTACATGAGCCTAGTAGTACTGATTTTAAAAGTAGGGTACTGGAACAAAACGGAAATGTTTAAATGCTGATCCTTCATGGATACCAAATGGAAAGCTGTTCTCACACATGGTATTTTGAGAATGACTAAATGTGGAGTCTGTTCTTATTCCAGGGCTGATTTTGCTAATCACAGTATCCAAGTGTAGGATGTTTGTACCAAAGTTAGACCTGTATCACTGACTTTTTCCATCCATGAAGACAGTACTCCATTCATGTGGACTGTTTGCACCCTAAGTTTGGTTTATATTGACCCTCTTTTTCCACAAATGCTTCATAAATATGCCAAAAAATAAATCTGTTGTGTTTCGCTTTCACTCTGTCTCAGTTATAGTCAGAATTATGTTAAAATGAAAACCTATCCATGATGTATCCTATTCTACTAATGACCCAGGAAATACACTGGAAGTCTGTGAAGGGTTTTTTTGCGGAGCATGACTGCAGAAGCTGGTTGTATTTGTCCTCTCATGGAGTCTAAGTATCCTGACCAAAGAGTAAAAATGCTCTTTTTTCCAAGAACTCAGTATTGACATACAAGATTAATATATAACAATAACATGTATTTGTATATAAAATTTATCCAGAAGAAATTATTTTGAAGAATATACAGTGAGAACACTCCTGTGATTTCATAAGGTCTGCATGATACATTTCTTCTGCTGTCTGGTTGTAATTTGGACAGCATGGTGTAAATAAACCTGTTGCTTCCAAGTGTAGTATTTTAGAAAGAAAAGCTGCAACTTAGCAAGTTGCTTTTAAAACTATGACAATCACAACAAGGACCATGAGTGAAAGTTTTACAGCAGGCATACCCCTAAAAGAACCAATTTTGTCTGTTCAGGAGCACGGGAGCTCGTTCTGAACAGTAATTTAAAGGATTATAGCAGAATCTGTGTAACAAGATGCTCACAAGCAGAACATGTAAAAGAATTAATCCTGTAGCTTCTCAGGTATTTATTTAGAGAAGCTGTTAGTTCTATTTCCATTCCCAGAAACAGCTTGGGGGTATATTGTTTACTTGTAGCGCAAAGAAAAAGAAAGAATTTTATTTGTTCAGCTCTAAAATTATTTGTATCTAGACCTTAGTCTGATCCTTTGAGACCTGAAAATGGTAATGTTTACTTTCTTGAGAAGGTTCTAGTTTATGAATGTTAAAGTTCTGGTTATTCCTTACTCATAAGTATGATTCTGCTAATGGCATAAGAGCCTATAACAATTCATAAGAAACTTTAAGACAATTTCTCCTTAATTGTAGTAGGTTTGTTTATTTGTGTTTTTAAATTTCATAAATATGCAAAGAAATCTGACCAAGAAATTGGAAGTGGGATGTTTCTATTGTCTTGATTATTCTGTCATCTTAAATTCCCATTTTTCTGATATTTTAGAGATTTGTGGATGGGTTCCTAAGGAGTACTGTTGAACACCAGGTCCCACTCAAAAACTGTAGGCAGCATATCTGGTTGGGTGCATCTGTGAAGTATTTAGAGATGTGATGTGAATGTGGATGCTTCCAGGGCTTGGAACTTAGGAATGTGGTGTCTGAGGGCTGCAGGGTCTCCAGATAAGTATTCCCTAGGTTTTCTACCTCCGCTTTGATCACTGGGAATAAACCATGGCTCAGGCAGTGTTGTCTTTGCCTCAGTTTTGCCATCTAAACCCATCTCTGCAGTAGACATATACCATTACTTTGGGAATGTCTTTTCTCCAAATTCAGTTTAGAAAACAACTTAAACAAATCTAGTTCAGAAAGCAGTTGCTTTCAAATACTCAACCTGATAGAAGCATCTCCTGGAACCACTAAAAGAAAGAACCTTTTTCGTAGAGCATTTTCCCTGGGTTTTCTCTGCCCTGCCCATAAATCAAAAGTTTCCTCCACTCTTCCCTTCTTTACCTACATTGTTGCTCCTTTACATTCTTTGATTTTCTTCCTCTTTAGCTTGTCTCCTCACCAAAGCTTTTCCATTAACTGAAAAGCATAACATTGACATCTTTGCAACAGTGGTGTTTTTTGTTAGATATGTCACACCCTTTATTGCTTATTTTCTTTATGGCTAGTACTTTCAGGGGCAGTTAGCTGCCCTTCTCCTACAGAATGAAGTACAATGCCAACCCATGTTTTACTGAGCCACTGGGCAGTATATGCAGAAACATGATGAACTTGCGTCCACTGTAAAACGAGAACTTCTCTGATGGCTGAGCTAGGAAGCTGGCAAGAGTACATGGGGCAATCACATAGTACTCATTGAAATTCACTGTCACCACTATGGTATTTAATTAGCTGAGTTGTTGGAAACCAGCTACAGGGAAGTGAGAATAAAATTCTGAAAGAAAGCAAGCAAGAAAAAAGAGAACAAAAGAGCCAGACAGTCTGTACTGATTCAGACGGAAGATAGGGTCAGTAGTACTTTTTCCATGAGCCCATTTTCAATAGCCTTGATTACAGAACTTGATTCTTGAATTAAGAAATATTTCTTACTGAACTGGTGCACAAACACTCCACAGTTTTTTACAGAACCCTTCTATTTATTGATATCAAGTACAAATCATGTTATGATTATGAGTCTAAATAATACTGTTATTCTCTCCTGTTAAAGCAGTGACCCTCATTTTTCATTCTAGCTGAGGTAAGAGTTAAACTGCTGTTAAATAAGATGTCCTCATGGATTTCCCTAAGCTTGTATGCATAATATATGCTAGAAATCAAAAATGTATTGTGCTGAAAGCATCTTTTTATAAAATTTAAACATTTAGCTTGCAAGATTATATTTTTTTATATAACTGATAGCTTGAAGAACATTTGTGTTGTGATGTTGAATAGGCTAGGCTAATTTCAGTTTAGCTCCATCCCAAATGCTTTGTACCTATAAAGCTCCTACAAGATCCTGAATACCCCACAAGACCTGCCTAATGGATGAAGGAAAGGCTGTGGATGTTTCTACTTGGACTTCAGGAGAGCCTTTGACACCATCTCCCATGGCATTCTCCTGGAAAAACTGGAAGGCCATGGCTTGGACAACCTGCAGTGTGAGGTTCAAAACTGGCTGGATGGCAGGCCAGGAGAGTGGCGGTGAATGGTGCTGCATCCAGTTGGCAGCCAGTCACTAGCGGGGCTCCCCGGGCCTCAGTGTTGTGGCCAGTTCTGTTTAATGTTTCTTGATGAGTGGATTAAGAGTATCCTCAGTATGCTCGCAGACAGCACGAAATTGAATGGGATTTTTGATCTGCTGGAGGGCAGGAAGGCTCTGCAGAGGGATCTGGACAGGCTGGATCATGGGCCAAGGCCAGTGGTGTGAGGTCCAGCAAGGCCCAGTGCTGGGTCCTGCCCTTGGGTCACACCAACCCCAGGCAGTGCCTCAGGCTGGGGCAGAGTGGCTGCAAAGCTGCCGCAGGAAAAGGACCTGGGGGTGCTGGTGACAGCAGCTGAACATGAGCCAGCAGTGCCCAGGTGGCCAAGAAGGCCAATGGCATCCTGGCCTGTGCCAGCAACAGTGTGGCCAGCAGGAGCAGGGCAGGGATTGTCCCCCTGTACTCAGCACTGG
Organism: Camarhynchus parvulus; assembly: GCF_901933205.1. Classification (NCBI taxonomy): domain Eukaryota; kingdom Metazoa; phylum Chordata; class Aves; order Passeriformes; family Thraupidae; genus Camarhynchus; species Camarhynchus parvulus. Next base: position 43,097,585 of record NC_044601.1, read on the forward strand.
TGAGGCTGCACCTCAAATCCTTTGCTCAGTTCTGGGCCCCTCACTGTAAGAAAGACATTGAGGTCCTGGAGCATGTCCAGAGAATGGCAATGAAGATGTGAAAGGTCAAGAGAGCTGCTCCTGAGAGAAATCTATGACACCGTTTGTATTCTCTCCATATTTATTTTTCACTTGAATAGGAAAGTGTGCCTCTCAGCACATTTCTGTGTTCTATGGATTTCTTGGATGTTCAATTATATGAGTTCATGCTCAGTAAATTTTGATCTTCTTTGTATCTATTTCAGATTACTTTGCTGGTTGTGACCGGAACTCTGCATTTTTTAGGTTTTATTCTCTGTTTTGTGAATTAATATTGTTTATAATTTTGAGCTTTCAATTATTCACATTTTGTTTACTTTTGACTAATGATAATTATCTAAGAATTTACATTTTCAACTCTGTGGTTTTGTGTGCACAATTAGTGCCCAAGAAACAGGTGAACTTCATTGTGAGAGTAATTTTGATCATTTCAAAGATGACAGCTGTTAGTATGAATTTACCAAGATTTTTATTCCTTAGGTTTTACTGGATTTGAATGAAACACAGCAGTAGGCCATGATTTCTGAGAAGGGAAAGAAAATTTCTCTAAGAAGTGAAACAGTGAAAAAACTGAATATAGTGCTCACGGCAAAGAGCAGGCTTATTACAAGTCTGTTCTTTTTTGTTACTCTCCACAAGCTGAACTGTTCACAAAAGCATCCTTTACTGCCAGTACCCTGACAGCCACATCACAATATTGAACCAGATTGAAGCAGACAGAGGTGAGTCAAAGATATCCTGATGTTGTCCACAATTTTTCCCTACCAAAGGTGTAGTGGTTGTGGTAAGCTGTTTCAACTCCTGATTTCCATAGCAGCAGAAAAAAGAAGTCTAAAAGTCTACAGAAAGCTATGGGCTTTTTTGTTTCCTAGGTCTGCTAAGCTTCCACAAATGCTAAAAGCTTTCTTGAGATGCATGCTTAATGTGTGAACTCTTTAAAAGTGCCAAGCATGTACTCACTTATGTGGAAAATACAATCCATATAGATAAGGAAGATGCTTATTCCTAAAAAAATATTGTTAACATGGCTGCAAGCACCCTGTCTAGCCCTGGGAGGAGGTTTCCTACCTCCATGGTCAGCTTTTCCTGCAACAGGTGGGAGAATGATGATGTTTTCAGCCTCCTTCCATTCTGATTTGTTATCATGGTCTTCCTCTTTATCAGCTCATGAGCTACTTGTCCCTTCTTGTTCTTGGGCATCTATCTTCTCTTGTCCTTTGAAACTCAGTTTCTTCAGTCATGAAAAATGAAGTGGTGAGGTAATTTTAAAAACTCCAAACATTCAAAGAAGTAAATGTAAATTAAAAAGTTTTGAAACTTTCTGTATGAAGTAAGATCAAACAATTTAAAGTATGTTTTAGTAGCAGAAATGCATTTTTGAATTGTTACTTTTGACATATTCAAGATTAAAAATAACATTTGTTGCATTTTAGCAAAAAATTAAACACGTGTTCATGCTTTTCTTGCAATCAGCCAAAAGAATTTTTAAAATCAAGATTACAATTTACAGGCTTTGTTTCAAACTAACCATTGGTCCCAGAAATAAGCATATCACGGGTTTTGATTGTCTTTGTATTGGTTTGAAGAGAAGTTTTCCTCATCTTTGCTTTACCTTTCCAAAAAATACACCAACATTCTTTACAACTGGGAATTTTGGTAGAAATTGATCACTCCTTGGAGAAAAAAGGCAACGAAGTTTATTTAAATAAACCAGGTGAAATCCAGCCACAGACTATGCCAGGAAGAAGGAAAAGAAAAAAGAAAATAAATAAAATGTTGCTTCTAAAGCAGGTTAAAAAGAGGAATACATCTCTGTGTGTATAAACTATATTCATACCTGTTACATCCATGTTTTGTGGGACTTTCAAGAGTAAACTGGAAAGGAGGCCTTTTTCTGTGCTAAGTGTTGCCCTTGGTACTGCTGCATTGAGTCTAAAGGGAGAGTAGGAGCAGTGTCCGGTGTGACATCAGTGCAAGGCTCTGGCTGGCTGTACCTGTCACTCAAGGTATTGGCTATAAATTATTGTACCATGCTTCGAGTTTAAATAACTTCACATGGAATATTTTGCAGCAACTAACAGAAATGCTGTTTGCTGTTTTTCTCCAGCAGTGCCACATAACTGTAATAAGAGATTTCTCAGTTCATTTTTAAAGAAATTGTGCTTTTTCAGAGACTGCCCAGCCAAATCAGGCTGAAAAATGAGATAGATTTTGCAAAACTCATCCACCTGTTAATAACCTGAGCATGCACAGCCATAAACCTTGGAAGAAACTGTTTCCAGAAACTCTGTGCATCTGTAGGGGGTAATAAAGATAGTGGTGGACAAGGTAAACTAAGAATATTATTTGGAGGGACAAGACTACGTGTCTTCCATCATCAGCACTAACTTGTGGAGTTTTGGCCCAGTTTTGTCTGCAAAGTGCTGTATCTTTTTTCCATTTAGAGTAATTTTTAATAGCTGAAATATACCTGATCAAGAGGTCATAATCCTTTTCTGTTACTGGTCCCTTGCTTCAAGTAAATACCCCATTGCTTTCTCATTAGAGGGAGAAAATAGTGATTTGTAATCCAGCTCTGTGATGTAGCTGGCTGTAATTAGAAAATTCTTATGAGTCTTTGTTCCATTGTTTGTAACACAATGTAATTTGAGGAAAATAAGATGTTTAAGTTATTACAACTCTGTTGTTGAAAAGTTAATATAGCTTGTTTTAATAATGATTTTCCAGTTGTTTGACATCGAAAAGACTGGAAAAATATACACTTAATTTTTCAATTAAAGAGATTGCAATTAATTTACCCTAGGCAAGGTGAAATTGTTTCAGCAAATTAGATAATTTTGCTATTTATGTCCTTGGACTTTATTATGTCAGATATTTTAAATCCCATAAACTGATATTCCAAGAACTCACTCACCTACAACCTGCACTCTAGTTTTCCATACAGAAAAAAAAAAAAAACAACCAAACAAACTAACAAGAAAAAAAAAGGGTTCTTTGAAGCCTTATAAAAATCTTGTCCTAAATTCCCTGTGACTTGCTTTAAATTTTGTTTTCCTTTACAGGTAGATAAAATACATGCCAGGAAGTCCAAACTGATTCAAATTTTTTTTTCTTTCTCCACTTCTTCCAAGGAGCCTCCTTTGGAATCTTGTTTACTTGTTTATTTCTGCTCTTTAGTGCTAGAGTACTGCTTGTGTTTAATGTCTTACTAGGGAAAAAAATGATGAATGTTTTCAAGTTGCATTAACAGCATTCTCTTTGCATTTACAGTAGAAGAAAATCAAAATTTAAGTTGACTTGCTGGCTCCTAAAGAAAGCCAGAGAGGGAAATGTTGATTATCAAACATGAAAACCTATGGTAAAAGCATAGAATTTCAACATGTAGTGGCATTTTCATAAATCTTAATCATATTGATCACTACTTTAAAGGGGATCATGTTGATCACTTAAAAAAAAATTAAAGTAGAAATTAATACAATTGAAGTGGAAAATAATAATGAGATGTGGATTCTGTGAGACACAACAGGAAACCCAGTTAATATTAGTATATTAACTTCTGTTTATACAGGTTAGAAGTGTATAAGTCTACCTCATGCACTGGAGGGAGGGGTGCAGGAACAGCAGAGATCAGCAGGCACTCTGGCTGTTGCACTGGACATGGAGACTGGGGATGAATCCTAATCCTACAGGAGTAGCAGGCAGTGCTCCTGAACTGTGGCCTGAAATCAAATTTGTCACTACTTCCGCTGCTGGAGAAATTATATTGTGAAACTGGGATGTCCAGTAAGCAGATATATTCAAAGAACTCCTAAATTGGACTTCAACACTCTTGGTTTTGCTCAGTTTTAAAGGCTGAAGACCTCCTTTTCAAAACCCTGTGATGCATGTCAAGAGCTCTTGTCAAGAGCTCAAGATTTACAGTGCGTAGGCACTAAGTAATTTGTTTGCATACACTACCTGTATGATCCAATGTTGAATGTTTTTGTTTTGTTTTGTTTACTTTGTGGTTTTGGTTTGGTTTTGTTTTGATAGTAAAGCACAGGACACTACCAAGCCAATAATTAGTCAAAAACTTAACTGAGCTTTGACACAAAACATTGTTAAGTCATGCACAACATTGTTAACTCATTGCATACAGGTTTAACCAGCAGAAACAACACAAAACCCTAGATTCATCATTGTCTGTGGCTAGATAGGAGATCTAGAGAAGAGGATCTTTGCAATAATTTCACTGCATTGATGATGCCAGGGTCCAGCTTTGAGTGAATTAGAATTTCTCTGCTGATTTTTTAAAAGATTACTTTTGAGAAATTCTCTTTTGTATTTGGATGAGTGAAAACTTAATAACTTACACTGAAACCTGAGGATGAATCTTAAGAGTTTCCCTGGAATGCTGGTGTTCGTCCCCAAATTCCCGGCTAGCAAGGGGACAGCACACAGCCAGCAGTCCTCAGGGGGCAGCGGTCAGCGGCGGTGGGCAACTGCTCAGAGTGAGAGACGGGCCCAGCTGGACCGCAGCCTAAGGTAGCGACCCCCCACGGCAGAGGTGGGAGGCTTCGCACCTTCACCCTCGGAGGGAGGGAAATAAGGCCACCAGCCACGACGGCAGACGAATGAGAGAGAGGCAGCAGGCACCCTCTGCAGGAACAGGTCGGGTTTATTTAGGAAGGTAACAGGAAGCAACCGTCAGGGAGGGATACAGAGGATGTCTGCCAAGGAGAGCAGGGCGCAGCCTGCTTAAGTACCCAAGGGGTGGTACTGGAGGGTACAGTGTGGATTGGTCAAGCATACAGATGGGCAGAGCATGAGACCACTGGATTCTCTCTGGGGGAGGGACCTGGGCGGAACTAGGTTCAGGGAACCAGTCACGGCCCTGCCAGAGAAGAACCCTCTGGAAACAGGGCCGGACTGGAGGGAAGACGGACAGGGTGAACAGCGGCCAACAAGGCAAAAGGCTACAACGATTGGCTTCAACAAGGAGGGAGAGGGAGAGACTGGCAGCTGGGGCTTGATGGCCAGGGGAGGCCAACTGGGGACAGAACCATCAAAAATATTTGAGATTGGGGGGTAGAACATACCAAATAAGGTACAAAAAACTGAACCCGTACAATATAACTTAACATAAAAAATGCACGCACCGCAACACTGGAAGGAAAATTTGCGGACTTCTCATCCTCCCTCACTTTTTCTCCTTTACTTTGTTATCATCTGTAGAAAGATACCTGACATTCTAAAATGCCTGTGCATGAAACTGTAAATTCACACCCACCAAAAAGCTGATGAAAAGCTCTTCTGACCTTGTCAGTTGCTTGAGAAGGCTCCACTTAGGTTTTCATGAGCTGACAAATTATTGGAAAACATGTGACTACAAAGTACTGAGGAACACATTTGTATTCCTTTGTAATACAAGTATTAACAAATTGAAAAAAAATCCAGACTACTCAGGCACAACCATAGATACTGTGTTTTTCAGACAGTGGAATGGCACCATACAAAGCTTTTCCCAGTAGCTGGTGTCTGCTGGCATTTATTCTTCCTCTGTTCTGCTGGCTTTGAAAGTTGCATAGTAGCATAAGTTTCCCCTAGTCGAGCGTTTATTTGTTAAGGCTTCTTGCTTAAATACTAATGATCAAAACAAACCTACCTGACTTTATGGATGAAGGAACACTGCAATATCATAGCTTCCATCCGAGGTGTTGGTGGAGCAATTAGGAAATCATTTGGCAGTGCTATGCAGTTAAAGTTGGAGTCACCTTTGGCTGGCACCACTACACATCAGTTACGTTATCTCACTGATTTGCTCCATATGTGTCAATCAAGTGAGAACAATGTTAAAAACACCATGTTTAATTAACTAGCAAAGTATATTTTTGATTTAAAGGTAGTCAGCTGGTTTCATAGTCATAGAATGCTTTGTGTTGGAAGGGGTCTTGAAGATCATCTAGTTTCAGTCTCCCTGCCATAAACATGGACCCCTTCCACTGGAGGAGGTTACTTAAAACTGTATCATACTTTCCTGAACGCTGCCAGGAAAGTGCAAACAAAACCTCTCTGGACAACCCTGTTCCAGTGCCTGGCTGCCTTCACAACAAAGGATTTCTCCTAGTACCCAATGAAAACCTACCCTCTTTCAGTGTAAAGCCATTTCTGCTTGTCCTGTTACAATATGCTCTGGACCTGCAATCAGCATCTCTTTAAAGAAAATTTTTTTCACTGAGACCTTTAACCATTTTTCTGTGCAGGTCACTACTAAATGATTTATGATCTAAAAAACTGAGGTCTAGTTTTTCTTCGATAGCTAAGAACAGAATGCCTTGTAAGCATGTCTATTTCTTCTTATTCATAGAACAGCTCATTCCTATAGCACATGTAATGAAAATGAATGCAAAATGCCACTTCTTCTACAGGTTCTTTTTTATCTTATTCACGTTAGTTTCTCACTTGTGAAATTCTCTGTGTAACAGAGATCAGTAGTGTCTCACAACTCTTAACTTATGTTGACATACTGATCCTAACCTTTTTCATTGAGGCCTTTATTCTAAATCTTCTTTATATTCTGGTTGGGTACACAAGCTATGTTTTATTATTTAAAGTTATTTGTGTTCTTGTACAAACAGCACAAATATTTATGAATACACTAAAAGTGTGTTTTCCCTGGATAGTCATCCATGTTGGTTTGAAATCAGTTTTTTATAAAAATGTGCTGAAATACGTAGATTTGCAGAATGCTCAGACTGAGTGGAGATGTGTTTAAAAATTGGCCAGAAACAAAACTTGGAAACCTAAGTCCCAGTCTTTACATGTAGCTGTACTGTGCTGTCTTTCACAACTTTGCCATCTTAATCAGCTTCTGTCCATTCTAAGATTTATAAAGCATAATTTCTGATAGAAGCCAGATCCATACAAGAGTTAAGGGGATAGTTTAGTAGGAATCTCTAACACTGAAAAATGTGCTTTATTACCATGAAGAAAAAACAAGTGTGTTTCTACAGTGCAGAAGGTCAGTTAGGTGTAGCAACCTGACCTTGAATTTTAACCTGACAAGTCAAGTTCTGGGATGAATGACTACTCTGAAAAGCTAGTATCAAAATGCAGTTTTTTCATTGCTGCTGTACTTCTCTCACTCTGCCTTCAGGAGTCAAGGGTCAGACATTTCTGGTTATGGAAATTATGAGTACTCTGAACAACTCTGATTCCTTCCTATTGGTTCCTGAAACAGTTACATATTCTGGGCACATTAAAGGAATTATGAGAAGATGACATAGGATTATTTACATGTGGATGGGTTATTGTGTACTTTTTGCATGGTACATTTATTCCTTTTCTTTCTGACATCTATTATCATTCTCTGACACCTGTTGGTGATATAAGGTACCACTTAGTGTGGTAAAAATCTGCATTTGGTGGGCTTATTTCTTAGTTTTTCAGAAAATAAAAGCCATATAATAATGGGTTTATTTACCTATTCTTTTTGATGAAAATTCTTAAAAAATAAAAAATAATAAATTAAAAAACAAAACAAAACCCAAAACAAACAAACAAACAAACAAAACTGCTTTGCAACTTAAGGAGCTGCTTTCCCAACTTAGAATCTTTGTGGAACTGTTCATATGCATTTAGCCATTATTTTTGTATTGAATTTTACTGCTTCAGGCTGCTAGTGGACAATCATAAGAAGTTGTATATGAAGCTTTCCTGATATAAACTAGGAATACTGAGTTTGGATATTTACTTGGCCCATTCAACACTTTGACTCTGTAAAATTTTGAGGTACCACACATGAGAGCAAGAGTTTATCTGGGTATGTGCAAATGCTAACCATTAAAGTAAATGAAAAGGAAAAACATTTTTTCCCCTTCCTCTACATATACCAATGCTTAAAATCAATGTTGTTCTATTAAATAAAAACATAAAAAATAGTGTAATTTGTTTTCCATGAGGAGTACTTCACTCTAGCAGTGATCAGCTGTTAGGAAAGATGAAGAGTTTCATACGCATTTCTTTCCCTAGTCTTATTTTCCCTCTCCTCCATTCAGATTAGTTTCACCCTCTCGGGGTCGGCTGCTTGTTCTCTGCCCCCGAGGTGAGTTGGGTGGTCCAGGGAGCGACCCCAGGCTCTGAAGAATGAGACTGGACTCTTTGCTGTTCGGTCTTCAGGTTGTTTATTAAGTCTTATCTACAAAATTTTCTCCCTGGCAGACAGAGGTCTGACCAGCAAGGCAGCCACGACGCTCTCCGCCCGCCCCCAAGGCTGCTCCGTCTCTTATACCACAAATTACGTACATCATATTTACCTTTACCTTCCAATACTTATCACCCATGTTGGACAGTGCACCCCTTCCCCAAACCAATCCCTGAGTGCCATCACCACAGCAGAAGATGGAGAACAAGAAGAAGAAGGAAGAAGGATGAGACACGCCCTGTTCCTTCTATCTTGTCCCCATTACCTTTATACAAAAATTTTTAAAACTTATATTTTCACTCTGTGTACACCTTATAAAAACACTCTTTAAACCTGTGACACCTTCCAGCCTTCATACTAAACTGGCAATTCATTTGCAGGATCGAAATCCAGCTACTAAGTGTTCTGGGCATCATGCCAAGATCTCCGAGCCCCCTGACGGGGTTTCGGCTCTCGACGTGGTCTCGGGGGACTCCTCACATCCGGAGTGATGTGCAGAGTTCCCACATCACCCCTGCCTGATTTTAACAACAAAACTTGCCAGTCAAGGAATGTGCATATTTTAAAAACTTTTGTCTGTGATGCTGGGCAAGTTGCAATATTTGTCATTTCCACAACTCCTCATACCACAATGACCGTTGTCCTTTCTTTTTTTCCTGCCAGTGAATGTAATAGTCCTTTTTTACAACCCTATCCCAAATATAAATTAAAATTAGCTCAATAAAATTATGTTAAGCATAAATTTTTGGTTTGGGCTATTTTTTATATCCAGGGAGAAGGGATAGAGAAGGCTAGGAACAATTTAAGATCCATGTCCAATCTTGGCTTCAGATACAGGGCTTTGTTAATGTTGAATTTGCTTTCTTGCTGAAAGGAGGAAAAAAACCCTTCTTGTCACCAGAGATTAAATACTGAATGACATCATTAGGACTCAACAGAATCCTGAGATCCTATGAAACACTGCTCTGCTTTTCTTTTTTCTTTGTCCCTTTTCCTCTTCTTCGTTTTCCTTTTTTAAATGGGAACAGTGATGTTCAAAGTCATTACATTGCTGATGAGCCATTAAGTCACTCAGCCTTGTTTAAATAAGCGTATTTCACATAGACATACAATCCAACAACAGTTATTGTCTCTTAAAACTGGATTCTGTTTGCTGAGCTACATTGCATATGCCTGCTTTCATTAAAAAGTTATATTTCCAAAGACTTAGAAAAATAACTGCTTTACAAAAAGTATGGAGAAAAGCTGATGGAATTTGAAGGCTTCTAGGGGAAAACCAAACACATCTTGCTGTCGCTGTATTTACAGAACTTTTCTTGTACTATAGGGTATCATACAGGCAAAGGTCCTGACTCTGCGAAGATTTATTTATGGGATGAGCTTATGGCAGGGCAAGTCATCTCAGCTGAACCAAGTAGGAGCTCTTATGGTATTGGGAATAAAAGCCCTTCCAGAACTGGTGCCTTGAATAGTTAGGAATGTGATGACAGAAAATATTCCTCTGAAACTTCTCATTTATTTCTCTTCTCCTGTCAAATACCCCATAGCAACTGAGGGCATGGTGCTAACTCCAAGTTACCTTATTAATCTGAAAATAATCACAACAGTGAAGGAGTGGGTTATGAATCATTTGCCGCCAAAATAAAGGGATATGGATAATTAGGCCATCATAAGACTCTCACACCTTGCACTTTCAGTGAAGCAAATTCTAGGTATATGTAGGGGGTTTTATGACAGATTTTACCCCACTGTAGTAAATATGGTCTGATATTAAGTATTAAGTGGTTATTATTACATCAGATAAGGAACCTGCCTCTGGCCTTATTCAGACATCATTTGGGTGGCCAAGAATATAGAGAGGATTATCTAGTAATGATCTGCTGGATTGGGCTCAAACGGCTCTACTGCCAGCTGCTGTTGTCTGATCAACTTTCCAAAAATATGGTCTGAGTCAGCTGGTAACTTCTTTCACAGAGTTTTATTTCAGACTAAGTGACTTGCATCATCTTTTAACTAAAATGAAAACAACCCAATGCCTCACTATCATCCATGTAGGTTATATACTGCCTTCAGTATTCCTACTCTTTAGCTGTTGAAGCCTTATTTTCTTATTCTACAAATAATTAGTGGTGTTCGTTAACCTCAAGTAATTTAGTTGGTACTGTTTCCATCTCTCTTGGTGTCAGAAGGGCATGCTGTGGCATATGGTCAGGATGCTTGGTGGGCTCTGATCAGTCATTTACTTTCTTGTAATGCAAAGGCCTCTTTAGTCTGACACTTGTGCTGCTGTCAAAAGCAATGAGGGTCAGCAGTTGTGGTGACAAACTAGTTTTGACAAGCTTAATGACCCCAATGAAGAAAAGTCTGCAGCTTGGATAGCAACTGCAGGATAATTGGTTAGCTCAGCCAAACAAGAAACATGTTAAAATCCCAGATCCTCTCTGGCAGGCCAATTACACCATTCAACAAGAGGTGGAAGGTTGCCATTAGCTTCTAGAGTGATACAAAAGCATCAGTAGGCTGTATTTCAATCAATTTAGTTTGCTGTGATGGAATATCAGGAAACTGAAGGAAACAACAGCCTTTCAAACTGTGTTCATGCTATACATTGTAGAAACCAAAGACGAATCTTCATAATAGCCTTTAGACTTTTACGGACAATACTGTCTTGCAATGTTGCAGGTAAGTATGTGTGTGTTGATTCAGCTAGATGCAAAAGACTTATTCAGGCTTTCCCTGGCTTTTCAGACTGTAGGACAAAGCAACCAAATTGAAGAAATTAAGTAATGTAAGTAACAAATTACCAACTGGCATGCAGTTAATGGAGAGTGTTAATGTTTGATCTAAACATATTTTTTATAAAGAGAACACAACCACTATAGGGACATAGCCACAACATCAGCATCTCATAATTACAGTGTATGCTGTTAATGAACATCAAAAGGTCACTGCTAGCAGAGCTAGCAAAGGTTCAGATCTGCAGGCTTCTTGCAAGTAAACACTAATGCAGGAAGGAAAAGGATCCGTATGGTCATCTTACCAGCAATATCATCATCACCAGCATTCTTCTTCATTTCTGGGCTCTAGTTCCCCCTCTGAGGAGCAATGTTGAAAGTAAGTAAACGAACCCCTCACTTTTTCTGCACACTGTCAATTTACTAGGGAATGCACAAGTTTCCAGTTCAGTGCACCCTCTTTGAGTTATCTTCAAAGTCTGAAACTCAATTGATCTTCAAAGAGAAACCATTCCAGTTTCAATCCTTTATTAGTATATAAGATAGAAAAGGAAGAACAGAATACAGATATCACAGGTTTTTTCCACAGTTCTACTGGTATGACTGGAGACAGGAGGTGCTCAGTCCAGCATGATCCATCCTGAGCCTGCCCATTCACTTCAGCTTCTTGATTCTTCCAGGTCTCTAAAACTATGCCAGTTTTCCCTCACTCTTCATTCCCTCCTTCCCGCACACTCTTCTTGTTGTTACCTGAAGGTTCTTCAGGCTGTTACCTGAAAATAATCAGGCCTCTCTATTTATTGAGTTATTAATTACAAATGCTTATCAAATTTATCAATCCACTTAATATATTTGTAATATAAATACCAGATTTACTTACCCTGCCTTTGCGCATATGTCTAGCAAGATGGTACCTTTTCCATACCAGTGTAAACATAAACTTACTGTGAAACAGGAACTCCAAAGAGGTGAAGTGCAATTGAGCTCTTCTGCTGTGTTTTTAACTGATTTTCTGGCATACATCAACAGGCAATTTTAGCATTGCACTTGATTAGGAAATGAGCATAATCCAGGCTCAGAGTTAGTATTCTCTTTCAATTAGCTAATGTAAGCTTCATCTGCTATTCATTCCCAATTAGTTCTTATGTTGTGCACTTACCTGTTTTTTTTGTAATCTGGCTTTGTGTTAATGGTACAAACAATTAAAATAGAAAATAAGGTTTTTACTGTCAGTTAAGAAAAACCAAGCACAATTATTTTGTTCAACAGTGCAAAAATAGCTCTGTTATCTCTTGTAGATTCTCTAAAACATCCTTTCACAGTGGGAAAAGATTAATTCAAAGACTATTGAATGCTGTAATAATTCACAGGGAATGAGGTAAATGTTAAGTTGCCCTAAGGAAATACATAATTAGAAGAAAGTAAAGTCAACAAAAAAGATGAGAAAACAAATGCTTAACTTCACAAGGATAGTTATTTACTGAGTCATCCTTTTATTTTCCTTTGATGAATTTCAAAGCTTTTTTATCCTTGTTCTAAGAAAATTGCATAGCTCATCCCTTGTGCATCTGAATCTGTAGGTATTTGGGTTTTGTGTTCTCTTTGGCTGTACTCACAAGCAATAAAACTTAGGCACAGTCACTAACCTGCTATTATCTAAAATGTCCTCTGGGTGTTCCACAACCCGTTGTGGTGTCAGACATAACACTTAAATGAATCAAGTCTAGTAACTCGCTGATTGAACACTTCACTTGAAAAAGGGCATTTGTACTTACCCTTAGTAATTATGCCATGTGTACTGATCTTATTTTTCTTCCTGACCCTATTTTGTGCATCTCATTCTTCTGCTTGGCCCTGCATGTTTTGGACTGGCTTCTTTCATCCTAGCTTTGGATTCATTCCCAAGGTGATTTGCTTCTGTAAACCCTTTGAGGCTTCCCTTGAAAATTATCAATTTCATGATAGGAACAAAATCATTACATGATATTAACAAAACCATTGCATTTATCAAGGCTTGTGATTATTCCACTGACACCCTACCTTTATTGCTGAATTCCTGTATTCCCTCTTTCTTGCCCTTCTTCTCTAACTATCACCTAAGGTTTATTGTAGCTGAAACCTCAGTTGCATGGTGAGAACCACTTCTGTGTAAAGTGTGTAAGACCACATCCCTCAACTTTTTTATTAGCTTATTCCTCAACTATTCCTGCATTAAATTTTTCATTGTTGAACAGCTTATTTGGCTCAGCTGAGGGAACTATTTTGCATTTATCCCTCACAGTCCCTTCACCACAGCCCTTTTGTCACAAGGATTTTGTTTGCATAAGACAGCATCTCAGTAGAAGGGACTGAAATCCCCTGTTTTATGAGTGACTTTAACAAGTACAGGGATCCACACAGTTTTGCATTACCTTGTCTTCTATTTTTGGAAACTTTAATCTTTTTGTACCATCTGTATGGCAGAACAAATAACCCTGTAGTGAGTCAGAAAATACTGGCATTGGCATTTTCTTGAGCCAAAAGCTGTGGGCCGCTGAGCTCTTTAGAAAAAAAAAAACATATTGTGCCCTAACCAGAGTTTTACAAGCAGCAAGTATGTGCCAGAAGCTCTGCAGAGCACAATTGAGCTCCAAGCCTTGCCTGGCTGTTCAGACTGTGTTCTGTGTACTCAAGCCTTGCTCTGAACCCCGAGGTAACCAGACACATCTGTTGGTATAGATATAGCCCTGCCTCCTTCCAAACCAAGGTCTAACCCAAATATTTGTGCTCCCAGATTCTGCATCACATTGTTATCTCAGTCATCAGCCTTAACTCAGTGGGGACAGTCTGAGTGAAGTGACTGCACTTGTCCTGAGCACAGCCATGGTCCTGCCCAGGCTCGTGGCCCTATCCTGGCCAGGCCTTGCCTGCAATACAGCCCCAAATACCTTCACAGTGTGATTTCTGCTGACTCCAAATGTTTTCCTCTATCTGCTGTGAGGCATGCCTGCAGGAGGTTCTGGTGCATGTAAATTGACTTGCAGGTGGTGCAGGATGTACTCAGCTTGTTGGAACCAAGGGATGAGCTTCGCTGGCATTAAATGGAATGTCAAAAAGCTGCAACCTCTAGCCATTACATGAAATTCATGGTACTTCATTTCTATGTTGTTTTTTTAGTGGGTTTTGGGGTTTTTTTTGGTGTGGTTTTATTTTTTGTTTATTTGTTTGTTTGGGTTTGTTGTTTTTGGGTTTTTTTTTGTGTTGAGAGGGAGGAGGAAGAGGAGGAGCAGCAGTGTTGTTTTCTTTCCTGTTGTATGTGCATATTGATTCTTTGCATGGGTACACTGCACCAAAAGGAGGAAAATAACATCAAAGGGTATATATTTTCTTTTTTGGGCTATTTTTACTGTCATGGGGTCTCAGCAAAAATCTTTCTCAATTTGACAAGGCACAAACAAGCAAGAGGATTTGGTATCCTGGAAGGAAGATGGTGCCTATTTCTGCTATTGGCATTCCTTTTGACTTCTGTCTTTCCCATCAAATTATCTTTCCTTTAATTTTAAATTCAAGATATAATATTTAGATTTTAGTAAATGCTCCTGCAAAGGAACAGTAAGCAGTAAGCGACACTTATACCTTGTCCAACCTTTAGCCTCTTCCATTGGTTTCCTTATCCCCAACTCACACTCCTCAGTCAGTTCTGTTGGTTATTTCGAAAATTAATTTGCTTATGAAGCCACACCACACTGAAAAACTGCATTGCCAGTACATGAAGTTTTGTCATCATCTTCTCATAGCCATGGCTTGTCTGCTTCACATCCACACGGCCTTCTGTCTTGCCCTTTTGAATCTGGAGAGCTTGCTCACCAGGTGGGTTTCTGTAAGCTCTCCTAGCTCTCTTTTTAATGCATAGGCTTATAAAATGTGGGAGTATTGTCTGAATTGTCATGAATTTTGAGATTTAGTTGCAGATAGTCAAAAGCATATCTTCCACTAAACAAATTCAATGAAGCAAAAAAGCTTCTTTCTGCCTTTATTCTTATTACACTTCACAGCAGGGCAGAAGATTAAAGAATGCATACTCCAGATTTGAAAAGAATTTCTAATTTATGTTCTTTCTCAATAAAATACATGGCTTAATCCTTTCTTTAAAGCTTTATTTCTTTCTTTCTTGCCTTTTTTTTAACTAATTGAACAAACAGGCCCTAATTGAAAAAAACCTGAGAGTGTTAAGCAGTCAAGAATAGAAAGCAGTTTCTAGGCTGAAAAGCGCATTTTGAATGTTGCTGGAAATTTTTATGTGATTTACTTGTGAGGCAAGAAATAAACCTCCTTGACTGTTTCCTATTGTGATGGACTCCTGCTGATTAAAATGCAAGCACTTTTGCCTCATTTTCCACAACTGTTTTTTTCTGTGAGTGGTTTGTGTTTTGCCCTGAAAAGACAGCTGTGTAAGTAGCTCTGCTCAGAACAGGAGAAAGTGAGGATTTTAAATGTTGAATTGTATTATTGATTTCCCCTTTAGCAGGGGACAAAGAGGGAAGAAGAGGTAAGGCTACTTTGCTAAACAGCTCAAATACATTTCACTCTAATCTTTCAATTGTTTAGTTTAAATTACCTATTACATATCAGAGTGCAGAGGCAAGTTCTTGATATGATTTTTATGCTAATTCAGCAGAATCCTGCTGTTAATGCCCTTAAAGGTGCTGCAGAGCAGTTTGGCCAGCTACATTATGAGTTAAGGCTTTATAATTCTCTTGACTTATGACCTAAGGATTAAGAAACTACTTGTAATTCTACATTCCTTGCATATTTGGAATTCTCACTGACTTCGGTGAAAGTGGGGTATATTTGAGTAATGCAGAATTAGGACCTGTTTTTTATGACAGAACTGTTTGAGTATGGGCTGGCAGTAATGCAGCTGTGCTGAGGTTGTTTAAGACTTCACCTTTGCCCCGTTTTAATTTGCTTAAGTTTCTGCTGAATAGTAGATTTTGTGGAGTGTTCTGGTCCAGATTTTTTCAGTAGCCATAAATACTAATCTGGATACTTTTCAGTAAAGCATCAATTAATCTGATTTATAAGTAATGGAGTTGTTTTAAAAAGTTCTGGAATCCAGAAAATAAACATTAAAACGTGAATTTTCTTTACTTTCTAATTATTTAGCTTTGGGGTTTGTGGAGTGGCTTTTAGGTATTACAGAGCATATTTTGATTAAGTATGCTTCTGAGTGTTCCAATGAGTGGATTACAACTGTAACCCCAAATTAGCCATTTCAAGTACCAGAAAATGTTGAATATTTACTGATGTATATAGCCTTGAATGTAACTTCTGTGTGATTTACTTGCATCCAAATAGTTAAAAGTATCACAAGGTAATATATTCTTGTTTGCTTCTTACGTACAATTATCAGGATTAAAGCTTCTCATAAATATCAGTGAAATGGCATTATCATGGTAGAGAGTAAGTATTAAGAAATAGAAGTAGAAGAAATCAGTATGCTTCATGTCTGTTTTCCTTAAGGATGGAAATTTGAAATTAGTAGTATAGTTAGAGGATAGCCAAGTAATTCTTATAGCTATGTATACAAGTATACTGGATGGCCATAGCTATAAAGATGCCCATGCTATATTTTAAGGGAAGAAAAACTACTCAAAAGCAGTGCAATAAGTAAAATTTTGAAATACTACCTATAAAGTTCTGGTCACCATGGCACATTTGTTATAAATCATAATTACCGGCAGAGGTTCTGCCAGAGTGTAACAGAAACAGTCCTTTCTCCATTATGAACTGAGTGGACCACGAATACACCATAAATTGAATAGTTTGAACTTATTAATTCCATAAGAAACATTCTAGAAGCACTATCTCTTTGATGGGAAAGAGTCAAATAAATTTTGACATATGAAATTTGCAAAAAATTCTGTCCCCTGATGAGGTTGTTATTGCATAATGGAGAATATAAGACTTTTTGGTGCTTGAAATCAAACAGTGTGCTTCCTGTGTATCCTTATGAAAGAGCATACTTTGAGAAAGGTGCTTCTCAAACAATTACATACTGGCACAGTTTAATCTTTTTATTTTCACTATAAAGTATTCTACTTATATGTGTAAAAATTTTGTTTATGTTGGAGATTACATATGATTGAGCCAATTTGGCAAATGAAAATAGTGCAGCATGTATGTAAATATTGTAGTAAAATAAGATAATTGCCTTTTTAGTATATGGTTTTCTGCATTTTTTTAGTGAAACTTGAACTTCTAAATTCAAGTCCCGTTTTGGCCCTGCAAATTTTGTTCTACTAATGATGCCTCTTCCTGTATACATTGTGCTTTTTGTCTCAGGCACTTCAAGCTGAACGCTGCTTAATGTAAACAAGTAACACATTAAATTATGCCTTATGCTTTTGTTTTAACAAAACCACTTTAACCAGGCCCTTTAAATTATATAAATGTCAGCTTGCCAAAAGTGAAGCCAGTCAAGTTGTTTTTTTTTCCCGGCATAACAAAAGTACACCATTTCTTTGCGCATTAAGTTTGCATTTGCAAAGATGTTCCACTGTATCCTGGCGTATTTTCTACTGTATCTTTGGCATGTTTGCATTTGAGTGCAAATGCTGCACTTGGGAACTACCAAATGAATCTCTTACAGCCCATTTTGCTCTTGACAGTGACCTAATGGCTTTTTAAATTAAAAAAAAACCCAAAAAACAACCCAAACTAAAAAGTTAAGGTTTGACTATTTAAATAATAAACAGAGTTTACCAAAAGACCCTGTGCCAGATAGCAGCTGGCCTTGTGTACATTTTCTGGGACTAAAAAGAACCTCATACCCTGATTTGTAGAACACCATGTTGAAAGTTTTACAGTATCAACTGTGAGCTATGCACCATAAGTGAGAATTTACTGAGAACTGTCTTAGTGCTTTTCTGTCTATAGCATCCTTTATCTCTGAAAAGGTGGCAATCGGGTGTTAATATTTTCAAATAACGGTAAGAAAAAATACTTTGTTAGTGTCTGTAGAACAGCATGCATGTTTGTTTCAGTTTTTCAGTCCCAATATGAATGTTTATAAATAGGGTAGGACAGGACGGGATGGAATGGAATACTCTTATTTCTATGATAGAAATAGATATTTGTATGATGTTATTATTTATAGAAAACAGAATGAATCATATATGATAATCTTGACATGGAGTATGGTGAGGAAGAATCCTCAAAATAGTTTATTTCCCATTTCAACTTCTGGGTTTCAGAGCTTCCTTGTCACTTATTCCTTTTTTCTCTAGTGTGGTAGAGATCAGATTTTAGTCCTTTGTTCATTCACAATTTTAGTCCTTTGTTCAATTCACAAAGAGCAAATTCTAAACCAACAGAATCTTCTCAGCAAGAATGTGATTTACACCACCTCATCTCCATATTTGAAAGCCTATGGTCTCAATTTATAGTGTATCTCTGGCATGAAATCCTGTAGAGAGCAGAACTACAGAAGTGAGAGGTAGCTACACACCTGAAAGGAAATAGCTGGTTTTAGTTGACAAAAGGTTGTTTAGTTCTTGCATGTCTAACAAGAAGGAAAAATTATTCAAATGCATAGAAATTCTCTGGGGCTTAATGATAATAGTAGCTACCTTAGCAGTGAACAACTTTTAGTAGAGAAAGCTGCATGATTACAGATGATAGCTTCAGTTACTTGAGACTCAAAGACAACCTTTTAGAAAATCCAAAAAGGAAGAGAAAGACAGGAATAAAACCGGGGGGGGGGTGGGGGGCTGGGGGAGGAAAAAAAAAAAAAAAAACAGCAAGCACTTTCTTCTGAAAGGAAGCAGAGAAAGAATTCCCAAATGGTTCATTTTTCCTCTAATAGTTTCTGTACCATATGGTTTTTGAATCAGTAGCAGCTGATGTATTCAGTAATAGTTCCTTTTGAAAAGACTTGTCATAATATTTACTTTCTCTACAGCAACAGAACTAGCTTCTGAGGCTGAAATGGCCATGCTTACTAAGACTGATGAAAACAAGAGACATTACCATGGTGAATGAATCTCTTGACACCATTCTTTCAGGGATAAATAACATTCATTGCACTGTGTTTAATTTCAACAGAGATATTAGTATCCTTAGGCATAGTGTTACCTAGAAAATAAGGTTACATTGTGCCACAGATCTCTAGAACATGAAAAGTATGAAGACCTTTGGAGATCTGATATGAAAAGGAAAAAAAGAACATGGTACATTTACCAAAAACACAAGAATAAACAAGCCATCTGTAAAGAAAGTTTTCACACTGAAATAGTGTAGTAGGCAGGGACAGTTACTTACATACCTCTTCTTCTTGCACGGCAATTTGATGCCATCCTTTGTCCACTGTCCTAACAGACCTGACATCAGAATACCGATCTCCCGGGAAAGGAGATTAAAAGCAAAATTTTTTGAGAGACTCAAGTAATCTGTCTATATACAGAAATAGCCAAGTGTGTGCAGTATGACCAAAACGTGAGAATTGTTCAAAGGGAATGAAGAAACTAGCCTCTCATGTACATCTGTCTGAAAAAGTAGCCTGATTCAGTTTCCCATGTGAACCAATCTGTAGATTTTTGATCTGTACTGATATGTCCTCTTTTCCATTAATTTCAGTGCCTGTATAGCAGCATCCAAAAAGATGGATGCATTGGAAAACTGAAGTCAGATTAGGATATAGTCCATTAATCTTATTCAATCCCTACATACACACAAAAAAGCATTATGTGCTGCTTAGTCAGAAGCTCTTAAAATGTGAGCCTTATAGTTGTGTGCACTGACTAGTCCCATAAGTCTTACATCTGAATCTAATCTTATGAACTTTATTCTACATCTATTGAGTACAATAAGCCTTTTAACTTATGGTAGGAAGTACAACACAGCTAAATAAAAAATTACTTTAGATTTTGTCATGGTCTGTAATTATCTTTTGTTCGCATTTATATTTATGCATGCTGGATCATAAAACCTTACGAAATCTACCAGAAAAACATTAAGAGGGGATATGGTGGTGAAGGGAACATTTTGTTTTTTTAAGAGGAATGAAAAAGTAAGTAAGCACCTATGAACCAAATTGTCATGGAAAGACTGGGTAAAGAAATATCTACTATAATCTGTGTAACACATATAAACATAATCTGTCAATATTTACTGGAGCAATAAATTGCAAGACATTGTATAATTTCATAAGTCTAACTATAAAAGCAAAAATAAATGCCAGGCTTTGCACAATTTTGAGGAAAATATCTGAGTTTATATAAGCTAGTGCATTCACCAAAGCATTCAGACACCACATTAGTGTTCTAACACACCAATGTGTTCTGTTCAGATAGGCACTAAGGTGAAGTGCTGCTCTGAATGCTACATTTCCCCCCATTTAAACACTTCAAGGGTTAAAAGCACAATACTCACTTTGCTTTAGATGAACCTGGGCCTTTAAATCTCAGCTGTGGCTGCAGCCTCCTTGTCAGTGAACGTCTGATGTCAGCAGTTTGAATGATGTCTGACACTAATTATGTGCCATTCACAAGATTGCTAGGCTGGAGAGTCTGGGGGTATAAAAAGCTATTTAAAAGGTTTTCACATGAGGTCTTATTCTCATTTTTTTGGAAACACTTCTTTTGCAGAGCAGCACCCTGCTAATACCATTGAGGAAGGAAAGTGGTTACAAGACTATTAATTAATGCTTGAAATGCATTGTTGTTGTTTGAAAGCTGTATAAGGAACAGCTTTTGCATCTTTTTTTGTGATAAATACAAAGCTGTGGAGAGATACCTTGTCCTTGTCATACCACCTGCTGTGGTGCTGACACAGAAGAACCTATATGGTCAGCATTTCAAACTGTTCAAAATTAATTGGCAGATGGACATTGTTAAATAATTAATATGCTTTTTAGCTGCTAATGAATCTTAGAAAATGCTGCATGGCTATTGAATAATTCAAAGATTTGTTTTGGGACCTTATGTATACATGACTCTAGATTTATTTTTTCCTAGATAGTTTTTAAAAATACCATTCCTTCCATTTGCACATACACATTCATGTGTGACAGCATTTCCTGAAATCTAGGAATGGTTTATATTTTTATTAAGATATCTCCCTTCAAAGTTTAAGATTTAAAACTTCTGCTTGTCATGCTTATGGTCAGTTTATGAATATTACAAAAGTAAGCAAGTCAATCAGCTTGTCAAGCCAATCTCAGACAGTAATTTTCTGTTGTAAACCAGCTATGGATCAATACATTACATGAGTCAGTACAGTGTTCTGGGGTGGGTGTCCCCCTCTTCTTCCAAGTAACAAATGTTAGGATGAAAGAAAATAACTTCCAAGCTGTGCCAGGGAAGGATTAGATTGGATATTAGCAAAACATTCTTCACTGAAAAAATTGTCAAGCATTGGAAGAGACTGCTCAGGTCAGTGGCAGAGTCACCATCCCTGGAGATAATAAAAAGACTCGTAGATGTGGTGCTTGGTGACACGGTTTAGTCGTGGACTTGGCAGTGCTGGGGTAATGGCTGGACTCGATCTAAATGGTCTTTTCCAACCTAAAAAAATCCATAGTTCTATGATTTTAAGTTTTTTTGTATTAAATTTCATTAGAAGGGCACATACTAGATGAAGAGTACTTCACTTGTTCTCAGAATAGTGGTCCCAAGTAGTTAAACAAAGTTTGTACTTTTAACAGGGACTAGTAGAGCTACAGATACCGAGAATATCCCATTGACAGAGATGATCTCATTGATTTTCCTGGATTATCGCATTATCAAAAGGCACATAGTAAATCAGCCAAATGCAAAGAAATGTAAGCAGAAATGAAGGCATATAGCTTATAATTACAACATGAGAAAATATGCCTAGACAAAAGACTGAGTTGGAATTTAATCCTATCAACTGTAACCAAAACCCTCTGTAAAATGCTAGGACTTAAAGAAGGCTAGGATGATCCTGGAATAAGTGAAAAAGGGAGTTTGATTCATGTTACCTGAATACCTAACACTGATAAGTCTCCACTGAAATATTGATAATGTATTTTATATCCCAAATGAATGCAGAAGTAGTCAGAAAGGGATGAAATAATATTGTTTGAGAAGTTTTTAGAGCATGTGTCTCTGTGGTCATGTGCAATCAGTCCTGGATTAATGTGGGTTTGCCATGCATTGACTGGCAAAAAAAAAAGAGTTGGGTCTGATTTGGGCTGTATATCTGTGAAACTGCTGGTTTTCTTACCTGTGTGGATGCAAGGGGGAAAATCCAGTCCCACAGTTATGATGCCATGTATCCTTGGACACCGCTGATGTCCATTGTGCTTAATGAAAAAGAGGTATGGAAGGTAGAGATGTGTATTATTTTCTTTTGGTTTTTCATGGAAAGTATCTTTGCTAGGTTAAATTTTCTTATCTTGTTGACCTTTTAAAATCCGTGAGGAATTTCTCCCCTCTGATATGTATCCTAGTTTCTGGGTGCACATTTTTCTTGTCATTTTGCATCATGAAAGTTCCCCATGGCTGAACAGGTTACTAAGCCAAATAAGCTGGTATTTTGCAACTCTGGGCATGCATTTGAACCATTTGGTTAATATGTCCTCTGTGTGTACTTAGGGTTGGGTTGATTTCCCCCAAGTCAGTTTGGCAGAGATTTGAAGAGTTCTTCACTGCTCCATCAAGCTCATGCCATATCAAACTTTCTGAGGTCGTTTGGATGTAGCTCATGTGTTTCCCTATACCAGAGCCTTTCAAGGGGCTCTCAGTCTCTTTTGCTTCTTGCCTGAGACATATATTTAGTTTTACTGAAGAAAAAATAAATCCTGTCCCTGAAGTACCTAGGTTTGTTACTGAGATTTTGTGTGGACAATAGCTAGCTCTTGTACACAGAAAGCCAGCTCCTGCAATTTAATGGTTATAGGCAGACTAATGTTTAGCAAAGTCAAATTTAAAAAGGAAAACCATCCCTCTCCTAGTAAGCTTAGAGACAGACCAGATGAGGAACATGTAATTAAATGTATTCATTATAATATCCCATAAATATTTTCTCACACATGACAATGGAGAAGGGAAATGCTGATTCTTCATATTTCAAAAAATAAAAGATGATTCTTTGCCACAAACAGTGATGCTTAGAAATATTTGCAGATCACTGTATAACTGTTTCAGATGAAAAACAATATATTAAAAGCCAAAACTTGAGGAGAGTAACATTATATTGTATACTGGAATAAACATTTCTGTAAAATCAAGTATTGTTCAGGTGTCAGTATTTTTAAAAGTAATTAATTTCCTTTCATTTTTTGGAGGTTTGGAATCAATTCTGAAGGAAGCCTGAGAAATCACTGTGTATAGGGAGAAAGCAAATACTTTTGATATGTATAAATTGTTTAAGAGAAGGTTAAATTACTTGATAACAGAAAATACCTTGAATAAAAAAAGTTACTTTTTACATTGCTTATAATATTAATACAGCAGAAGAATGACAAAAGAAAATACACTGCCTAGGTGCTGAAGCAAACCTATTCAGACAGGAAAACATCAATAATATTAGATACTGGATTAAGAAGAAGCTATGTTGGCTGTGTTTCACTTTTATATGAAGGCTGCATACTTTTCAGCGAATGGATCAGAGCTCAGACAGATGTCTGCCAGAACAAGTTCTTCAGTCCTTGCTATACTGGTGAGCAACTGAGATAATCAGAACAGTTCCTTTTGCAGAGAAAACAGACTAATTTCTCAGTCACTTGGTCACTGACATCTGCTACTGAAGTACTCCCACAGGCGTTACCATGCTGTTCTATAGTTCAAGAGTCTAAATGTATTATGTAGGGAATTCCAGTAAGGGCTCAGAAATGCATGGTGCATCCAGCAAGGCTTTTCGTATTGCCCAGATTATTTCATATAACCTATGAAATTATATTGTCATTTTACAGGAGGGTTGCCTGGTATGCTGAACATCATCTCTGTGTAAACAAGGATGAACAGTGAGCTCATGAGAACACTAATGTTTTAAAGTCATAAAACTGTGGGGTTTTTTTGTTGATATGCTTTACCTTTCCCTTTAAATATATTGTTTCTTGCTTTTCATAATTGTCCTTATGAAAGGAGAAAGTAAACATGAATGTATTTTAAAAAGGACTTTAGGAAGTACAGAGAGGAATTTTCCATATGAGGTACTTAATGGTTTCAATTTGCATGCAGCAGTAAAAATAGAAGCTCAGGAACTGATTTCTGTATTGCAGTTTAGGAAAACATTGCACAATTAATTTCACATAAGACTTGCAAAAAAATCTGGTTTAAACAGGATACGTTTGGGACTGTTAAACAGATTCAGAATGCTAAGGTATGCCATATACTTAAGTGACTACAACAGTTAATACCTCAGAAAACTATGAGTTCCATTTCAAAAACATTTGTCAACTACCTGACTTTTTTTCCCCCATAAGTGATCCTGTCTTGTCTGCTATACTTTCACTGAAATATTTTTATCAGGATAGAGAGCATGTTCTGTGTTGTTGAGAAGAATATATTTTCATTCCTTTTATCTTAAGTATCCAAGGCTTTAACAAATTTGATTTATAGAAGAAACATCCATTAACTGTTGAGTAAGGATGGTTGTCTTAATAATACAGGCCTGTAGATTGTTTTGCTATAATGACCTTTCCAGCAATACCCATCTATATATTGCCTTGTGAATATGCCAGACAGTAATTTAAGGCTGTGGGGGGAAGAGAGAACTATTCTTTCTTCCAATTTATACTGAGCAATGCAGAAGTCTTCAGAAATAATAATTCTTAAATTTGTATGTTAAGATTCCCCAGTTCTACTTACTTAAATATTTCTGCCCATCTAAAATTAATGCTAATTTTACAGCCATATAAACAACATTTACATGTTTAAATTCATTTACATACTTGAAAATTCAAAGTTTAATAACCTGCAAAATAAACAAAACAGACTCAGGCTTCTACAGCTTGTTCATTGGTCTGAGTTTTACCATATAAAATTAATGACTTCTTAAGATACTAAAATTACTCTCATGTACAGCATAGTTACAGTCATTAGAATGTATGGTTGTTCTTTCACGTTGTTAATACAAAATAATAACTTGTCTGTATAAGATAGGCTAATCAGATTTCTTTCTCATTTTAACAGGTGTGCTTTTGAATTATTTTGGTTCTTGAAGGTCATTTTTTGAAGGCTTAAAACTGAAAGAGTACAATTTTATTGATGTTAGGAAGAGATTTACTGTGAGACACTGGCACAGGTTGCCCAGAGAAGTTGTCTCAGCCCTTGAAGCAAATTTAAGATATATTGGTGTATTTTATTTTTTTTATCCTGTAATATTTTCTAAAAATATATCCTTAAAAGTAAAAATATTTTTACTGTAGCAACAATGTTCTGTATGCATGCTAAAGGTCTATAAACATAAAGGTGACACTACTTAAAAGCATAAATTAATGTTCAGTGATCAAAACTAGATAATCCGAAAAGCACTGGTTTGTTTTGGATAAAGGGATGGAATATAAATAAAAAAGTTTCATGGGTCGAGACATCTTCTGAAGTGCATGTGTAGGAAGGATAAACTGCAATTATGGTATAGCAGGCATGGTTCATCCCCTGTAGCAAGCTTTAATTTCTTAAGATTAATTTTAATAGTACTGGTTTACAGGTAATGTGTTTTATACTTTATTCTTTGAACTTGGAATACTTTTTTGCAGTAATCCAAAAGATGTGCTTAAAATTAAATGATCCAAGATTTTTTTTCCTCTTTTTTTGAGGATGTTAGAGATTTGTGAGAAAGGCATGCTAATTATGACCAGAATTATGTCAGTTTTTCTACTTGTGCTTTTGTAAACATGCATGCACTGCATAATTTATTATAAAATTTAGTTGTGTCATTCTTCTGACACCAGTGAAAAATGGCCTGTTTCTTTTTAAGTGAAGAAAATTAATAGGTAGTGAAATGATGGAAATTTTTGTTTTAGCTTTAGAAACATCTCTACTACAGGATTATTATTTTTGCAAGCATGCAAGAACCACAAAATAGCAGTTTGTTATGTATCAGAAGCTTTAAATGTTGCATACTGAGATTTGCAACAACTGAAACTAATGAGATTAATTGATCCTGACTGATAGAATTTCAGAAAGCCTATACTTGTGATATTCATAAATATTTAGGTCTAGTTGAAATCAAGTGTCTATAAAAATGCTGATGTCAAATAGAACAGATCTTCAAGTTTCCCTTAGGTTACAGTATATCATGAGAACATGATAGATGAAAAGCTTGTTTTCTGTTCATGTAAACACAGATTTCTCCACAGATGCAGTACTTGATTAGGTATAGAAGTACTATGTCCCATGGTTATTGGTTCCCCACAGGAATTACATCCTATTTTGACAGGCTTACAGTATTTTTAGTATGTTATTCATTTACTCATGGCAGAAAGTAAAAATATATTTCAGAAATCATTTCACTTTTTGCATTACCAGGAGCAAGGCAGAGCTGACTGAGATTTCCCTGTATATTTTTGCTGTTGCTCTGTAGGTTGGGCTGGTACTGAGAGATGCCTCTGTTATGCTGAGTTGCTAATATCCAGAGAAGCCTGGAGCTGAGACAGGGATAGCTAGCAGAGGTCTTGAGAACCTCACAGTGACCATTTTGCTCTGTGTGCCGCAGGGAGGAGATTCAGCTGGTGCTGCACTCTCAGCTGGTTGGTCCCTTTGGGTCTCAGTGTGCCATCTGCAAAATGTAGGATACACTCTCCTAATTCAGCCACGTGCAGGGAGGATAGGTACATTTTTACAGTCTAAATGGTTTGAACCCTCCCTGCAGCAACACCCACGCTGAGAAGCCAGGCTCTGCAGAACTACCCAGCCATAGCAGGCTGGAGGTCTCTGCATGCCCTTTTACCCTTCTGTTCAGTGTTGGCTGTTGCAGTTTACTGTGTGTGCTTTCCTTTCAAATAATTTCTTTCTCTTTTCTAGTTTGAGGGTTGCAAGAAAGCCTTTTCTAGACTAGAAAATCTCAAGATTCACTTAAGGACCCATACGGGTGAAAAGCCTTACCTTTGCCAGCACCCTGGCTGCCAGAAGGCGTTCAGCAACTCCAGTGACCGCGCCAAGCACCAGAGGACACACTTGGACCCTGTAAGGACACAGAAGTCCCATTTCAGCCCTCTGAACATTAGACCATCTGCCTCTTTCCTCCAGCTTGATGACAGCAGGTAGCCAATAACCTTAGAGGCAGGAGGGTGGACAGTATGATGAGGCTGTTGGAGCTGCCTCAAAGGTGACCCCAGTCATCTAAGCATGCAAGAAGATGGACCCAGGCTGGTTGATAAAAAGACCACAGGTTCCATGGTCTTTGCTGCAGGTAGAAGCAGTAGCTTTCTCCCACTTAATTGATCTTTAGGGAAACTGAAGCCCTCTGCAATAGAAGGTGCTTTTCTCTGATGAAAAGTTAAGGGTGGGGCATGTACCAGAAAGTCAAGAGAGATTGAATAATTTTGTAAATTTAAAAAATTTTGTGCCAACAGATTGTCCCTTGTAAATTTGAGTGATGGCAGAGATTTGTTTTAAAACCTCTGTTTCAGAAAAGAAATTTTGTGTTTTTCTCAGAGACAGTATCCAAAGGACGGAAGTCCAGAAATACGATTAAAACAATGCCATTTGAATTAAATGGTTGTTTAAAAAAGTAAATTATCCATTTTGAATAGTCAAAACTATGGCTGGCAAGTTAATAATTTGTACAAGATGTTTTCAGAAATTCTTTATAGAACATAAGTGAATTAATTGCTGAATAGCTACTTCCAGGAAACAGTTGGACCTAATGTTCATTTAATACTTAGTACTGTGAACCTACAAGTCTTCAGGCAAGACAGACAGCTTAGAACAAGCAATATTAGATATTTATATGAGTTAGATTTATTGGGCATTCTTTTAAGAAAACTATAAAGACATTGCAGTGTATTTTATAGGTATTTTTCTAAAATGAAGTATTATTAGAAAATGCGAGCTGAAGGAGTTGTTCAGTACCTCACATTAAAATGGGGTTTTTTTGTGTAATACTTTTGAAACTTCAGTTTTCAATGCTTGGTTGGGGTTTTGCTTGCCTTCTCTGTAATATAGTAAACTAACAATTTTTCTTGTTCTCTTTTTCTGAAGCAGATCCTTCTATAATCCTAAACAGTCTTTCTGGGCCTTTACTGCAGTTTCTTTACCTGATTCACTAAAGACTGTAATTTCTGATTAAGTCAAAGATTACTCTGAGGGTGGAAAAATTGTAAGTATATCTAGCAATATTCATTGTACTACTAAGAAAAAAAAGGTAATCATAAAAGGTGCTGTAATGAAAACTTTCCTTTTGTTTGTCTTCCTTTAAAGCTTTACTTCATCCTTTCTTTTTCTAACAAATTGTGAAGCTTTCTGCATGTAATAATATACAATGTTTTTGTTCTATAGTCCTGTTGTTTGTAGCATCCCAAGGCTCAAAAAGTATTCTCTTGAGTTAAAATAACCTGTGATGTAACAGTAACTTTATCTTTTTTTTTTCTTTTTAATTTAGAAACCTTATACATGTGAGATTCCAGGATGTACTAAGCGATACACAGATCCAAGTTCCCTGAGAAAACATGTGAAAGCCCATTCTTCCAAAGATCAACAAGTCAGGAAAAAGGTGATTTTTCTGCTGTCTTGACCAGTCTAAAGTTTATGTGAACAAATCAGTTATAATATTAGATGTTTCAATGCATCTTCAAGTACTTGGGTTGATTTCAGGCTTTAAATGATAAAAAAGAGCAAATAGATTGATGTGGTTTGTATGTAGATAATTTCATCTCTGACAATGGTTTAATGCTTTCTGTTTTCTGCTGTAGTTGTTAATCACTTAATGAACACAACAAGGCAAGTAAAATAATTTTTGCAAACATAAATTCTTGGTTTCAAATTCTGCCACTTGGTAAATACACAGTATTACAAAATACTGGCCAGTCTCAGATGGAAGGGTGAATTTTGGAGGGCAGTATGTGAGACTAAGCTCTAAATTGTATTTCATTATTCCAGATACTTCCAATACTACCAAAATTTTTCACAATGCTGATTTGCTGTGGATGGCAAGTCCATGAGTCATCAACTGTTTATGTGTATAAGTGCATTTCTAAAGAGCTGAGTTGCTACCTAAGGAAATTTTTTTTCAGCATTTTCATCATAGCTCCTATTAATCACTGGCATGATATTTACAAGGTACAACATCGGTAGTTACTGGACCTTTGTGAAGTTATAATTACTAACTAACATTATGCTTTGGTATTTGAAATATTTCCAGACAGTAATAATTATGAAAAATAAGAACAACAAACCTTTTAATGAAGAATTAAGGTTATTTATGGATTTAATCAAAAGTGAAAATTGGCTTAATGCCGAACAGGTAATTATGAAAATGTGAATTCATCAAAAACAACCATAAAAATAACCATAAAAATTCCATGGTGATAAAGGCACAGTGGACAATTACTTCAAGCCCTAGGGATCTTTTCTGTTGAAAAGAATGAAGCCCTTTGCTGTCACACCCTGTTAGTCATGGATTCCTTTAATATATCGTGCCTGACTGGTTTTAATCCTCTCTTTAACCTCCCCCGGCATACCAAGTGACATTATTGTGTCATCTTAAGTTGCTGACTCTCCAAGACTGTACCTGTAAATGTATCTTTGATGTTGCCTATACTTAAATAGCAGGATGAAGTACATTGGTAAGAGGGGGATCTTATGTCCTGTGCTGATGTTTACACTGAGTCTTCACCCCGGATTCTGTAGATGTTTCTTCAAAGATTTGACTCTTTCCTTGGCTCTCTAAGATGGGATTATGCAATGGGATATAGGTAAATTTCCATCTTTGAATTATTTTAAGCAACTTCTGTTGATGTGTGTCTATGATTTACCATACAAGGCAAAATTCTTTTTCTGGAAATCTGTAATGCAGCCACTGTTTCTCTTCACTTCCCAACCTTTGGTTATGCAGTAAATACATTTAACTGGGAATCTCACCAGGCAATGGCATGAAATCCTATATACCAAGAAAATCCCAGCACAAATGAATTTATTAAAAGTAATTTATTGGATAGTACAATAAAATTTCATTTACTCTTCAAAGGAAAGCAGAGCCATGCAAGAGTAAAGATAGTCATGCCTGCTTTAATCACCTTTGTGTATTTTAAAAAATTATTCATAAAAATGAGGGCAAACATCTACACAAATACCATGCAAATATCTGGGAACAGATGCTGAAAATGTTTAGTAGAACATTTTAGGTATAATCTCTATGCATCATAATATTCTGTCTGTAATTTAAAAATATTTTTGTGGGGTAAAAAGCAGTGTTTGCTATCATATTTTTAAAAGGAAAAATTGCTGATTCTGCCAGGATTTCATCTTTTCATTGGGAAGATAGATGAGATTTCATCTAAGGCAGGAAGTCACTGAAAGAAAGCTAGACAGTTCCCAAAATGAGAGATTAAAGTGATGCTGAGAGGAATGTTAATGTACAACATGCCCCTCAACTACAATTACTTTTGAAATGTGTTCTCTTTATAATCTTGTTCTCATTTCAGCTTTGAAAGGACAACAATTTACAAGAGTTTTTTGTAAGCTGGCTAGACAACTAAGCCTATTTTCAGTGGCTACACTTTTTTGATTTCAGTAAAGCACAAATGTCTTTCATCTGTGAACTGATGGTACTGTATTGAAAATGAAGAATCCATAACTCTTTTAGTTTGTAAGTCTTTTTATTGAAGATAATGAAAATGAAATTGTGGAACATTGTGATACCACAGCAGCTGGATAGAAGCTCTCTAACGTGGTTTTGAGTATTAGAGAGCAGGCATCCTTTACTGCAGTTGCTGGACACTTGGAGGAGCCTGTCTCCAACTTAATGCCCGAGTGTTGGTAAACAGGGTGTTTATCATACAGAAATGATCACATATTCATTAGTTTCCCCCCTTACTGGATTTATATGTTTTACTTTATTTTACATAGTCTCATCTCTTATCAAAAGTCCTCATAGGTTCCTTGGGGTCTGTCTTCAATGTCTGGGCTGTTCCTCAGCCCCCATTTTTGAGTAAGTGCAATATAATTTTTTTCATAACTTCAGCTTTTTTAGCCTTGCAGAGCTGAGCTGGCAAGAGCTGCTTGTGTTTTGCATGGGTTCTATTTGTGAAGTTACATCCTTTATCTATTTCTCTAAGGCTGTGCTGTTCTGTTCTTCTGTCCTTGATAAGAGTAAAATGTTGCTCTGTTCTATGCATATCATTAGAATAATTTTACTCATTATCATGTCCATATTGTATCATTAACAAAATCCAGATCCCATGCTGCTGGATCACATAAGCACAGGTTGAAGGGAGTCACAGTTGTCATCTGGTGCAACCTCCCTGCTCTGTAATCCCACAGCACATTGCACAGGATTGTGTGAGACAGTTCTTGAATATCCCCAACGAGGGAGAATCCATGGCCTCTCTGGGCAATCTGTCCCAGTGCTCAGTCACACTCACAGTGAAGTTCTTCCTGGTGTTCCTGTGCATCAGTTTCTGCCTGTTGCCTCTTGTCCTATTGTGTGGCACTGCTGAGAAAAGCCTCTGACACCCTCCCTTCAAAGACCTACAGATATTGAAGAGATCCCCTCTCAGTCATCTCTTCTCAAGGCAAACAGACCCAGCTCCCTCAGCCTTCTTTGTAGGAGAGACCCAGGGGTTTGAAGCCTGTATAGAAGGTCAATACCACTGTTATGGTCTTCATGAAGGTCTATTTGTTGTGTAAGATAGCACTCAGCTTTGTACAAGTATGGGATCATTGTCTTTTCCATTCAAGTATACCAGGAAAAGTAATTTGCTACTTCTGTAGCAGTCATGCTGAAGAAATTTGTGTTTATAAATCTAAAGAAAATATTTAATTCACTTTCAAATATTGGAGTGCAATTCCCACTGTGAATGGAAAGTAATGGACTCCCCACTGGCTTTGTAGATCTTGTCATGAATATCTGCAATGTCCATTGCCTTTCTTAAAGGTTCTCTCTTT
Organism: Camarhynchus parvulus; assembly: GCF_901933205.1. NCBI lineage: Eukaryota > Metazoa > Chordata > Aves > Passeriformes > Thraupidae > Camarhynchus > Camarhynchus parvulus. Next base: position 43,129,633 of record NC_044601.1, read on the forward strand.
TTAAAAAGTGCATTTTCAAACAGATAAGAGATAATTTAAAAATGACAAAAAGTTCTGAATTTGTGCAGCTGTTTGGCAAAGACAAGATCAATTTAGTAACATTGACCTTCTCAAGTGAACAATACAGTGGCTATGCTTTTGGATAGTTTTAATTTTATCTATACCAGTGAATAACTGTTGTCATATATAACAGTACTTTAAGTCTATCTGTCCTGCCAAAAAAACCCAAAACTGACACAGATTTAAAAGATTGATTCTATGTAATTAAAAGAAAGTGAAATAATTAAAGATATGACTAGTTAGCTCCATCTTTGTGAAAAAGGAAGAGATAATTTGTTGACATAACAGTTGACATAAACAAGACCAGCTGAAGGGAATGCAAAAGTCTTAGTCTGGACTTTGAATTGAAGGATGATTTATACCAAATAATATCCTCATTCAGCTGACCAGCTTTTGATTTCTTAGCAGTTCTAATTGACCAGATGTCTTGGTCCTTTTATTTAAATTATTTATGGGTCAGATATATTACTTAGACAGGCTTTGAGGTACTGAATGCTTTCCTGACAACTGTCCTTAAAAGTTGTCTGTCCTGTAAACCTGTACCATCTTAGATCATTTAAATGGATCTGGAGGAACCCATGCAAGGCTTCAACTGACCAGATAAGTTAGCACATCAGCAGATACTCAGTTATACTCCTATGTCACTATTACTTTTAGCCTAACACAGGAATTATGTTTATTTCTCTTGAGTTTTTTTCTGGAACAAAAATTTTTGTACTCTCTCTGCCAGAAATAAAATATCATAGAGGCATAGCTTCAGGAAAGGCAGTCCAAAGGATATTTCTGAAAATTATCTAGACACGATCGAGATTTTTAAAAATTGTAGTTTCCATGGTACATGTACCAAATCACTAAGGAATGGAGGGAGTGATGAAACTGAAGGAGATAAGAGCTATGTGCAGGGCTTCTAGATTGATTTATTTCTTCCTGGTAATCTTTCTTTTTCACACAGATTGGTCAGTAAATGTAAAATGATGTCTGAACAGACAGTCTTGAGAAGTTAGGAAAGCATTATCCCAATCACCAATCAAGATGGGTGCTACCATCATTTGTTCCTATGATATCCAACTGGAAGGAAGTTTTTTCAGATGTTATTTTGCTGTGCAGGAATAAAGCACAGAAGGCAATCAGAATATCTCTAATCCTGGTGCTATTTATGCATTATTTCTTCCCTGTTGCATTTATTGCTCTTCCAAGATTGATGGGCTAGCAATGGTAGGAAGTTTTCGGAGTGCTATTCCTGATTACAATAAGAAAAATGGTGATAGACTGCACTGCTGAGATGAAGCAGGCAGTATGACACCTCAGCCATATCCACTCCTACTTCACACTGTGGTAGAGGCTAGTAGTAGAGCAGACAGTCCATACTAGGTGTGGAGCACACTCAAAGCAATGGGATAAGGATTTAAATCATCTGGCCAAAGAAATCAGTGGCATTCCCTTTCCGAGTGGTCTCTGCTGAGCTTGATGAGGGTTCCCATCTGAACTGAGGGGCCTTTACACCTTGCTTATAAAGATGTTATAGATAGTCCTCTTCTCTCACTGTGCAACCTCTATATTGGCAAAAAGGGAATATAAAATCCTCACCTTTAGAGGCAGATCTTAATAATTTAATTCTTCTGAAGCCTAGTTATTTTATATTCCTTTTCCAGAAGTTCACTTCTTCTCTCTTAGAGCCCTGTAACACATAATGTATATAGAATATAGAATGGTTTGGCTTGGAAGGGGCCTTAAGATCTAATTTCAGGGCTCTGCCATGGGCAGGGACACCTCCCTCTAGACCAGGTTGCTCAAAGCCCCATCCTGAACTCTTCCAGGGATGGGGCGTCTACAGCTTCTCTGGGCAACCTGTTCCAATGTCTCACCACCCTCACAATAAAGAATTTCTTCCTGACATTTAATTTAAACCTACTTTGTTTCAATTTTAAGCCAGTCACCCTTGCCTATCAATACAGTTCCTGAAAGAGCATCCCTCTCCAGCTTCCCTGTAGGCCCCCTTCAGATACTGGAAAGCTCCTATGAAGTCTCTTTCTCCCCTCCCCTCCCTCCCCTCCCCTCCCTCCCCCCCTCTCCTTTTTAATTCTTTTACAGTACAGTAGAAACAGGGTTTTTATTGTGACTACATATTGATTTTACCACACAAGTGACGAAGCTACCAGTTTGCTTTAAGATTCTAGAAAAAACAAAATTTTATACTAGCCTTTAGATTTTGTGAATTACACAAGAAGAAAACAGTGTCTGGGGATTTTTTTTTAGCTAGTATCCTTTGTTTGTTAATTTAATGACAGCTTTCCAGTTTTTTCTTTCCTTTCTTTCTCAGTATTTGAACTAAGCTTTTTTGCAGCTCAAGAAACACGGTGCTTATTGTGTTTCTTATATGAATGAAATTATTTTTTAAAATATTTTTCTAACTCAGAATGTTTAATTGATGAGGAAGGTGGGAGCCAAGGAGGGTTAGAGCATTACACCACTGGTGTTTCAGGTTATTCAGGCACTAAGCTAATTACCAGTGACAGTCTCCATTATGTGACTATATTAATCTGGAAGAGCTGCTCTGTTTGTGAACACCTTCCTCACGGGGAGCAAACATACTACCATATGAGATAAGTGGATTCTGCGTCTTTCTGTTTTTGCTTGATCTTATTCAGACTCTTTGTTCAGATTTCACTGTTTAAACTGCAAATGGGAGAATGGGTTGAAAGAGAAGCAAACCTATTTTCTTGCTTTGACAGCAGTTGAAAATAAGGATATTTTCCCTCATTTGTTCTCTATGACGTTCAGTTAAAAGATGTCACCAATGCAAAAAGAAGTGTATTCAGGGCCACAGGGTCAGTGAGCAGTGCCCATGGCAACCAAGAAACTATTCTGCAGAAGAAAATGCAGTAAGGAGTAAGTGTTTTAATCCCCAACTTCAATCCCTTTCCTTCCTGTCTTCAGAATGAAATATAAATCAGACACCATGGTGTTCAGCAATTTTTCATGAAAGGCATGTTTGCAAAAAGAGATTATGAATGGGCAGCAGTGTTTAAGGAATTTAATCATACAATTTGCTGGAAAACTGTTGAGAGTAGGAGTGACGAGTTCTTTTGAGCGTGGTCAGTGAGACACAGGAAGACAGGCTCTGAAAGCCGTGCACCACTGGCTGTGGCTGACCGCCCTGCAGCGGCAGCGGAGTGTGCTGAGGTGGGATGTGCAAGGTGTGCTTCTCAAGGAACACCCATTGTGGGCAATATGCTTTGCCAGCACTACATTTAGAACTTTGCTCACCAGGGAGAAGGAAAAGTTGAAATCCCCCAGTGGTTTTCATGGTGTTCTCACAGCTGTGGCTGTTTTATAACAGGGAGATTGTTGGTTCATTTTACTTATTGGTTAATATTTGTTATTCCGTATACTGATTCCTTCCTGCATTTGGTTTCTGTCCTGACCTTATACTCCTGTGAGCTCTGGTAGTGTGACATGTTGAAAAGTGCATGATAGAGAAAGAATAAATGCTGTCACTCTTATTACATTAACACCCATGGCAGAAAAAAGGAAACCAACCCAGATTGTCTCAAAATTCTGTAAACAATTTCATGCTCATAGCATTTCATGTTCTTCAGGTCCATTTTTGATATCAAACAATATCCTCTTCTCTATTTCTTTGTCTTCACTTCCTTGCAACACTTTATGCATGAACATGGTCTTGATAGAGCAGGAATCTTTCTCTCTTCTGGTAGAGAGACTCCATGGGTGGGCTTGGCAGTGCTGGGTGTACACTTGGACTTGGTGATCATACTGGTATTTTTCAACCTGAATGATTCTATGATTCTCATTAGCCTATCAAACTTCAGTCTGGGCTTTGAATGCACTGCCCTGTTCATTATGCTCCTTAAGCAACACCAGGGTCTGAGCAAGCAAGATTTAAACTGTGCATAGGATGCCTAGGAGGTTGCAGTTCAGCACCCTGATACCAGCACATATACCCTTCAAGTCTTTAGTACTGTCCTCAACGAGGGTTCCTGTTCCAGGATGAGATCTCTGTGATTTCACACTGCTGGATCTGGATTTGGGCAGCTGCACTGGCAGGTGCTGATTTTGGAGCCCTCAGTACTGCTCCCGAAGCAGCCATGTATTGGCCTCATTTGCAAGGTCCATTTGAGGAGGGCTGAATTATGGCTTTAACAACAAAAAACCCAACCTGACACAGAAGTGCCCCACAGTAAATCAGAGACAGTAGAAACTCGGAAAGTTAGCAGTGCTAGCCTAACTAGCACTTCACATCATTGTCTCGCCTGATAAAGACAGCAGAACAGAGCACCATTTTACTCTGATAAGGAGAATAGAACAGCACAGCCTTGGAGAAATAGATGAAGGATGTAATTTAGGCAAACAGAAGCCACACAAAATGCAATCAGGATGCCAGCTGAGCTCTGCTGACGAAGCAGAAGTTATGCAAAACAATGATATTGCACTTACATGAAAAAGGGGGTCGAGCCACATAAAAAGGACGCGGGGCGTTGAAAACTGCCAAAGAAGGTCCCACAGAACCTATAAGGACTTCTGATAAGGGGTACAACTATGTAAAATAAAGTAATACATAAACATCTGGCCAGTGGGATAGCTGAAGAATGTGTGACTGGTGTGTAAAATAAACACTCTGTTTATGTAATGCTCAGGACATTCAGCTGGAGGAAGGATCCCCTGAGTGACCAGCACACTGCACTAATGAATGCCTGCTCTCTAATAGTCAAAACCATGTTAGAAAATTCCTGTCTGGCTGCTATCATGCCATGTAGCACACTAAACAGACAATTCACAGACAATGAAAATGTACAGGGATGCCTTGAGGAATTTTTGCAAAAGTAGAAGTCATATATGGCTGAAGGCTAATGATTTTGACCTCTTGATAGTAGAGTAGTAGAGTTTTTCAGTTCTAGTCCTAGACTCTCTTCAAGAGATTATTTTGAAGAGACAATTTTCATGTATGACCTGGTACATGCATACATTTAGGTTCAGGTGGAGATAAATACAGAACTAAATATTTAAAGTGAAGGCCAGTGTTATGTAAAGGATGCTGCAGTTAAAGAAAAAAAATTACAAATGAAATCTGAAAACCTCTTTCTGTATAAACAATTGTTGACATTATTAATCTACAGATTACCATGGCAATTTTTGGTAATCTGTGATAAGGAGAAAAGTATGTTTGTGCTAAATGAAGCGCCTGGTGGATAAGTATCTGTTTCTTTTACACATTTTTCCTCTCATGAAGTGAAAATTTGCCAAACAGATGTATCTTCAGAACAAGAAAGCAAATAATTTTGCAGTAGAAGTGTTTTCTTTGTCAGGTTGCATTTACTTGGAAAAATGGAGGCTTAGCAATATCGTATAATAGCTATATACCCAAATCAGCCTAGCACAAAACAGTAGGTTTTTTCCTGCTTTTTGAATTGAACTGGTCAGCTATTAGACTGATGTTCACATTAAAATCAGCTACAAGCCTCTTGGAACTGCCTGAAGAAGAGGATGAAATAAAAAGGGCCATAGATATAATTTGTATAACATTTCAGATTTGATACATCCTGATGTGGGACAGGAAGAGATGTAATATATGTGTGTGTTTGTGTGTGTTCGTTTGTATGTGTGTGTGTATTTTTGTGTGTATGTGTGTGTGTGTGTGTGTATGTGTTCAAACGTCTGTATGACTGCTTTTCAATTTTCAACTGGACTGTGGTTTTTTTGTTTATTTTAGAAAAATGCCACTGCACTCACTCTAACTGTACTTCCCTTTTTTAAAGTAAGATTTTCAGGGTTTTTTTTTAATTAGATGTTTACTTTCAGATCTGTCCCAGCTGAAATTTTTCCCTTAAGGTGGTCTTCTTGGTAGTCTGTATTGTCTTAGTAATGATTTAATGCAAAATAGTCCTCAAATTAGAATAACACCAATCAAAAGAAAACTCTCTTTTCGATATATTATATATATATAGAAATATATATATATATAAAGCAGGATTCATTTTAATGTTATCAATCTTAATGCAACAGTGTTTTCCTCTTATAATATTGCTTTAAAATCAGAATTTCTTATTGACTTGAAATTTGCCAAGGTTACCTAATTGTGTAGGTTCCAGGTCTTTTTGATTTTTAATCCAAGACACTGAAAAACATTTTTTATGTGTTTTCCTGATCTACGCTAGAACATGAAGATGGAAATCATTTTTATATTGAACTCAAATGTTCAATATAGTAAAACTTTGAGAGTAGCAAAAGTACTTATTTCTTGTATAGAACCTAACATCACTACTGTGCAGGTGGGCTAGTTGAACTTGATTTTTATTGTTTTTTCTGGCCAAGTGTTTAATTGAAATGGGATCTAAAGGCAGGGGAAAGTAGCACACACACACACGCACACACAGAGGCATATCTGAAAGCCATGGTAGACAATTAGCAGAGTGTTTCTCTTTAGAAGTCTTGCACAGATGACTCCCTGAAAACAAAGAGTACAGAGAATCCCTTCTGTCGCATTGCTTCATTGCCCCAAGATGTCTGTAGTCCGCAGAGGCAAGAATTAGGACAATTTTTATTGATTCCACGTCATTGTCTGTTGTCAGAAAGATTCAGTACTGTGCAAGGAAGTGCTGGACCTTGAAGCTGATCTTTGTGAGTAAAAGGATGATCTGTATTCAGCAAGAAAAACCATAATATGAGTAAATACTGTCTTACAGCATCGCTTCATAAACCTGAATTTTTCTAGTGGTGACATCTGTGTACTCTCAATGCCATGATACTAGTAGGACATAATTTTACTCTAACTATACAAGGAAATATTAAATTACAGGTACTCCTACAGAAAAGCTAGTACAATGTGGCCCCGTGTAGACAGGTTGTGCTTTGCTCTCACAATGGCAGCTTAAATTACAGACAACGAAAATGAGAAAAAACTACCTACTTTGAACTCGACATTAGTAAACTTAATACACAAACTGTGTAAATAGCAGAAATTCCTCCTTGTCTTTATACACAAAACAAAACCATATCTATAGAATGATTACAGTTAGTGTAAAAAATTCCTGTCAATGAAACATACCAGTATTTAGTGGGGAGGGAGGGTTTGCTAGTTTTAGACATGGCAGACACACATCTTAACCTGCGTAAAAATAAATAGACTATAACTAATGTCTCACTTACATATGTAAATACTTTACTCGGTGCACAGCATGCATGTATATTAAGCACACGTTTATGTAAGCAAGACTTAAAATGCTATGATTTGATGAGATAACTGGCATATTTGAATGACTGACAGTGTCTAGACTTTGCTGAAGAATTAATCAAGTTAAGCTGAATATGTACAGGCAGGTTTTGAAGTTACTGAACTATGTTTTCTGGTTTAGGATTTCTCAAGCTATTCTTTTCGTATGAAGCATATTCATAATCACACCTATCATATGTTTTTTTTGTTCTAAATATCAAAGGATATGCAAATACAAGATTCCTGAACAGTGCAAATTAGAAAAATCTGTAAAATAGCTGGTTGCATATTTTAAAGAATTACTTAATTCTTGTAACTAATGTGTAAATACTTAACTCTCATTTTCTTGTTTTTCTCACTGTTTTATCAGTGAGTGCCATCTGATATAGAAAATTTATCTGTTTCTTAAAAAATTCAGACAACTTTACACAGGCTTCTTCTGTGATTGTGTATTCTGTATTATAGAATCCTGATTCTTTTATAGAAGTCAGATTTTTTTATATTATATTCACTTTAGATTCCATAGAAATTTAAATTCACATAAGGCTTAATGATAATGGAGCGTAAGGATTTGAATGAGGATATATTTGACATTTAATTTCACAAGCACTGAGTTTCATGAAAAAGCCATGTTACTAGTGATAGCAGGAAACCTAGCCCAATTACTGGATAACAGCAGAAAATGACATGTATCAAAGTGGGAGAAATATTTCTGCTTACAACAAGACTGTAAATATGGATAATAAACAAAATCATTTGCCAGGGTATTTCTTCCCTTCTCCCTCTTCCTCATCCATTCTCCCCCTTCCTACAGTTCTAGAATAGCAAATGTGCCTCACAAAGGTAGTGCACCAGCTATACTGGCTGGTTAAGTTTTTAAGAGAAGAAATCTCCAGCATGCAGAGTGTGTGCATAGGTATCACAGGCTATGTAGTATCTCCAGCTACAGGATTGGGTGTTTAGGAGGTGCAAGACCAGCTCTCCACTCAGTTGCCATGGTTTTACAGTAGTGCATGTTACCAAAAGTAATTTTAGTGTTTATCAGCATTTTGTGGCACAAGGGTCATCTTGTGGCAATGGGTCTTTTTATGGTTGCGTTAAGAATCATTTCCTCTTATTTCATTTGCCTGTCCCTGGGGTGTTCAAGGTTGGTTGGTGCTCTGAACAGCCTGATCTAGTGGAAGGTGCCTCTGCCTGTGGCAGGGGCACTGGGACTTGGTTCTTCCAAATGAAAACTGTTCTGTGATTAATTTCTGAGTATAGTATGTGCAGAAATTTGTCTTTTGGTTCCTCTTCCTCCTCCCTTTAGGAGTTGTTTAGAGGTGCTAGGCTATCTTCTAGTTAACTGTTACCTGCTCATCCCCCATGGCACCAAACAAGAGAGGAGAAGGCTCAGTGGCCTCTGTGAGATTTTCTTCTTGGGAAGGTGCAGCACATTCAAATGCACTAGGTCAGGGTTCTTTCCATCATGCTGCACAAACCTGGATAACATGGCAGGATATTTATGGGCATCTCAGCCACTGCAGTAGCCCACATGCTTGTAAGCACAAACCTTCATTTTCCAGGCTTTTAAATTAAAACATCAACAAAATGACTTAAAGGAACAGGCAAATTTTTATATATATAACATTAACATCAGGCAGCAGATCAGGACAGGCATCAGTCCCAGCAGCCTGCAGTAGCATCCATAATCTGTCCTAAACCTCAGCATGCAGTTTAGCATTACAGCCACACCATCCTTCTTAGGGTGCTGCAGCCATGACAGAGCTCTCTCAGTTCTGCAGTAATGTGAAACAAATATAGTCCTAGTCTGTTTAAGAATGGTGTCTCAAGAAAACTTTAGTCCATATTGAAGTGGTCCTATTTCCACTTGCCCATATATTACCTCTCCTAAGTGGTTGTTCCCAGTCACTCACTTCCAGCATGAAACCAGCATGAAACTATTTGTATCCATTATAGTACCCCTCTGCTGGTACAAGCATGCCAGACATTTGATAAATCTTCAATACCCATTAACCGGGGCACTCCTCTCTTTTGCAGTGTGTGACAAAAGAGCACTGAAGTCCTTCTGTTCAAGATCCTACCTGTACAAGTAGTGCTTGTACTAAGTACAGTCTTGTTAAGCATCTGGAAGTGTTTTCTTCCTCAGATTCAAAAAGTGCCTGCTAGATTGAAAGGATGGTATTAATGATGATTTAAAAGGGAAGGTTTCTGATTGTGCTCTATTTCTTTCTCTAACCTCAACATTTCTTCATTTTAATTTTTCACTGTCTTAAGGATTTTTGTGATTATTTCCTTTCTTTTGTACATGTCCATCTTTTGTTATAATTTCTCCTTTTTTATCTCGTTTTTCAGTTGAGATCAAGCTCAGAGATTGGCCAGGACATCCTGAATGACTGCCTTGCAATCCAGCCCCTCCAGCCAGCCCTGTCACCACAGGATGCTGTAGATAATACCATGGGACACTCCCCAGGGTCTGCTTGTGATATTTACCCAGGTATAAAATAAGACAGATAAAAAGCTGCTGTATTATTCATCACTTAATATTAGGGATCACTTTGTAGAGTAGAATGTACTCTGATATCCATATCTATCTCATAAGAAGGATAGAATATGAAAAGCAATATAAAAAAAGATTTTGAACATGTTTTTATATGTTTTTTGGAGGGAAGGAAAACCAATCATACTATACCCATGAAAAGACCTAATACAACATAGTTGGATATTTTTGTTCTGTGGGCATTTGATTCTGCAACCAATTTACTTCTACCATTCCTTGTAGACATCTTGATTACATTATTTAATTTAAAATCACAGTATTTTTCCTCTGCCTTATTCATGGATCACATATCAGTTTTTCAATTGATCTACATTAAGAAACTGAAATGCTGCATTATGAGTATAAATATACAATTGACTATAAATATACAATAAACACATTTACACTATGAGTGTATAATCCTATTGTATTGTTTCAGCTAAATATCTGAGATTTTCCTACTAAAATACCTCTGTCATACCTGCCTACATGTACAATTTTTTGTTAACATTTCAAAAAAATTTGAAACGATCAGTAAGTTATGAGTGATAATAAATCTTAAAGCTCAAGAGGGCAATGGGCAGGATGTTGACATTTTTTAATGCAGTATTTTAGTAATTGTGAGAGCCTCTGTTTTTAAGTTTCAGGCAAAATGCATTATGTCTTTTATCACTTCAACTTTTAAGTTGAAGAGAGAACCAGACGTAGGAAGTGAATTAATTGGTTTCATTTATGTTATCTGCAGTGATGAAAATGACATTATATGAAGCGGCCACTTCAATAAGTGGTTTTATTTTACTGAATGGTTTGTAAAACTACCAATTCTATTTCACGTTTTTGTCAAGGCTGCTGTGAGCCACACAATAGTTGGTGATGTTGTAGGTTTATATGACAAAATTCAGGACATTTAAAGCTGTGATTGATTGTATTCTAGTTCATTAAGTAGTTGGTATTACTTGTATGCTGTTAACTTTTAAATGCCACAGTCTGAGTACAGACCGAGTGTGACATTTACTGTGTGAAAGAAAAGGGAAATTTCAGATTTTAAAAATGTGATTTTGGCCAGAGAAACTCTGGGAACATGTAGCTGGTTATAGTTGTTTATTTTACATTGTGCATTGAGAGGGAGTTGGATAGTGAGGAATGTTGAGATTTTTTTAAAAAATGTTTATGGTTTTACTAAGTGTAACATGCAAAACTAAGAGATAACAAAGGCTCAGCTTTTCCTTTTCTTTTCAAGTTCCTAGACAGAATGGAATCTGGGATGGGACAGTGTGTCAGACTTCAGAAATTGAGGATATTCTCATATGAGATGGGCACTCCTCCCTGGCTTCCAGGCTACACTTAAATTTCAGGCTCTCTCTGCTGGGTTAGTTCAAGCACAGGCTGACAGTGGCTTGAACAAGCCGCTGCTCATGACAAGCTGGGTAAAGCTGCTGCCTCCAGCCAGCCCTCAGCTGGCAATTGTCTGCCATCATGGTGTTTCACAGACAGCTTCTGAGACTGAGGTATTACTTTCCGTAGTCTCATTCGTGCATTGTCTTTCAATACTTGATGTTTGCAGCACTACTGTTACGAATTTGAACGAGGCCAAACTTTCTCTGGAGAAAGAGGTTCTCGTTTATTAAAATAGCTGCAGGGAATGGAGTACCCAGGATAAGCCCAGTCACCCATACAGCGAGCCAAAAACCAGAACAGTGCACTACCCCTAAGTGCACTGGGTTCTCCCCAGGAAACAAGCATCCAAAAATCAAAACCCCGACCCAACTGAACTTCCCCCATTTATAGCCCCCTTTGAGTCCAGGATTGGTCCATTTTGGATCCGCATGACGATTGGTCCATTTCCAGGCTTCTCATTGGTCTTTAACGCCGTTCATTCTGGGCCAATTTTTTCTGCAGGGCTTCGAATGATCGGTCAGGTCTTCCATCCAATCCCTTTCGACGTCGCCTTGCCCCGCCGGACCACTGTTCTACCAAATCCTGGACCCTTCTCCTAGAATGTTCTAATCAGTCCCCCCCTTAACATAATACAATTAATATAACATAATTAATACAATACAATTGAACTATACCCTAATTTAACATAACTTAACTTTTACCTATAACAACTCCCCCGTCTAAAACTTTGATCGGGCTTTAGCCTGCATCAACCTCTTAACAGTCTCTTGACAGTTATTTAATTAGTTTCTTAACCAGTCTTTTAATCAGCACTTTAACATGTTTCCTCTTCAATCACGTATAGTTGTCTCAATGTCTGTTAAATCTGGTTCATAAGCTGCATGTCTCACTTCTCCTTTTAATCAGTTTCCTTTCTGAACAGATCCATTTTTCTTTCATAGGGCATTCCCCCAACAATTTCTGTTTAAAAATTTCCTATATTTTCAAATAGCCAATAGACTTTGCCGTCCTCTATACAGGTGGTTAACAATAAAAAAAAGTTGATACAATTGGGACTCGGATTCGAGTGTGTTCTGAGGACGGCAGTCCAAGACTCTCCTGCGTACAGAGGATGATAGCATTTTCACATGATTGTATCTCCCCCTTATTGATGCTGATAAGTAGGAGGATCAATAGAACTGGGGGTCTGGTACAGGCTACTCTCCCATTCATGGCTCCCCTCCACAGAGGATCAGCGACTCTGTTTGGCAAGAGTATATCCTGATCCGGTCTTGCCCCCTCCTTCTCTTCTCTTTCCTTACTACTTGTGCTGTTCTTACCAGTTATTGTTGCAGGAGTCTACTTCCCCTTTTGTATCAGCCTGTTCTTTCTTTCTTTTAGGGCCAGATTGCTAAGGTGCGTGGGAATGCTCTATCGCTTCTCAGATCACAGGATTTGTAAAAGGGAATACCAGAGATTAAAACATGTTTTTGATAATTCATATAATCTCACTTCCATATATAAATACCATTTCCTTAAATTAAAAGAATGTTAAAAACTTTTCAATTAAATATCTTATAACAAATTTAACAGAGTTCTTATTATAACTTATAGTTTATGTGGTTCTCATGGTGTTCCTGATGTCTTCTTTAACTTATCTGTAGTGGGAGATCATCTCTCAGGAGCAGAAAACGGCCCTTTTACTCTGGTGACGTGTCCATCCTTGTTCATCCTAATGGCTGTTTCTATAATGAGTAAAACTTGAAATGGACCTTCCCATTTTGGAATTAGTGGTTGTTCTTTCCAGGTCTTAATTAACACCCAGTCACCAGGCTGGAATTTGTGGATTTTAAAATCAATAGGAGTAGTTTGAGGAAGGTGTCCCTTGTTCCTTAGCTCCTCTAAAGTGCAGGTTATAGTCTTTATATATTTTCTCATGCCTAATTCTCCTTCTTCATATGTTCCCATATTACCTGGAGTAGTTAAGAATGGTAAGCCAAACATCATCTCATATGGAGAAATCCCTATATCTGCCCTTGGTTTAGTCCTTATTCTCAGTAATGCCAGAGGGAGACATCTTAACCAATTCATTTTTGTTTCTTCTGTTAATTTTGTGAGAGTTATTGTAAGAGTCTGGTTCATTCTCTCTACTCTTCCAGAACTTTGAGGTCTCCATGGGGTATGAAATCTCCAGATGATATTTAAGGCCTCTGTTATTTGTTGTAATATCTTGGTGGTAAAATGAGGACCTCTATCAGAGTCAATAGTATTAATCATTCCATATCAGGGTATGATTTCTTCTAATAAGATTTTACTTACAGTCTTGGCTGTTGCTCTTGTGGTTGGGTATGCCTCCACCCAATGAGTTAGATGATCTATTATCACCAGTAAATACTTATTTCTCTGTACTTGTAGTAATTCTGTAAAGTCTGTCTGTACATGTTGAAATGGCCTTTTTGCCAATTCTTTGAGGTAATTTCCTCATTACTTTTCTATTTATCTTCTGACATACCATGCATTCTTGAGTTATTATCTTGGCAATTTCCCACACCCCGATACACACATAAGTTCTCATAAAATGATCATGTAAGGCTTGAGTATCCCAATGGATTGAGGCATGTAGGTCTTCTAATATCTTTCTGGTTAATGCCTTGTTTAATATTTGTTTACCATCTGGCATCCTCCATTCTCCTTTTCCATTTTGGACTGCACCATGTTTTAGTAATTCCTCTTGTTCTTTTTCATTAAATATAGGGATCTCCTCCTTTTCTTGATCTTCCCCATTCCCATCTCCTACTTCATTTAACCTGAAGATCTTTTCAGAATCTTCTAGAGCAGCCCTTTTTGCAGTTGCGTCTGCCAAGTTGTTCCCTTTTATTTCTCTAGTATCACCTTTTTGATGTCCCTTTATATGTACCACTGCAATTTCTTTTGGTCCTTTCAAGGCTTCTAACACTGCCTTTATGAGGCCTTCATGAATTAGGGTTTTTCCCTTTGAGTTGACAAATCCTCTCTCTACCCAGATCTTCCCAAAAGTATGTACTACCCCATAGGCATATTTAGAGTCAGTGAATATGGTACCACTTCTTTGATCAAGCCATTTTAGCCCTTTTAATAATGCATATAGTTCACAGCATTGTGCAGACCAACTATTGGGAAGCTTTCCTTTTCTATGACTGTCATCGTATGCTCATTTACAATAGCATACCCTGATACTCGCTTACCATCTACTACCCGTGATGAACCATCTATAAACAGTATATCTCCTTCAGGTCAAGGTAGTTCTAATAAATCTTCTCTAACTTTTATCTGCAAATCTATGGTTTCAAGGCAGTGATGTTCCAATTCTTCTTTTGGTTCTCCATATAAAAATTGTGCGGGATTTTGGATCCTTGTTGTTGTCAATTCTATATTTTCACTTTTGTTTAATATCAATTCATATTTTAAAAGTCTGCTATCTGAAATCCATTGACAGGCTTTCTTACTTAGTATACTTTTTATATCATGGGGAGTATACACCTTGATCTTGTTTCCTAATGTCAACTTGTAACCTTCCTCCACAAGAGTTACAGTTCCAGCCACTGCCTGGAGACAAGTGGACCAGCCTCCAGCAATTTGGAGAGATAAGCAGTGGGTTTTCACACCCCACACCATTCTTGTACAATGACTCCATAAGCTATTCCTTCTTCTACATTGACAAATAGTTCAAACAGTCTATTTAAATCTGGTAAACTTAATACCTGAACATTTGCCAACTTTTCTTTTAGGTCTTCTAACTTTTTCTCATCATTTTCATCCCAACTTATGGGCTCATGTTCAACTAATTTATCATATAGAAACTTAACTAATTTTGTGTGTCCATCTATCCATAATTTACAATACCCAATTAATCCTAGTAATTTTCTCACATCTGTTTTTGGTTTTGGGGCTGGCAATGATAGTATTCCCTGAATTCGGTCAGCATCTAATCTCTTATACCATTTCCCAATTATATGGCCTAGATACTTCACTTCTGGTTCCACAAATTGCAACTTTCTTTTAGATACTTTTAACACCTTTTCCCCTAGGAAGTTCAGTAAATTAACAGTTGTTGTTTGTACCTCTTCTTTCTGTTCCCGAGAAATTAATAGATCATCTACATACTATAGGATTTGAGATCCTTTTTCAGGTATAAACCGTTTCATTAGTTCTTCTAGGGTTTGGCTGAATAGGTTTGGTGACTCTGTGAATCCCTGAGGCAATCTTGTCCATTGTAATTGTTGTTTTCTCCCAGTTTCCTCATCTTCCCATTCAAATATGAACCATTTTCTACTTTCTTTCTCAAGCGGACAGGACCAAAAAGCATCTTTTAAATCTATAACACTAAACCATGCATGTCTCGATGGTACTTTGCTCAATAAATTATACAGGTTGGCTACTACTGGGTATCGAGTAACAGTTTGCTTATTTACTTCTCATAAATCTTGGACTAATTGGTATGTACCATCGGGTTTCTTTATGGGTGATATTGGGGTGTTATGTGGAGACATGCATGGTTCTAAAATTCCTTCTTTAATTAAGTCTTTAATTACAGGTGTTAATCCTTGCTTCCCTCCTACAGAAATTGGATATTGTTTAACTCTTACTGGGGGAATGTCAGGTTTCATTTTGATTTCTATGGGTGGAATTTCCAACAGTCCATGACCCCCTCCTTCTGCCCACACTCTCAGATCTATCTCTTTCTCATCTTCTTCTTTTCAAACCATCATTTTCACTACCATACATTTTCCTTCAAGGACTACCCCTATTCTTAGCTGCACTTGTAAATCCCGGCCTAAGAGGTTAGAGTCTAATTCAGGCATATACAGCAGGTCAGCACAGCCTTCTCTGAAACATCCTTTTATAGGTACTTCTTCAATAATGGGTACTTCAAAAGGGTTATTCTCAGCACCTTTAACTTTACAGGTTCAGTTACTAATTCGCATCCCTTGGGAATCTTTGAAATACTTGAATGATCTGCTCCAGTATCCGCTAAAAATTCCATTTCTTCACTCTGAGGGCCAATTTCTAGGTTTACCAGGGGCTCCTTTTGATGTCCAATATCATCCCTCAGAACGCAGAGCTCCTGACACCCATAGTCCTCTCCTTTCAGCCTTTTCCCTAAGATGTCTTGTTCCTGAGCAATAACCTCATCCATCTTTCTTCTTCTGCAGAAGTTTCTGGTATGTCCTTTCTTACCACAATAAAAGCATATGATTTCTGCCCAAGGTGGTCTTCCCTCGGGCCAAGGTGACTTATTATCTCTGTCTGGCTCATACCTCCTACTTGGCTGATCTTTAAATCCACTTATTCTTGGACCTGTATACTCGCTTTTCCCATCTCTTGGTGACCCACTATTCTCAAATCTAGCACTCTCTCTAGCTACTGCTACCATAATTTTTGCTTTTGTCCTGGTCTTCTCCTCGTCCCTCCTTAGATATACTTTTTGCACTTCTCTTAATAACGCGTTTATTCCTCTTTCCTGCCAATCATCTAACTTTTCCAATTTCCTTCGTATATCCACCCAGGCCTTAGTTACAAATTGAATTTTAACTAAAACTTGTCCTTCTGGACTATCTGGATCCACACATGAGTATAACTGAAAGTTTCTTTTTAATCTTTGTAACCAGGCACTGGGTGATTAATCTCGCTCCTGTTGACTATCAAATGCCAATCTTGCATTATTTGTTCTTGAGACTGCTTCTCTTATCCCGCTTACAATTAGTGTCCTATATTGCCTCATGCTCACTCTTCCCTCTTTCTGGTTTGGATCCCAGAAAGATTGGATTAGGTTGGTTAATAGGCATTTTATCTTCCCCTCTAGGACCCCCTCTATTTTCTCTTTCCCAAATCCTCATACCCGCGGTACGAATCATTTGTATTTCTTTGGAAGAAAACAATATTTCTAGGATAGACTTTAATTCCTCCCATGGAAAGATGTTAGGCCCTAAGGATTGGTCTAATTGTTGGGAGGTGCCTATTGGGTCTTCTAATAAAGTTTTAATTTCTTTCTTAAATTTTCTAACTTCAGAGGCGGTTAACGAGGCATTCACAAAACCAATACCACCTCTGCCCCACCCCACCTCCCCGCCCGTAGGCGCTTCCCTTAGAGGAAGTAACTTTTCAGTTCTCCCACATTCATCTTGAATTTTCTTTGCTTGGAACCTTGTGTTATATTGATGGCTTGCTACATGCTCATCTGGTTCAATTAACTTATTTTCCTCTATACCTTTATAACAACAGGCCTTTTTCACTCCCTGACCTTTTGTTTGCAAACTTTCCTCCTGCTTTTGACTCTCAGGATGTTAGGGTACAGGGGATAAATAAAAAGGAATGTTTTGTGATGTTCCAGGAATAAGAATAGGGGAAGAGGTACTTTGGATTATGGGTTGAAGTATGGGGGAAAAATAAAAAGGGGTATTTTGGAAAGTTTTGGGAGCCAAGACTGGTATGGACACTCTGGGTGGTACTAGAGACCGGTGTCTGGGTACTTGAGGAACTGGAGGGAATCTGCAAAACTGAAGGAATACTAGAATAGGCAGATTCTGGTATATTTGGGAAGGGAGGTGATACAGAAGAGGGGATGCTGGGAGCAGGACAACTTGTATTAAAAGGTTGAGGTGATTTTAAAACTCCTGTGGGAGATACTGAAATTGCATCTACCTCGTGAGATGGTACCAAGGGGTACAAGGTTGGAGGGGGAGGAGGAAGGTGGTCTATAGGAGGAGACAGAGGAGAAGGTAATGGGATGTAATCTAAGGGATCAAGAGGGAAAGGTGGAGGAAGATTTTCTAAAAGATCCCACCTCCTTTCTGGTAGCTTAGTTTCTTCTTTTTCTTCTTCTCTGGATACTTTATATAATTTTATTTCCTCTTCCTGTTTCTCCCTTTCTAACCAACATTTAGCATAACTAATCTCTTCGTCACAAGGTTCTATTCGGGTATTGACATATCTAATTAGAGCTATACATAGCCATCATTCTTTTGTCCCATACCAGGGCCAATAAATAGGTCCTTCAGCAATACTCTCTTTAGGCCATATTTCTGTACAGTGTCTTATCATTTTTATATTATCTAGATGCTTCATTCCCTCATTAGTATCCCAATTTATTAAAAGTTTGCCTAAAGGACTACTAGGAGGTATTTTCTTAAAAACTTCCTTCTCTTTTCTCTTCCTGCTGGCACTTCTTCCAGCACACTGTCCCATCTTTAACTAGCAATTGGTATCCATTTTTTTTTTCTAATAAGGGATATGTATTAATTATAAATGAGGAAGAGAAAATAAATATCAATTATTGTGGAAAATGTAATAATAATGGTTACTTTTAAAAGTTCCTTATCATAAGAGACAAGACAAAGATGGCAACTTCAAAGAAATGTTTGATGTGGGAAATGAAATAAATATGGTGGCTTTAGTGGGAAAACAAACAAAAAAAATGGCTGCTTAAAGAAATATTTAGTGTGGGAAACAAAATAAATGTAGCAGTTTAACAAGGGTTTCAGAATAATAATGTCAATTCAAATGAACATTTATAACCTAAGAATACTGAAATGTTTAAATTAATTCCAAAAAGAAATATAATATCTATCCTTTTAGCTGGAAAACTAAACAATAATGATGGCTATGTCAAGAAATGAAACAACTGACAACCACCTGCTCAACTAAATACAAAATAGATGCAGTAAGCCACTTACTCTGCACAAGTGGCCTTTGCACACCACACTCAACCATGTACAAAATGGCCTCAATGAGCCGCTTACTCAAAATGGCCGCTTCACAGCTTGCCTCACCAAACTCGAAATGGCCGCTTCTCGGCCCACCTCACAGCAAACTCAAAATGGCCGCTTCTCGGCCTGCCACACAGAAAACTCAAAAATTCCTAAGGAGTGGTCGAAGGACTTTTGGCCTGCCCTTACCTCCGAGCCTCACTCCTTAGGGGCCCCGACTTAACATACAAAAAAAAACCAGAGAAAAAATTCTCCCTAACTATGAGCCTTCTTTGATATAACAATATATTTTGGTAGTTTCTTTGCTGGCACTGCTTCCTATTGTATAGCAATTTTTATGGTAATTTAATTTTTATGGTAATGATTCAATGTACTCTTATCAGCATTAATTTCTGTGTGAGTAATAATGTGCTTTCTCTTACATGTCTTCCCAGCTATCTATCATTTGGCAAAGTTCTTGTAGTTCTAGTCACTTGTGTTGTTTCACATCAGTTAGAGGGTACTATGTCAGGCATAGAGTAGTCCATGTCGCTCCATTTTGACAACTACTTGATCCAGTTGAAATAAATTGTTTCATTAACTACTCATCAAGGATGCTGCAGGATTATATACTATGTGAACAAATGAGATGAATCTGATAGGCAGGAAATTATTATATTGAAATGGCAACATAAAAATTATTCATGTCCAATTGAGAGAAACATAAAATACACAAAAACCTAAGTGTCTTGCCTCAGAGAAGCTACCCTTCAAAATTCACTGAAAACAATTTTTTTTTTTTTTTTTTGTGAATACAGCTTTGAGACTTCGGAAAAGTTCAATACATTGTTTTTACTGGGTACTGTTTGAGACAGCACATTAGCTGAAATGTTTCTGTGCTACTTTTAAAGTGGAAGGAGGAATAGATTTTCACACTTCCAGTGGTGTCCAATCAAACTTTTCTTACTTGAAGGTGATTTTACTTATTATTGATGCACATTTAAAGGTTTTTTCTTGTAGAAGAATTCTACAGAATAAATGTTTGAAGGCAAACTATTAGAAATAGGTAAATAGTGCCAGAAGTACATGTTTAGATGCAAGTCCATTTTCACTTACATGGTAGAACACCTGTAGTGACCACGGTATAGTTTCTCAGTACTGAGAAAATACAGAATCTATAGACACATTTAAGTGAAATGCAACAATAACTTTTTGGTTACAGATCTATTATTTGGAGTTAAGTCTTCAAAAGAGCTTTTTCTTATCTTGTAGTCTTTATAACTTCATAGAAGAAATCCAAACTGACTATTATTAATACAGTGAGGTAGCATTACAGCTTCTTTGCTTAAAACTAACACAAAATTACATTTATGGGTCTAAAGCAAACAGACTAAGGGCTAAGCATTGTGATAGTATCTAGGTTTAAATTTTGAACAATATCTAGGCATTTTGGTTTACTCAGTTCGCAGAATGAAGGTGAGAGCAATACACTCATAATAACATGGGGATGATGACTTTTCCTGCTGTGAAATAGTATGAACTTACTTTGTATAGAGCAGTCTGGAACCACTAAACCCAGAAGAGTCATAAATAATGGAGCAGAAAAAAACCCCATCTTTTTACTGTGCTGTTTGGATAAAACTTGACCATTTCATATTTAAGCATAAGCCAGAATGTGTAATTAATTTATAAGTAGTTACTGAATATCACACTAAGTTCTGCTCCAGAGCAAGCAAAGGATCTTTCTAAAGCCTGTCAACTGCATAATTTTCTCTGCAAGTTGGAATTTAAAAATTGCATCAGTAAAGTTACAGAACTTATTTGAATTCTAAGTATTTTTTAAATAATGTCTTACACTATATTGTGAAACTTTTCCTAACTACTTCTATGTGTATGCCTTTCTGTGCTTTGCTTGAGTAACACTTTTCTTTGGTTTTTTCCCCTGCTGAAATTTTACTAAGCTAGGTGCTCTGTGCACATAATAAGAAAAAATCCAATCCCCCAGGAATTTGTATCTAAGGTAACAATAGGAAGGTAGGCAGGTACAACAAGCACGTAGAGGTTAAGGACACATACAGGAATAGATTAATGGAATTATTAATTAATGAAAGAATTTTATTAAAGAAATTGTCCTAGTGAGTCCCTAAGATATGTCTGAAAAAAAGCAACCTAGTTTTCTTTTTTAAAAAGTAGTCTGTTCTTTTCTTTTAAAATAGTTTTTTAAGGATGATAAGCCTGGAAAGTAGTTACAGCTCATTCCTGTTAGAAAAAACAAGAATGGGAAGGAAGAACTGACATATGAATGGCCCTTGCTGTGAAAAACAGAATTGTATTTGATGTGTGGATGGATGCAAAAGGAGTAGTAATGTAGGACTACCAATAATGAAGAGAATCTCTGTTTTCACCTTTTAGGCTGAATTTAGGTATTACATACATATCTAGAGCTCCTGCTTAATGTGATGTGTCATAGGTAGAACCATACATACATAACAGGGGGCAAAAAAGTGTTAATAATATTAATTTAAGGAGGATAGTTTTCTTCCCCTGAGACTTGCCCTTTTATTTACCAGTTTTATTTATGAGTTTATAATTTGAGACAACTTCATGGTTCTCCAAAAATTGATGTAATGTTTGGGTTCCCATTTTTAAGAACATTTACCAATGGACTGCTACAAACACTGTGGGCACCATGGCCACTTGCACCGCTTGTAGTTCCATTCATCACGATGAGACTGAACTTCAGAAACTGCAATCCAGTAAAAGAGAAGAAAATGAAAGGCAGGGATGCATCTAGATATGCTTAAAATCTTAAAATACTGGTCCAGACCCTGCTTTATTTCTTCAGTACTTTAATGTTTTCCAGTATCTATGATCTGCCTGTAAAATATCTAAAAATATATAGAAAGGCCAGTGGTGCAGGTGGTCCATGTGACAGGCCAGCTTTGGAGACAGACTTACTATCTTGAAAATGCAATTTTTACTTCTACTGTACTTCTTAATGCATGATGGCTTCTTGAGTTTCATGTTCTCTGGAGACTTCAGATTTACAGATGAGCTAAGGATAAAGGCAAAGCAGAAAATAAGCTTTGCATTTGCTGGGCTTACCACTTACAACTCAATATAGCACATATCCACATATTCCTGGCTAAAAAATCCAGTGGACTTCCTAGGGGAAGAGAAAAAGGGGAATATATGCAGGTGACGCTCACAGGCGCAAAAAAATACTTCATATTTTTCCTTCTGTGCAATAGTAAATCAGTTGTTTTCAAGGACCTCATAAATATTCCTTACAGAAATAGAAGGCTATATTTAGTAATAAAAAATAAAGCAACTTTGCAAATGTATGTATGTAACTAACTGAGCTACAAAATTAAACCTTCACACTGTCTTACTCTACATGGTAAAAACTCTCAGCCCTACTCCAAATTCATACTGTCAATAATTAGAGGAGAGATATTTTGGCGGGAGAAATTGTTTATAAGAGTACTGGTAGTAAGTCCAAGAAGCTCTTCAATTAGAGCATTTTTGATAATTTGCAAATTTCTGCATTTAAATATGTTCCATGAAATTACAGGTTTCTGACTCCATTGAAAAATAACTTTTTTTGGCCTTAGATTCTGTGACACTTTCAATGCTACTATTTGGCTTTCTTTTTCTTAAAGAAACCTTATTCAAAATCATCCTTTTCTCTTGCAGCCACCTAAATTGTTCCTATGCATTGTGAGAGTACGTTTGAATTTAGCTTGTCATAGAGAACTGTTTGCAGAAATATTCTCATGGATAATTCTTATGTACTAATAAATGGATATGTGATGAGGCTCCAGAAAAGAAAACATGACTCCTTCCTCTCTTTGGCTGAAACTTGGTCCCTGTTGAGGTTCACAATCTGAGGTTCACAGCTGGGACTAAGTTGGGACTAAGCTATAATCAACTTGTAAATAATATTGCAGCTTGGACTTTTTAAGGGATACAGAGGAAGAGCACTCATGATTCTTTGGCTTTTATTGAGGTTTTTTGAGTTTTTTTCAAAATATCTGAATATGTTTAAAATTGCTTTAAAAGTTTTAGTTTATCCTGAATTGATAAGCTTCTTGTAGCAACCCTCTTGTTACATAATCATACAATGGTTTGCATTGGAAGAATTCTTAAAGACCATCTAGTTCCAACCCCCTGCCACAAGCAGGGGCACCTTCCACCAGGTTTCTCAACGACCCATCCAGCCTGGCCTTGAACACTTCCAGGGATGGGGCATTCACAGCTTCTCCGGGCAACTTTTTCCAGTGTCTCACCACCCTCACAGTAAAGAATTTCTTCCTGACATCTAATCTAAATCTCTTCTCTGTTTAAAACCCACTTAAAACTAACATTTAGTTCTACATCTTTGTGTGTGGACCTATATGGTGGTGCTACACTTGAGCATGCACAAACATTTCACAGAATCACAGAATTCCTAGCTTGGAAGAGACCTTCAAGATCATATAAGTCCAACCCGTGCCCTAGCACCTCAACTAAACCATGGCACCGAGTGCCACATCCAGTCCTTTCTTAAACACATCCAGGGATGGTGACTCCACCACCTCCATGGGCAGGCCATTCCAGTACTTTATCACCCTTTCAGTGAAAAACTTTTTCCTAATATCCAAACTGTATTTCCCTTGGTGCAGCTTGAGACTGTAACCTCTGGTTCTGTCCGTTGCTGCCTGGAGAAAGAGACCAACACCACCTGACTACAACCACCTTTCAGGGAGTTCTAGAGAGTGATGGGGTCACTCCTGAGTCTCCTTTTCTCCAGGCTAAACACCCCCAGCTCCCTCAGTCATTCCTCACAGGGTTTGTGTTCCCAGCCCCTCACCAGCCTCGTTGCCTCCTCTGGATGCACTCAAGTGTCTCAAGGTCCTTCCCAAACTGAGGGCCCAGAACTGGACACAGCACTCGAGGTGTGGCCTCACCAGTGCTGAGTACAGGGGAAGAATGACCTCCCTGCTCCTGCTGGCCACACTGTCCCTGACACAGGCCAGGATGCCTTTGGCCTTCTTGGCTACCAGGGCACACTGCTGGCTCCTGTCCAGTTGGCTGGCACCAGTACCCCCAGGTCCCTTTCCAGCCACACTGTCCCCAGCCTGTAACACTGTAGGGGGTTATTGTGGCCAAAATGCAGGACTCGGCACTTGGACTTGTTAAACTTCATCCCATTGTACTCTGCCCATCCATCCAACTGTTCCAGGTCTCTCTGCAGAGCCCTCCTGCCCTCCAACTGATCAACACGCGATCCCAGCTTAGTGTTGTCTGCAAACTTACTAATGAAAAACTCAACACCCTCATCCATGTCATCAGTGAAGGTACTGAACAGAACTGGCCCCAGCACAGACCCCTGAGGGACACCACTGCTGACTGACCCCAGCTGGATGCAGCCCCGTTCACCTCCACCCTCTGGGCCCGGTCACCCAGCCAGTTCTGAACCCAGCACAGAGCGCTCCTGTCCAAGCCATGGGCTGTGAGCTTTTCCAGGAGTGTGCTGCGGGAGACAGTGTCAAAGGCTCTGCTGAAGTCCAAATATTCAACATCCACAGCCTTTCCTGCATCCACCAGGCAGGTTGCCTGGTCAGAAAAAAATGACCAGGTTGATCAAACACGACCTACCCCTCCTAAACCCATGCTTTGCTCAGTTTCATACCATTTGAATCAGGTATTTAAAGGGCGAAAAGACATTGGGAAGGTATTTACTGGCAACATTTTGAGCAAGTAACTCACATGTAACACAGCCTGAACCAGCTACAGAATGTGCAAGCATGGCTTACAAAATACTTGCATAGAATGCTAATGATGGTTGTGGAAGAGAACAGCTACATCAAGATGAAGAACTTTTGCTACCTTTTGCTGAACACCTGGTCATAATCCAACCTTTTTTCTCCTGATCCTGAAGAGGTTAATTTTAAATGCAAAGATCGCAGTACTGGTAAACTAAGCCATTGTATATTTTTACGCAGCTTTGTTAGTTTTTGTCATGGTAAAATGCAAGTTACCCTATTTTGCCAAGAAATAATTTAAATAGTCCCTTTTTATTTAGACAATCAGGGCTTTCCTTTGCAGTGTCCTGTTTTATTAAATATTCTCTTTTCTTTTGCTGTCAGAATGTATGCTTGGTTGTTTTTCAGTATTTTCTTCTGTGCTGTATGTAAGATAAAATAAGAATTTCAAAAGTTCATTCCTTTGTTTTTATCTTCTGCACTTGTCTTGATGCTATGCTGAGAGACAGACATGGAAAACGTAATTTTGGGGTACATGAGCAAAGTGAGAAAAAAAATTCCCGTCTTAGTAAGAAGATGTCCTCAACTACTTCTTTGCAAGTTACTCTGCTGTTGTAAGTGATGTCTCATCTTCCTGCAGATGTCTCATCTTCCTCCTCTGTTCCTCTTTAAGGTTTGGGATATCTTCTGCTGTTAGATGTCTGTCGTCACTTGGGCTGTTATTAGGAGGCTCTGGTCCACAAACAAGTTAGCAAAGAGCAGAGCCTGGCACCAGGGTCAGCCTCCACTCCTCCACCTTCGACCACCAGTGTCAACTTCCCCTAATCTTTGACATTACCTCTACAGCATCTCTATTGGATACTTTTATTCACAAAGAGGTTTCCTGCCTGTCATCTTGCACTGTGTGTCATTTCCACCAGCTGAAAAATATCCAGGGCTGCTTGTTAATGGGGCTACAGCATAATTAGACTCCTGAGCATTTTCTTAACTCTATCTTAGCTTGGTGAATATCCAGTGTGTCACAAAGGTGGGCTTGTAAGGATCAATAGTCTTTCCAAGAACAGGACTTGGGAGACAAGGTGAATTTTCACCTTTTTGATCTTCTGTAGCAAAATTCACACTTGTGAATGAGAAAATGGTGACCTGTGAAATCATTTCCTTGAAGACTGATCTGTGGTGAGGCTACCTCTAATGGAGTCTTTCTTCTGCTAGGATTGCAGCATCCATGGACATATTTCAGCCTAGAAAGATGTTTTACTAGTGACAGTGCCCCCTGGGGAACTGGTTTAAACTCTAGGATTTTATCAAGAAACTCAAATCATTAGCTCCAACATATTCACTAGCATAACGTAAATTTTATATATAGAATTTTACTCGGCAACTAGGCCTGAACAATACCTTTTTTTTTTTTAAGAGACAGATACAACAGACAAACAGGAGAAGTAATTGTTATCTTTTAGACAGACTATCTAATTCATTCTCTGGGTTCATAAAATATTTAAGAGCGTGCATTTGTCTGCCAGTCAACATCAGCATAAGCTACCTGACACAAATGTCAGTAGAAATAGTTGTGTAACAGGATTTTCAGAGACACAAAGATTTATATTTGTCTTATTTAAACTTTTTTTTTCTTTTTAAAAAGGGGTTACCAGAAAATAAGGTTATAGGATTTGGGATCAACTAATTAGGCCTTTTGAACAAAGTCCTATATTGCTTTTTGTTTAGTCAGTAAGAAAACAGCAGGAAACCTTCCTTATTAGAAAAAAATCCAAGAGAAAACACATAGAAAATTATTAGACTGTTAAAGATGGTTTAAAATTTCTGTATGTGTTACTGAGGAATGTGGGCCAATGATAGTAATAATGCTCTTCGCAAAATTTGTGATTTTTACAGATGAGGGAAAAACTTAGAAAGCATTTCACATTTTATGAAACTGTTCTTTCTGTTCACTAGTTCTAAAAATACAGGTTTTAGGAATATTGACACATTTTCTACAATAGAAGAGTATAGAAGATTTGCAGCCTTATTCAGACAAAAAATTCCAAGACAATGAGCATGGCTGTGATCATTCATGCCTGGTTTTGTGGAAATGTCATTTGGAAGCAGCAAAGAATACTTACTTATTTTCATGTGGTTCTTCTTCTTCTCTTTATGAAAACAACGCATCAGAAAACCCTTCATTTTCTTAGTAGCTAAGAGCTGGCACTACAGCTCGACAGGAGGGGTTATATGTTGGTGTTTGGTTATTTATCAATACTGTTGTTGTTTGGTCAGTTATCAGTGTTGTTTCCTGCCTGATGAGCATTATTTCTCTCTTTTACTTTCGGCAGCTGTGATCCCCAGCACACAGATAAATCAAAGTGGAACAGCAGCTGGGGCAGTGTCCTTGTCCCACCCCAGCAGCCACTCTTCCCCAGGACAAAACATACAGGGCAGTCCTCTGCATCCTCCCCAGATACCTCTTCTCACAGCTGCTGACTCAGAGAGGTAAGAGCCTGTGCTTTCCAGCTTGAGCCTGAGGCTGGACTGTCTTCAGACCTGCCAAGATGGGGGGAAATACAATTGTTGGTGTACAGAAAGGCACTGGTGGCAGCCCTGGCCTAACAACTGCTCCGGGTCGGGGTTTATCAGGAGGAGAGGTGAAGTGGACCATATTATTCCAGTCTAAGAGGGATGTTTTCCATCTATTTCCATTTCAGGGACTTCCTCCAGTCCCTTCTTGATCCCAGTGAAAGGCCCAAGCAGGGAAAGTGATACTATCTGGCACACTGAACTTCAGATGACCACAGCCATACCTTACAGAATGGGGGCCCTGAGATTCATGTTTCTGTTTACTTGTGGGAGAAGAGTCATATTCTGTCAATATTCTCCCAATACTAAGCATTTCTGAATGAAGACCTTGCCTTTATTTTTTTAATTGCCATTTTATGAAGAACAACAGATAATGAACAAATTTTCATTTCACTAGTTTTTGAGCTTGATTTATAGTCAGGATTTGTTTTATGACAGTTAGGTATGTTTTTGTATATGCTGGTTAGGTATGGTAAATTCTATGATTTTAGATATTTCAGTGACATAAAAATCAGTTGCTCAGATGTGTCTTGATTTTCATCATTAGACATTCCCTAAATTATTTTCAGCACTCTTTCCAATGATTTAGACAGTATATGGTACTATAGATGTAGAAATCTATAGCTCATTAAACCAGAAGTCTACCAAATCACAAGTCTGAAGAGACCTAAGTAAATGTTTTTTAGTGGAAAAGTCAGGAAGACTAAATGCTAAACTGCTACTATCTGCTCATGGATACTTAAACATTATCCTTAAAATTTCTTTTTCAGTTCTCTAAGTGATAAATTGCTGTATTTCACTAATGTATTTCAGAGTATTTAATTTCCTTGAGTGACAGATATGACAGTAATTTGAAGAGTACAAAATCCCCAATTATAAACCTGAAAACAACATTCACTAGATTTCAATTACTGGTTAGTGAGCATAATTTCTTTGGATGAAAGCAGTATTCATTCTACCTTGTATCAGGAAGATAGAAGAACATGTGGCTTCAGGAAATTAACAACAGGTGAAAGTACATTTTTATTTCAGACTTCACATGTGAACTCAGCCAGTTCTGGAGCCACTGGAAGCTGTTGAGCTTTTTGTGCATCAGTCTAAGATGGAACTGACTGCCTCATGATCACTGGAGCTCATCTGCTTGATTCCTTCCTTCCTCCTCACTCCTGCCCCCATGATCCTGGTCTTTTTCCCTTGTGCTGGCTCTGGCCCTCTGTGCTCACCTCTGGGACTGTCCATGCTCTCTTGCCTGACACAGAAGCTCTTCTGTCCCAGTATAGTTTTCTCTTCAATGCATGGCCTGTCCATCCATACCCAGTGATTGCCAGAGCATGAGGTGATAGGCAGGGACACATTAATAGTTGTTATAGGTAAAAATGTAATTATGAAAGACAATGATCTTATTAGCCCATTTCTGAGGTTCTTCCACTGTAAAACCATAGCAGAAGTGCCTAGAGTGAGACTTCCTGCATTCAATTCATTGAATGCATTTCATACATCAAGATAATAGAGTACTCTACACAATAATAAAAAGCTACCATAGTATACTCCTTTTTCATTTGTTAAGTGTATACACCCTCTCTAAAAAGGCTTTAAGTGCTAATTCCCATATGTGGAGAGGCTTTGGGTTTAAAAAAGTTCCAGTGTCTTCACTTAGGTAGTGTGACAAATGGCAATTTAAATTCAGAAAAGGAAAAAAGTATTGCAGCAGTGTTGGTTTGATTACAATACATAGGGCAGAAGTTAAGGGAAATGTTTAAAAGACGAACTAAGGCAGAGTCTATATATTGAATCTAACACAGTACGCTTGCCTAGGGGCCTTGCAAGTAGTCTGTCACCTCACTTCATGGGTGCGATGAGAACAGTGAAAATGTGAACAAACCTTCAGCAGAGAAAGTGATATAGTGTCTTTGAAAGGTGTGAGTCATCCTGTTTATTTCAACCTCGTTGAGAGGACTGCAGGATTTAGGGGTGCAAGTAGGCATTTGTTGCCCCTCATGCTATTAAGGGTTGGGCTAGGTTACCTTTGAAGGTCCCTTCCAGCCCAAATTGTTCTGTGGTTCTGTGCTGTGTGGTTCCTGACACACTGTACATGCCCAGGGTCATCATTTTAGACTAGGACAGGCTGACCAGCACTTGTTCCAGCAGAAGGCTGTGTTTGTTAGACTGAAGCTGATCCAAACTGGCTTGGCTGTTTGATGGATGCTGGGGGCCAAGCCTGTGCCACTTCTTGGACAGCAGACTCAGGTTTACAAGAGACAGAAGCAGAAGGAAGTAAGCGTTTTCTCTACATTTCCACATACCATGGGATAGAGAAATAATGGGAGGATTTCTTTTAAGTCTTTCTCTTCTAGGTGGTGTGAAGGAAAGTGTGGGCTTGATTAAGCCTTATTAAGGTGAGAAACTGAGTCAAACATGGAACACATCCTATACTGCATTCATTATGTGTACAAAACTCTGAGAACACATAGTGCAAGACAGAGAGTTTGAATATAAGAAATCGCTTCATTTATCAAAGGATGGAGCAGAAATAATAAAAGTGCAGATTTACACTTTGTCTGTCCCAGCTCTTTGATACTAATCAATATGACACAATAACAAAATTTTTCGTGCATTTGATGCTCCAGGTGATTTTTTTATTCACCTGTGAACCAGAGCTAACAGTATGTCCCTAAAGCATGATGGATCCCAGCTTCACAGGAATTTCTAAAGACTCTTAAGGCTAACAAGAAGAACATAGGACCAGAATGTTCAGTTTAGCAGTACCATTACACTATAATAAGTTCTGCAACAGTTATTCTTTTTGCTTATTTGAATGTGTGGTTATATTCCCTGTATGATTTCACTGTAAAATAGTTAAGTAGCTCCGAGCTGAACTTCCAGAAGCAAAAGCATCTGTGTAGTTCTACCCAAGAAGCCAAGACTTCCAACCTTCACGTTACAAAGCCCTTTGTATGTATTATACAGACCTCAAAGAAGGTCTGTAGTTAATAGTATGGTTTTGAAATAAGTGCATCAACTTCTTTCCAGGCGTGGGACACTTCAGAGGATTGCCTGTTAATCATGTTTTCTTTTTAGTGGGCAAACGCCACCTATAAATGACAAATGCTTGTGTCGGAGGTATTGGTAAGGCTAACCCTGAACCTGAGCCATGGAGTCACAGAATCCCAGAATAATTTAGGCTGGAAAAGACCCTTAAGACCATCAAGTCCAACTGTTAACCTAACAGTGCTGAGGCCACCACAAAACCATGCACACAAGCGCCACACATCCACATGTCTTTTAAATACCCTCAGGGATGGTGACTCCACCACTTCCCTGGTGGAGACTGGTCCAATGTCTGCCCACCCTTTCTGTGAAGAAACTTTTCCTATCATTCAATCTAAACCTTCTCTGGCACAACTTGAGGATGTTTCCTTCTTGTCCTGTTGTTTGTTACTTGGGAGTTGTTGTTACTGAGTTCCACCTGGCTACAATCTCTTTTGAAAGCAAACTTAACAAAGTTTGGAATTTTTGTCACACTTTTTTTTTTCCCAAAGGCATTTTTTTCTTCTTTGCCACTTTTGCAAGAAACTTAGTTCTCTGATACAGTATAGGCAAAGAAAATACAGAGAGATTTTATAAAAAGTTACATAGTCTCCCTCCAGGTAGTCTGTATATTGGGGTACCTGCTCACAGCTCTCTTCCTTAAATTTCACTTTAAATTCCACATAAATTCTCCTTTCATCTTCTTAGCAAAGAGAAGATGAGGTACTGGTCAGAGGGTTTGTTTGTTCTTTCTGCCATCCCTCCTTTCATCTAGATTTTGGTTTTCTTGCCCAAAATATTTCTGTTATGAAATAGGATTGCATTCCTTAAAAAAAAAAAAAAAAAAAAGACAACAACACAACACCAAAACAAAACAAACAAAAACCCAAACAAACAAACAAACAAAGACCCTGGAAACCAAAACACCCACAAAACTTTTGGCAGAGAAATCATTGGAGAGAAATGTGCATCATAGATAGGTAAAAAATTAGGCTTTTATTATTTTGGTCAAATGAATATATTCATAACTTTGGGGAAAACATCTTATTTGTTCAATTTTGTTCCTGGCAAAAGGTATGCTTTCCTTAAATGTGTTTTTAAAACATGTTTATTTGATTGTCACTTTTAAGTAGCCAGACTAACTTATAGTGCAATATGCTGGGTTTCACAATGCTGTGTTTCAAGAGAGTGTTTCCTTCACTGACAGAGTGAGGATCTGTAAAGACACTAAGACACAGCATAAAGTGTGGGTTCAAAGAATGTGAGTTCATAGAAAGAATGTCAGAGCAGAGAATGGGTACACCATCCCAGACTTTTGGACTTTCTTGGAAATAAAATTCAGGCATCCAGGAAGGAATGATCATGGATTTTTCTACATTTAACATTGTCAGAAAGAGCAGCACTGTACAGGACACCATTGGAGACAGCAACCTCCTACAGGGAGCTTGTAGTTCAGTCCTCTGTCCAGCCAAACCTTCAGCTCAGCCAGATGAAAGCCTGATCACCTAACTGTGTGAACTGCCTAACATTTGGATATGTTCCCAAACTGCTGAAGCCCAGCAGAAATGACTCAGCCAGTTAAAAGAGCAGCAACCCAATAAATAGTGTTTACAAGTTGTTCAAAGAAAACTATGGCCTCTGAAGAAAAAAAAAATCAGGGTTTTCAGCTCTAATGTTCAATTTCCACTTCAGCAACATATCTGTAGCAACCATAAAGATTCATTTTGTCTGAATGGTGACAAATGCTTTAATTTACATTGCACAGTTGAGAAAAAAGAAAAGAAAAAAGAAGAATGAAGACAGAACTACATCCAACATAGTTACATAGTTCCTGTCTCAAATATTTAATGTTAGTAGCATTTTGTGCCATAGCATGCCATAGCATGGATTAATGGTAGGTAAATTATGTCTTTTATATGCAGGTGCAGTTTCTTTTCTTTCAATATATAAAGAAAAAATATTTTAAAAATTTTAAAAAATACTTGGTTGCAGTGAAATAAATTGAGGAGTTCCAAAGCACTTGGGTTTTTAGGTGAAGAAACATCTTATCTATATTTTTGCTAGAGAGACATAAGAGGTTGTTCCCCCACTCGAAAAAGGATTTATTTGTAGGTGGCCAACCATTATAAAATAAGCTAAATTAAAGGACTCTATAAATACACAATTTATACTGTATATTATGACCCTTAGATTTTCCTCTTCCCTTCCTTTTCCACACATTTCTTTGGCTGCGCATGTAGTTGTAGTGACTGTTTACTGGGCCAGCTCCAGTAAAGTATGTGGCATTGTATGTGGCATTTTAACTAATCTCATCAAAAAGGGTGAGCTTTGGAAACTTTGTCATCCATCTTCCTACTACCAAATGTAGTCATTCTCCAGCAAGACACTTTTTCACAGCTAAAATTGGAAGAGAAAAATTTTCTTAATGGCTCCAGAAACATTTCTGCTCGGATTTTATATCAGGCATAGGATAGATCAACTTTCTGCAAATCTCGCTGGTTCCTGATTGAATTGACACCTGAACTTGACTGTAGTTCTTGATTACAGTTTCCAAGTGGTTACAATCTGGTCCTGAGTGTTTCAGGAACACAATTAAATTAGCTGTTTTCCCAGGAATATAATGAGATTTGTTCAGAGACAAATCCGGGCTGTGACAAGTACAAGTTTCTCTTTTATTAAGCAGAAGGAAATAAAAAGTAGATAACTATAGTCGTGGATATGGGTAAGCCAGGTTGATTTATAAATAAAGACCATGTCTACTAAAAAGGAGTCCTGTCTGCCTGTAACATATAGTGTATTATAATTGGGAGGAGGTTTTTGGATGTTAAATCAAAGGTAAATCTGTAAAACTGTGCTTTCCACTTTTAGGTTTGAAAAGGAGTTTTCCCATTAGTGACTACTGGTTAAAATAATTTTTCAGAAACTAGTTTTCCTAAATTAATCCTGAGAACACCAAGGATGATATTCCGTGATTTTAAAAATAATCATAGTGTTTAAAGACTGTCTGTGCTTGGCTCTCAATCTCCGGCAGGAGATAACAGTCTTTCTATGTGACTCCTATACAAAAAACTAACTCCAGTTATTACTCAGGAGACATATAACTAGGTAGTTACAGCACTTTTTAAAAACCTCTGATATTTTTATCACAATATAGCTACTGATTTCTCTTTCTAAAAAAAATTGTACAATAGAATTATTGTGAAATATGTGCATGCTTTGTTCTCTTCCTCCCTGGTATATCTTTCAGTCTACTCTGCATCAGTTATCTGGAACAATTAAATATTTGATACATTACTCAATGGCTCAGTAGTAACATCTTTATTTCCTCCATCCGTACAGCATTTCTGAAGTAATATATGTTTATGCAGTTAATATCACATCAGCACCAGGACCATCCAAACCCTACCTAATATGCTTAAAAATGTGCTTCTCACAGAAAATTGAATAGGCAGTACATCATCCAGAGTTCATCTTGATGCTTGTTACACTCTAAATGTAGATTATGATTCACCAGAAATGTAGTAAATACCTTTCAAATGAAGTCAAAACCACATAGAGATAACATGTGACAAATACAGATTCTTAGCTGCAGCATAAAAGATCTCTAGTGACTTTTATTTAAATATAGTTATAACCGGTATGATGACCCTGCCCAGAGGTGTTCTGTAGGGCTGCTACTGGAGTTGCACCTTCTTTTGTATTCAGGGTGTGATAAAAACTTCTTTGACACTTATTTAGGAAAAACTTGCTTCTATATTAGGTTTTAAAAAAAAAATCATCTAGTATATTGAGGCCCAGTCTCAGGACAACAGGGACCAGATCCATAGTTTAGAACACCAGCAGACTGTGTTAACTGCAGGCACTGATCCCTCCTAGCAGTAGCTACTGAGCACACAGAGAAGGGTATTCCTCCTCAGCAGACTTGCAGCTTACTTTTAGTGATGGAGAGACAGGCTGATCTGCAACAAAATTTGACATTACTTTCCACTCACCTTCTTGCAGTAATATCATGGTTCTTTTTTGGTGCTTGGGAATTTTTCCAGCTCTCCTCTCATTGATAAAAAAGTGGCCCAGAGCCATTCCTGAGCTTTCATTAAGTAGCCAGATCCCATCAATCCATTGGGTAGTTTGGGGCACAAACAGAAGCTCTTAAAATCCTAGCTTTCTGCCTGCAAAAAAGATTGCATGACCTATCTGCAATGTACTTTGAGGTATGCATTTCTAAGGAAATGCAGAAAAAAAATCAGTAAAAAGTTAAATTCCATAAAACTCTTGTGTAAAGTCTTCAAAAGCAGTGCATATCCTTGTAGTGTCAGTAATGACAGAGCTGTGCAAAACATAGCCCTGCGGTGATGAACCTCTGTGGCAGCTGCACCACCAGATTTGTTCTCAAGCATTCTCTCTTCTACCAATCTTGTAAGTTTATAGTTGAGTCCAGATCAACAGTTTGATGTGGTCAGATTCTGGAAGCAATTTAACACTTGCCCTTACCTGCATTATATTGACATCAGATTGTTTATTTTCAAATAGCTCTATGTAACATACGAAGATTTCTAGAGCCCAAAAACCTAGGCCTGAACCTGAAACCTAACAACTCAGTGCCCAATGACCTGAACTGACCTCTCACTGACAGTGAGCAAGACCAGCTATTTATTGATAAATAAAGTTGATACGAAGGCTTACAATTAACAGCTGGCAGTGGCTCCAAAATCAGGTCCTCCTTGAGGCATGTCCTCCAATTATGGAGGAGACACACACACAGAAGGAGTAGATTAAAAGTATGTTTCCATGATAAGGGCCAATTTAAAAATGTCATCTCTATTTGGGCTGCACACTGTTATTTTGGAAGTCTGTATCTATGCTAATAACTAAAGTGACCTAAATAAAGTAAAAACAATCTTTACCTCTTATGTGTTGGAGATCTTACAGTTTTGTGGTTTTGAACTTCTAGGTTTGTTGCTCCAGCTCCTTCTCATCACATCAACCCCCAGAGAATGTCCATTCAACATCCCATGATGCAGAGACAGACTTCACAACCTCCTCAGCTTCCACAACTTGCAGGGATGCCTCTGAAGACATACCAACCAGCAGAAAGCCCTTCTTTTCAGCCAAATGCCCTTCACATCCAGGGTAAGAAGGAAGAACCTTCATCGCTGATGTTAGTTGTTTGTTGCTACTGCTTATCTTCAAATTAAGTGCTTCAGGGACTGGCACTGATATTTTAAGGTACTTTTCCTTGAAAGACCCTAGGAGGTAGCCTTCAGGACCCTGCCTTCATACTTTCTTAAAATATTTACCTTAGCTAGTTGTTATTCATCCTGGTACAGAGTTACGTGTTTCTCTTCATATTGATTTTCAGTGCTGTTCTTAACACAGAATGGCAAACAATTCTGGATGGCTTTTAATTTTCTAATGTTATGCTTCTAATCCCTCCTGATTTAGCGCATAAGTATTAACTTGCTTTTCAAGAGGTAGGATATTTTTGTCCCTTGCACTTGTGGGGAGATGAAGAACTCTTCTTGTGTAAGCATGGATGACTCTTGCAGCTGTGTTCCCACTTGTGCTGTGTAATCAACATCTACAAGACCTCTCTCTCTCTCTTCAATCCTGTATACTTCTTCTGTAGCCAAAGGAAAAAATCATCAGCTCGTGGGTTGTTTTGTTTGTTTGTTTTTCTTAGCTGGTGGAAATTGAATGCTAATTACTTTAACATTTCAGGAGTGTGTTGACAGCAGTATGGTTGTTTCCCCACAAGTGTTTAAATGTATGATTTGCCATACTAATAGACGCAATTACATAGTAGACTGGACTTTTAAAGGTCTTAGGAGTCTGCTTATTGATCAGGCTTCCTGAGCATTATCATTGTAGATATCATAGGAAACATCCTGGGAAGAGCAAGGTGTATTGGTTTTGCACAGTTTGGTTTTTGGTAGCAGAGGGGCCACAAAGACAGCTCCTGTGACAAGCTGTCAGAAACTTCCACCATGTCCAGCAGAGCCAATCCGTGATGGCTCTGAGGATGGACATGGTGCTGGCCAAAACTGGGCCAAGGAATGAGGTTGGTAACACCCTTGTGATTATATATTTGAGAAGAAAATCAGAACAAAGTGGGCAGTTTTGCTTGTAGTCAGAGAAGAGGAGGAGGTGAGAACATGTAAGGGAAACAACATGGCAGCAGCAAGTCAGTGCAGAGGGAGGGGAGGAGCTGCTCCAGGCACCAGAGCTGAGATTCCCCTGCAGGCCATGGTGAGACCATGGTGAAGCAGCTGTGCCCTTGCAGCCCATGGGGATCCACAAGGGATGCAGAGATCCAGCTGCAGCCCGTGGGGGAGGTGCCCATGCTGGAGTGGGTGGATGCCTGGAGGAGGCTGTGGTCCAGTGGGAGACTTTATGGAGAGAGAGGGCCCCTGCCTCCAGGCTGGAGCAGCCTGCCCTTGGAGGACTGCACCCCATGGAAGAGTGACCACACCACAGCAGTTTCGGTAGGACTGTGTGCTTGTGGGAGGGACTCACGTTGCAGCAGATGTGATTTGGCTGCTGCTTGTGAGAGTGGACACACAAAGACAAGTTCACAGAGAACTGTCTCTCATGGGAGAGACCCCACAGCCTCACAGGGGAAGAAGTCTGCTCCCTGAGCAGCAGAAGCAAATTTTAGTGATTAACTGACCAAAACCCCCATGTCCTGTCTCCCTGTGCTGTTGGTGGGAAGGAGGGAGGGTCTGGGCAGGAAAAGGTGTTTCAAGGCCTTATTTTACTTCTCATTATCCTCCTCTGATTCTGTTAGTAATAAATTTCACTTTCCAACCTTAAGTTGAGCCTGTTTTGCCCTCAAAGTGTTTTCTCTCAACATTTATCTCACTCATGAACCCTTTGTTAATTTTTTTCCTTAAAACCTCTGCTGCCCAGCTATAGCAGGGAAGGGTCACTGAGTGCCTCTTGTGGGTGCCTGGTGTTAGGCCAGTGTCAAACAATGACACAAGGCTTCTTCTATTTTCTTCCACTGATGTAAGCAGTCTCTCTCGGCAAAGAGAGGAAACAGGCATCTTCGTTGAGTTCATAAATGTGAAGGAGAGAAAAGAAAGTGCCAATCCTGTTACATTCTTCATATTGTATTGGCCACAGAGAAGCAGGATCTGAGGCTGAGGCGCGTGGTTTTCTCCACAAAGTAGTAATTCTTTACAGCACTGGTCAGTACTAGAGTGAAATTAACCAATGGACATAAGCAGTTATAGTTGGCTTTCTATATTCTCTGATAGACATTTCACTAATAATGTAGAGCCAAGAGAGTACAGGGTGAAATTTCTTAATATACAGTTCATTGTCATATGACATACATGAAAACATGCCAGAACAGGTCCAGTAAATTCCTAGTGCAAGGCTTGAAGGGATCAGGTTAGCCCGTCTATTTCCACAGTACAAAATATTTTACTTTATTCCCTTTTTTGTTGACGATTTGGCAAGAAATCATCTTGAAAGGCATTGAAACATTAAGGTCTGTCTTTCTACTTGGAGCAAAAATTGTCTTTCAATTATACAGATGGCTTTGCCACCTTCCTCCTCTCATGGCCATGGGAGTTTTAGGAATACTAGAAGTTGGGAGCATAACCAGTTGCTCCAAAGTAGAAGACTTTCCAAAGAATCCTGCCTCCCAGGAATTCATAAATCACCCTGGATTAATTGTTACTCCACACAGGACTTGCACTGGCTTGTGCAGCAACCTTCATATCTACTTGGGCATCTTCTCTTCAGGGCTGGCCAAAACAATGCTACTGTGTTCCCATCTCCCTCTCCTACTGTCCAAAGAGTATTTAAAAGGACAAAATATGTAGGTCATCATTCTTTACAAGAAGAAGGCCCAGTAGAGACCCTCATCTGAGTGAATGTCACATTTGAATTGAAGCCCTGTTACATGTCCAAGTTTAAGATACAGTTTAATACTATCTTCTGAGATCAAAAAGTGGTTGTCTTTCAAGGGCTTGAACCTTAAACCTGTACCATACTTAGTCCCATGTTATCATTCCTGTGTCTGCTTCACTCTCCTATGAAAGCTTATGTTGAAAACAGACACTGCTGACAGGAATTATTTGCACACAGATAACAGCTCAAAGTTCAAATTGTAAACAATTTTGCACTTTAAACTAGTAGAAAGACAATGTAGACTGAACTCTTAATTATTTTTTTTTAGTATTGAAAGATACAGTACAGTGCAATTCCATACCCACAATGTAGGTATTAAATGTTTTTTCGAAGATCAAGTAACCTATCATCACTGTACAAGGTTTGGTCAGAATGTACTCCCTCCAGCTTAAGCACAGCTGTCTCATCCTATATGCTACACTGAAAGCATTGTCCTGTGTGCCTTAAGGGCTTACCTAAATTCTCTCTCTCAAAAGCAGATGTTTGAAGAGTTTATGTTTTCCCAGTACCAATACAAAGATTGCTGTCTTCCTTGGTCAATTCATTACAATGCAGAAAAACACCATGGAGTTATCTCCACACCGTACTATTATGCATACAAGAAGTGGCTGTGAGAAGCTCTCTTAGTTTCTATCTCCTGCAGTTCATAACCTGCCTTTTCAAGATTTAAAGTGCTGTAACTATACCCACTTCAGCTCAATCTGCTAGTAGACAATGGTGACAATCTGCCTCAGTATGTAGTCTTAAACTTGTCAGTTACATGTAAATTTGCTTTATCAAGGAAGAAAGAGTTTCAGTGCCCAAAAGCTTTTTGAAGAAAACAAGTTCTAAACAGACACCATTTCTGAAAGCCTGAACATCTTGAAAGATCATGGTGATCTCAGAGTACTATCCTTTAGAGAGAAATATTTATGAGATCCAAGACTGACAGCCTTCTTGTTTCTAATAGCTACTTGTATTGTGAAATGTCTTTTCCTTGTAAGAACATTGTCTACAGTTCAAGCTTCATTATGTGTTCGGAGTGATTTTCAACACACACAGTAATGTCAGAGAGGGCTTTCTATTGCCTCAGTTAATATTACATAATTGACTAAAGATTCCCTTTTCTTGCGCTTGTGAAATTCCCACTATCCTTTGCTGCATGGAATATTCAGAATTGATGTTAGATGCCTCACTGAGTTGTAGAAGTGAAGCTCTTCTTTTCCTTTCATTAGATTGTAGTATCTTTTACTGTATTACCATTCCATAAATCGGAAACTATCCTGACTTGGAGGCTGGAATGACAACTTCCCAGCTAGATGCTTTTGTATGCCAATGTAATATGTGTTTATAGACAGAAGACAGTGCAGGTGCTGGAAATCTGCAACAATTTGTCCAGCACCTGTATTGTATTGGTGATTCTTTTCAACCATGAAAAACTGCTCTCAGGACGGGTGTCTGAAGACACAGGCACCTACAGTCCTCAGGCAGCTGCCAGAATATGGTATTGCCTGCTCTGAGACAAGCCAGAAGAGATGTGCTAGGTATGAA
Organism: Camarhynchus parvulus; assembly: GCF_901933205.1. Taxonomy (NCBI): domain Eukaryota; kingdom Metazoa; phylum Chordata; class Aves; order Passeriformes; family Thraupidae; genus Camarhynchus; species Camarhynchus parvulus. The sequence goes on from NC_044601.1 coordinate 43,169,353, forward strand.
AGGAAAGAACAGCGACAGAGGCTCCCTCTTCACAGTAGAGAAAATTTATTGTGCTGTGTAATATAGAGTCAAGTAAAAGTTCTTTGGGCACGGGTAAAGCTGACTTGCTTTTGCATGATACTGTAACATTTTTGCACTAGAAATCTGGTTGTTTCTGTAACTCTGTTGACATGTCTTTGTGAGTTAAGCTGATGGCCAGAACTGTCTGAGTTATGGAAGAAATAAAAAAAAATTGCAAAGTGTTCATTTAAAGAAAAAGTAATTTCTTTAAAAAAATTGTTAGCTTATATGAGTTAGTTATATTAGTACCTCTATACAGACTGGTCTACTAGTAACAGCTATCTTTAAATTAAAAATAATAAGATTTTAATAAACAGAAACATTTCTATTTTTTCACATTTGCAAATCTGTCTCTTAGTACAGTATGTGACTTGGATCTCTCGTACTCTTCCTTTTGTTCTTCACAGCCAGATGGTACCACATGATTACATGGTGTTTGTGTAATTTGCCTGTGGACATGCAGAAATAGATATATTTCTGCATTAAATATACCTATATTTCTGCAAAGAAACACTATCTTGAAGTGTTTCAGACCAAAGACAGCTGGAATTTTTACATGCCATAGAAGCAATGACTACTCAAGCATGGCATATATTTCTGAATGGCAAACTATAATGATTTTCTTGAGAAAATATTCTCTTTCTTGTGACAGGCAGAGAGGTGACTGAGGAGGAAATAGATGTCCATCAGAAACTTCCTACCATATAGAAATTATAATTGTGGCAGTCATTCATTACATATCCATAATGAAATCTTTGTTCACACAGTTCAATAGGATAAGGACATTATTACAAATGTATGTGGACCACAACTGTATGAGTGAATTTGAGCTGAGCTGTCTACCAGGGATTTTTAGAATGAGCCTTCAGAACAAGGCTATTTATGTTGTAAAAAAACAAGAACTTCTTGCTTTTAGAAACAGTTCTTACAGCTTACACATCTATCATATTCAAAAATATTTCACTTCCCTAGGGAAGTTATGCTGTCATGTCAGAAGAATAGCTGTTTGTTCTGTAGCTTGACATCATGAATCTTGGCTGTTGTGTAGTGATTCAAAGAAACACAGCTGATGTAACCTTGTGCATGTGTGTGTTTTAAATAGTTTAATAAGAGACAAAATTTTACAATCCAGAGTTGCAGCTGAAATGTTCAGTTGCTGGAAATTTATTAGCCAACCTGCTTGCTTTTTTTTGTTTGTTTTTCCAGTGCGGCATGAAAACACAGAAAATTGATTGTACAGTTAGTTCCCTAACAGATATCTCAAGTATGGTCAGGATCTGCTGCCTGAACTGGATATGGTTTCATGTTATCCTAATTCACCTGTATTGCAGATTATCTTGGGCACGACGCTGTGTGAATAAAGACACCAAGTTAGGAGATTTTGCTGCGTCATGTTGGACTCCAGTTCTAAGACTGGCTTGATGCACTGCAGATGCTCACAAAGACATTTAGAATAGTACTAAATAATGGAGGGGAAGAGAACCACATATCCTTATTTCTTGTTTATGACTCACTGTTTTAAAAGATGAATAATTGACACTGAATTGTGAAAAGAACTTGTATCTAGGAAAGTGACACTACTTTTCTGTGCTCTCTTTCCATCATAAAAATAATTTTCTCAGAGTCTCTATGCATGACTGTACTATCAGCCAGCTGTCTTGGCATCAGTGATAGATCCTTGGATTTTATTCAGACTTTACTTGCGTAATCTTCTTTCATTTTGAATGTAGCATTTTCTTAGATTTTCAGACATATGCACAGTGTGACTCTGGAGAGTAGCACTTCAGACACGGGATTGTGCAGTACAGGGAGAAATTTCCTGAAAAATTTCAGCTTCTAGCCAGTCAGTGCCTCTCACAGGTCATGAAGGAACCAAGATGTCCATGTAGTAGCAACCTGAGGAAGTTATAGGGAGCATCATATCAATACTGCTTTATTTGTTTAAAATTATTGAAGACCTGGTGATAGAGCAGTTGAGGTTTTTATCATTCTCATGGCCATGGTTCCACATACTCTCCTTTTTATCTCTGTCCAGATCTTTTACCAATGGCCTTCTTCTCATTCTAGGTTTTTATGGGCAGCTTCAGACTTTCTGCCCTCCCCATTATGCTGACACTCAGAAGGACATACAAGACAGTGTTTCTTGCAATATGGTTCCTCCTGTTGACTGCTCAGCTCTCACATCAGCAGGCCAGGGAGGGCTTGGCATTTTCCACGGAAGTTTTTCAGATCATTCTGGTATCAAAGGTAAATAACAGCTGGTCACTCCATGTATGATTGTGTAGAGTTTGTGGACTTTGGCAGATGTGCATGAGCTGTGTATTTGGGTGGGACATGTCCTGACAGATTTGACTTTTTACAAAGAGGAGAGAGTTTTCAGACCTTCATGGAGCAGTTGGTGTTGGGAGGCCGGAACTCGCAATAGGTGACAGTAACAGCCAGCCTGTATGCAGTCTGAGCACTGTTGAAGGCTTCTCAAGATTATAGCCTGTGGGGCTTACACAGCCTCTGGCTTGTGTATTTGAGCTGAAATATGGTCCATTGAGCCCTCTGTGATATTTGTGCAGCCACTTCTCTACACTGCACATATTGTGGCAGGGACCTGAGATGATTCAAACTACTGATTTTGCTTGGTGTATGTTTGGTTTTTATCAGTCTTGAATTTCATTTATTCATGTTTCAATTACAAAAACTGCCTAGATGCACACTCATCTGTGTGCATGTAACTTAGTCTGTGCCTAGATGAAAAGTACTTAAGGGGCTTGCATGCTGCTCTGGAAGGGTGAAAGATCTCTGTGCAAAGGATCAGTACAGGACAGTGAGCCTACTCTTAGCGCTCAACTAATGCCCAGGTCTTTTACTGTCCTTCCACACAGGATGACTCCACTTAACATTTACTGTGCTTTGAAGTCCCTCTTATATCTTGGCCCTTCAGAAGTGTATTGCAAAGCCAGTGCACCTGTAATTACAAAGAGGAATCTCACAGTATGTAAACATGTTATCCAAAAGATGGGACTGTAGGGGGGCACAACAAGTTGTAGCTGATTGCTAGGAACAGCCCACACCTGTAACCAATTAAGCACAAGTAGCATAAAAAGAGTGCAGTCAGAGGAGGAGTCAGAAGGTAAGAAGCAGGACTAGGATCAGGCTGCTGCAATCCCAGAAGAGGCTAGAGGACCTCAGGAGAGGGTGAGGACCAAGAGAGTCCCAGAAGAAGATGGTGAATTCCCCTGGAGGGGGAAATCCCAGAAGAGCACAGGCCCCAGGATGGTAGACCCCAGGAGAAGATGGTGAGTTCCCCTGGAGGGGATAATCCCAGAAGAGTGTAGACCCCAGGAGAGGGTTGGAGAAGCTATGGTCATGCCAGGGCTCTGTAGCAATTTAGCAGCAATATCCTTCATTGGATTGGTGCTGGATTAACTGCAGATGCTTCTGGCTGCGTGCTTCAGGAAAAGCCCCTGGAGCGGATGGACCCTGTAATGTAACTGTTGCAATGTAATACTGTAAACTGTGCTCTGTAATATAACTGTTGAGTGTTGCTGCAAAGTGTATAGGGCAACTGTGACCCACTGGGATGGAGTGGGGGAGGCGGTGTTGGTGTAGCTGAGAGTGGCAGGTGGAAGCCACAAGGAGGTCCGGACCTGATTTTCTCCAATCGAGACACCTGGAAGTAGGTGAGCCACCAACTAGTAAAAATGGGACATTTGAGGTCTTTGTTTTGTGTTGTGACCACCTCAACAAGAAGAGATAGATGTTGTAGTAATGTAACTGTGGTAATGTAATGTAAAAGTATTGTTGTAAATGTATGTAAGGCAACAAGTGGTGACCCTGATGTGATTGTAGCAGGCAGTAGAGAGAAAAAGTAAAAAGAAAGAAAAAGGGGGAATTGTAGGGGGGCACAAGGAGTTGCAGCTGATTGCTAGGAACAGCCCACACCTGTAACCAATCAGGAGCAAGTGGCGTACACACCTGTAACCAATCAGGAGCAAGTGGCGTACACACCTGTAACCAATCAGGAGCAAGTGGCGTACACACCTGTAACCAATCAGGAGCAAGTGGAGTCAGAGGAGGAGTCAGAAGGCAAGAACCAGAACCGGGAGAAGGCTGCCGCAATCCCAGAAGAGGATAGAGGACCCCAGGAGAGGATGAGGACCAAGAGAGTCCCAGAAGAAGATGGTGAGTTCCCCTGGAGAGGATAATCCCAGAAGAGCACAGACCCCAGGATGGTAAACCCCAGGAGAGGGTTGGAGAAGCTATGGACATGCCAGGGCTCTGTAGCAATTTAGCAGCAATATCCTTCATTGGATTGGTGCTGGATTAACTGCAGATGCTTCTGGCTGCGTGCTTCAGGAAAAGCCCCTGGAGCGGATGGACCCTGTAATGTAACTGTTGCAATGTAATACTGTAAACTGTGCTCTGTAATATAACTGTTGAGTGTTGCTGCAAAGTGTATAGGGCAACTGTGACCCACTGGGATGGAGTGGGGGAGGCGGTGTTGGTGTAGCTGAGAGTGGCAGGTGGAAGCCACAAGGAGGTCCGGACCTGATTTTCTCCAATCGAGACACCTGGAAGTAGGTGAGCCACCAACTAGTAAAAATGGGACATTTGAGGTCTTTGTTTTGTGTTGTGACCACCTCAACAAGAAGAGATAGATGTTGTAGTAATGTAACTGTGATAATGTAATGTAAAAGTATTGTTGTAAATGTATGTAAGACAACATGGGAGTGTGTCTGCAAACAGTTATTCTTGAGCTTACTATTGCCACTTGTAAAAGGCAGTAATTTGTGTGCCAGAGTCTACTTTATGGCAATATTCTACAATATTTTGTTGCCTTTTATCCTGTGTTCAATATGATGAAATTTGTTAAACAAGCATGAAGTGTATTTTTTAAATTATCACAATTTTAACACCCAATAAATGGGGAGGTTAGTTGCAATGAAATCTGCTTCAGACTTGATTCTGAGAGAACTGAAAATTCCTTCCTTGGTAAGCAGTAATTTGTGTAATTAATTTCATACATATGTTGCCTTGTTTATTTTATTTATGTATTTGATTTAAAACAATTTCCAGTTCTATGCATAAGTATTAGGACATCATTATATAATTATCCTACTTATTAACTGGGGCTTTTATGTTTTGTTTCTTCTTCCAGTGTATGACTTTCCAGTAGGGTCTGTAGGTATCTTTGGTGATTCAGCATGCAGCATGCCAGAGGACAGCAGTTTCCTGCAAGTGAATGCAGTGGATCATTGTTCCAGCCAGCTTTCTTCTGTATACACTGAAGGCTAAGTGATGTATATCTATTTACAAGAACTTGATTCTGTTTCATTTTGCCCTTCTGTTATTTCCCTACAAATTTTTCTCTCCATGAAAATGCTATGTATGTATGGGGATATGACTAGATATACATACATAATGGAGAGGAAAAAAACAATTACCAAGCATTCTTCATTTAATCAAGCAGCCAACTGAGAAGGAGAATGTTTGGAGGAAGCAAACTTTGCCAAAATCTTAGCAATTGTTTATTTTCTTCTCATCTGTGGTACAGCAGCTATACTTTTAAAATGATTTCTTCTTTTAATTTCTCAAAGGGAATTCAGAGACCAAATAAGAAAACTGGTTCTTGGCTGTAATCCTTTCAAGCTGAATGGGTGCACTTGCAGAAAAACACAGCTTTAGAAAATTCCTTTTTCAAACAAGGAGAAGAAACGAAACCAGAGCATACTACAAACATTTCAAAGGCATACAGTTTTTGCACAACCTGTCTGCATGTGATAGTTCCAAAGTTTAACACACACCAGTATCCAAAAGGGAGAGAAGTAGACATACATATAGGCACTACCTATTGGAGGCATTGGTGTGGCTTCTTTTTGGATCAAAGGTTGTTGGTAGAGAATTTCTTACAGGCCTAATGTTAGGTGTCCTTTCCTTCCCTCTTTATTTTAAGCCACACAGTACAGCTATTCTTGTTTTCCCAATATTCATTCTGATCCTTTAAACATGAATAAGATTATTTAAATATACAAGAAGTTACGTGGGCTTTGTGTCTATTTAGCAGATCTGCCAGGTAAGCATAAATGCATTTTAACTTTCAGTTGCTTTTTAATTAGATTGTAGGGCATTGTTGCTGTCTGTGCTATAGTCTTCGCCAAGAAGGTTTAACATCTTTTGTAGGAAAGAGACTTCCTTCAATTCCACATTTTTTAAAAAAGCTATCTGTACCGATTCAGCTAAATTTTGGTTGTCTTAATCTTTTTCCATAACACATTTTCAGAAAGAACTACTCTTAAGTGTACTATGATTCCTCTGGTAACTTAGAAAGATAAAACTGTACTGATTTGGTGATTTTGATTTTTCTGATCAAAGTCTGGCTCAAAGTCCTCAAATTTAGTCCTGGATGCAAGCAGATTGGGTTGTAAAACATACAAGGTTATGAGTTAAAACCAGTATTTTGCATTGGAGATGTCATCACTGTGATCCTGCATGCCTTGAGAACAGCTCTTACATTAGTAAGACTGAGTTTTTAGGTTTTAATTCCTGTTCATACATTTTGGGGACTTCTTAATGTGTAGTGTACATTATAATATTCTCATGACCTGATAGAGTAAGGACAGAAAAGTTCATCCTTGCAGGCTGGACCATAACTATGCTTCAGAAATAACTCTTCAAAAAAGATAAAAGGGTTTATAGAACCTTTTTTTTATGGCAAATTTTTGAGAGTTGTTAAGTCCAATTTGGGTCCAATTCATAATTTAATCTTCAATTATGTGGAATAGATAAATTTATGTCCAGATGTTTGTGAACATTTGCAATCTTTTGAGGTTCGTATTAATGAAGTATTATGTGCAGTCATATGCTTTAATATTGAATGGAGAGATTTTCATCTGATACATAGAATATATGGATAAACCATGCACATAAATGAAGTACAACAAGAAGTGACTAAAATGTAGCTAATTCTGTGCTAAATTCTTCCCTCATATATTCTGCTTCTCACATCACAAGAGAATGTGTTCCTCTGCTCCAGATTGTACTAAGAGGTCTAGATGTTACCATATGTGATTTGCATTGCATTAAAAGACACCAGGCATTCTCCAGCTATATATACACAGCTATACACATGTAATCAAAAAGACAGTCCTTTTGCTTAATGTGCATTGACTGCAAGTTTTGCTTTTTTAGTAAAGCTTTACTTTTGTACTACCTTAAAGCCCATTCTGTGGTCACTGCACAAATGTAGCTTGCTTCAGTAGGAATAATTAGTCACACTGAACACTTCAATTTCAAATGTGTGGAATTGCGTTTTGTTCCACCAAAGTCAGTAAGGGCAGGCTCAGACTACATGTGGACATATGCATCTATATACTTCCATATATATAAATCCTTCAAAATTCTTTTAAGCACATGATTGTCCATGTCCAGAATTTGTCCATTGCTGTTTACAAAACTGAAATATTGTTGCTCTCTTCAGATCTGTACCGCCTTGACTTTTGAATTTTTTTAATTTTTTCTTCTAGTATCTGAATGTACAAGTTGTTCTGTAGAGTTGGGAATTATACATTTTGAAACATGCTGACCAAAGGGAAAGCAGGAGTACAGAATTCAAAAAGGGCATTTTCAACTTGGGGTTTCATCAGTTACATTTAAAAAAGGAAACTTTTGCAAGTCATTAATTCATTCTTTCACATATATATATATTTACAAGTTTCCGTGAGCCCTAATCCTAAAACGAAGGCCCTAGAGAAGAGTCAAATCAAGCACATGAATATGGGCTACCAGTCTGTAAAAAGGTAGGCCTATGTTTACTTCTCATTCAGAGACAAAGAGGATTCTTCACTATTATTTCTTTATTCTCTTTGGAGTTGGACTGACTTTGAGGCATCAAAGTCTTTGGACTGAGGGCAATTGCATAAAAAACCCATTGTAGCTCATGTATATTGGATATTTAAGTAGGGAATCCTGTTTGTCACAATCAAAAATGGTGCTTGAGAAAATACAATTTTGTGACTTATCTGCATAACTGAGTTATTTGCAAATACTTGTGCTTCTGTGAGTTTTGTGTTGTTATTCTGCTTGCTGTATTGTTAAGTTTCTAAAGGGATTAATATCTAAGAGATGAAGTTATTTTAGACTACAGACATTAAACAATATTCAAAATAAATTATTTACAATTATTCTTTTATGCAATGTAACTCTTTCCCGACTCAGTGGTCTATTTATATCTGCATTAGAAATTATTCTATACTGGAGTATAAAATACAGTTTCAAAGTGCATCTGTACAAGTGGAAGTGTATGAGAGTCCATGTGTGGATTTAAGGCTCCTTTTCTACATGTGTGTACACACAAACATGTAGGTATTGTGGTTTACTACTACCAGATGCTGAAGAATGGCAGTGCTAAGGCCATCTGTCACACTGTATATTGTTTTCAGCTTTTCTTGAAAAGGTGTGAATGAGTATAAAAATTACATTTCAACTGTTTATTCTCTGTTTTTCCCTGTGTAATTTCATAGCAGAATTTTTAAACAGCACTTTTTTCTTGTCTGAAACTTTGTTCTTGGTTTGGGCCTTTTTGTGTGTATATATATATATGTGTGTGTGTGTATTTCCTTGAAGCAGTTAAAGCAAAAGAAAAAGACCACAAATGAAAATTAGCTGAGTTTTTATTTAAGAAAAAGAAATCCTTTTGTTCTGTACAGAAAGCAGCATCTGTACAGAAAGCAGCATCTTGTGTAATATTTTTTACACAAAGCACTTTGGTGAGGAGAGAAAGTGGGATTATGTTTTTCCTAAAGGTTACGGAGTAATCTAATATTTATATATGCTTACATATATACATATGATCTTAGTTTGCCATACTGTATATCTGGCTGATATATCTTGCTCTAAAGAAATGTCTGTTATATGTCATGGAAAAAAAACAAAAATTCAAAAGAGTTATGCCTTTTGCTCTACCAGTATGTGTAGTTTTGTGATTTTTTTTTACAGTTATGTTTCCTACAATCGTAAGTTATTTTTGTCCTGTTTCATAACATTCTGTTTTACGTAAAAGGTAAAAGTGAGAGGTGTATGTGCATAGTACAAAATAAAACTGGAAAATTGTAACTCCATTACATTACCTGTAGAACATGTTATTGTGAGATGCCTTTAAAGAGAACTGCTCCAGGCACTGTCCTTCACCATAAAACTACTAATATTTGTATGGATTCATAGAATTAGAAACAGAAATGGGAAACAAACTCTTGGAGATTTCTCAAAAAAATCCACTCATCTCAGTTTTAAGTCTGGATTTAATTATTGTTTTGGTGAGGCTAGAGATTTGTAGAGATAAATGAATGCCTGGGTGTGTGCTTACACCCTGGATGGAAACACAAATAAAAGAAGAAAATTTAATTACATTTTTGTGTTGTGATGATTTTTAATTTTTATAGGTTTCTTTGATCATGTGATTTGACAGTACAACATATCAAGGTATTTTGCTTTTTTTGGTTATTGTTTCTAACATACTCAAAGAATTAAACTATTTCAGAGCACGTAATATAAGGTAAAGAGCATGTTTAAACTGCATTGGACAAAATGACAACACAAGGCAGATACAGAAGTTGATGCATGCTTATGTCCAAAATATATCCTGAAAATCCAACATGCTTAGGAGATAAATTACCTCATATTGGACTAGAAATCAAAGGACAAAATAAAATAATTGAGTGGAGAAAAATCCTGTTACAGAGCTGTAAAGAGGCCTTTGAAAATAATGGTCCTAGTTGATCTTACTATGAAATTATTGACATGGTTGGCTCTGTGTCAACTATGAGCAGATAAAAAACTACTAAGCCCACTGTTGCTGACACTTACATATGTGATCTCATAGAGTTTTGCTAAAAATAAGCTTTGCCCAGTGCAATCTTATTTACCCTGCACCTTAAGTTAATGTAGGAAATATGATCCATGGTTTAGCACATGTTGTTAGTGAATTCTATAAGCTACCATGAAGAGCTGACAGTTGCTGAATGCAAGTGTTCCAAAGTTCTTTTTTTTTTTTTTTCCTAATGGAGAGCTCTTAAAATGAGAAGTATACAAGAAGTATACAAGTTCCATACGCAGTGGAAAGTAATATGGCTCAATATACCTCAAAGCCATGTGCTTTTTCCTGCATGCTTGAGCTGGACCAGTGTTTCATGATGTCCTGAAAACTATCCTATAGTAAAATAATCATTATTATGTCATTATGTGACAGGTATATTCCTCCAAAGAACAATTTCTGAATGAAAGTTGTCTAAACTTTTTATTTTATAAAATGTTGGTGTTTGGGGATTTCCTATTTCAGAACAGAATCATTTTTGAAACATCAGAAATTCTTACAAGGTAAAAATTTGGGGGGTGGGAGAGATTATGTCAATTCATTGTGTTTTTAATTACAGCTGTGAGTTCTCTCATGCAACTGTGCCAAAGCCCACTGTATTTGTGAATTCACATAATCTCTGCCCTAATGGAAAATACTTCATAAAGCTTTATGTACAGCAATCTCCTTCAATAAGAGGGGAAAAAATAAACATAATTCTTCCATTCTGAATATGTATCTACTTGTATTTACTGCACCTAATAACACAATAACTTATATTTGCAGATAAGAGTGAGGATGTCTATATGAAAACAAAACTGACCGTTATCCTAGACCATGTTCCTCAGGAAAATTCTTCCCAAGATCCTCAAGAAAATGAGGATCGTGTCTCTCAAACTTGCCGTTTCCTACCTTGGATCACTTTGTAACTCCAAGTATCATATATGTTTTGAATTCCCTGATTTTTAGATTGTATCTGTTACTCACTGCAAATACGACTTCTTGAAAAGCAGTTTTCAAATTTTTCCCCAATAATGGATAGTCTTAAAGTGGACAATTTGTGCATGACTGTGTATACTCACTTACTGCAACAAGAATCAGAATGGTAAAATTAATCTTACAGAATGGAAAATGTTAGCTCTTTTAAGGTTCCTACGTCTTCTTCCAAAATGTTAATTTATATTTTTCCTTCACCTTCCTTAAAACTATAATGTTCTCATTTAAAAGCTAAGTATGAAAAATCATTCTACCACATCTTCCCATGCCATTTATAGATTTACAACCAAAGTAAATTTACACAGCAGTCAGTATCATTAATGATTCACAAATGAGATGGGTTAGTTCAGTGAACTGTAACAAAGAACACCTTTCTATGTGTCTAGTTAAACACTCTAACATTCCTTTGTTATAACTAAAAAATGCAAACCTTATGCATGGTTGCAGCTAGGTACACAGGATAAAGCATTACAACTACATCTAGGCAGACAGAATAAAATATAACCATTTCCTCAATATTAAACTTTTTTCCCTTTTGATCAAAAATTATCAAACATGAAACATCAACAAGTGTGCAAACTTCATGCTTGGCTGCATGTAGATCATCTAGCTTCAGCTATTCCAGGAATAGACATAGTGAAATTGATTAAGCCCATGGAAGGGTGAGCTGGCCTTCTTTGTTCCTGAAAACTGGCTAAAATCCGTTGGAAAAATAAAAGCCAAAGTGGCTTCTGCAACTGTGACTGCCATATTAAACTGGCAGCATTGTGATTTCACTTGTTAAGCCACCACTTTGCATAGCCCACAGTTGAAATTAAGCTGTAGTTTTCTTTGACTGGAAGAAGAGGAATGATGCTTTAATGGAAGTTATATTAGTAGTATATAAGGGAAGTTCCTAGAGAAAACAGTAATACTGAGCCAGCTTATCAATTGAAGAAGTTGAAATAGTGTTACATGCCTCCATTATTGCACAAAACTTTTATGCAATGAGGAATTAAAACAGTTCTTAAAAGAAATCAGAAATTTTTACCTTGGAAGTTTAAAATCATTGAAGGCTGCATTCCTGTCATTCACATTTTTTTCCAACCCTTCTGTAGAAGCCTAAAAATGCTTGGTAAAATTTTCTAGTTCTGATGTCAATTTTCTCTTTTGTGACTTTGTTAAGACAGCCCACAAAAGCATTGAATACAGTAGTAGTTTTGTTACCTAGGTATGTGTAGAAGAGATACTGTATTAAAATTACTAAACTGATTTTAGGAAACCTAAAATAGAACCTGCACAAAGCAGAACTGTGAAGATTTACTCAATATCAGAATTACTCAAACCAAAGCTGAACCAACATTTATAATAAGGTGATTTTACTCAACTGATGGAAATGCTGCTTAAAGGTTGAACCAGAAAGAATGGTACTCATATCCACTGTGGTACTCTTGTTGCTACACCTTTTTTCCCTACTTGCAGCTGGTGTCTCTGCATCATTTGATTGTTAGGTGCAGAGTTTGTGCTGGCACCTGGGCTTTTTATTTTGGTGGGCCTTTTTCACAGAAATCACATGCTATACACACTGCTGAACAAACATAGTTTGACTAAAGGAGGAGGAAGTTTGCATCTAGCTAAAAGGGACTTATGTAACAGTAGCTTCATTGCATTTACTTTAAACTTTCTTCTTTGATCCTTACCCCTAACATGACAGTCAAGGAGGCTACACTTAATGGCTCAAAGGACTAAAAGAATTGATCATCGCAATTCTATTGTCCTTCATTTTACTTTCACATCACTATGTGACCTCTAACAGGACATTTACCATACAGGAACAAGCAGTAGCCAGAATGCTTGTCTGATCAGTTTTTCATGCCTTATTGATGAAGTTGTTACTTTCACTGCATGAATTATGGCCTTACACAGGTCATCACACACAATGAAGGCTGTTAGCAGATAAACAAGGACCTTAAAGGAAATTATAGCTAAAAGGAACTTGACACTCATTTAGACCAAGGGACCACAAGTGCTGCCTGGTGATGCAGACTGGAGGACTCTGATGGCAAAAGGTTCACTGAAGCAATTGGAGACCAATGTGGCCCACAACTGACCACAGCCTGCACCTCTCCCAAATACACTTTCTGCAAAGGTCAGTGGTTTTGGTGACTCTCACTGCTTGAGAATCCCACCACAGGAAGGATTCTCACAAAGCTGGCCAGCTGCATTTTACACTGGACTTGGAAGGATTATGGTTATTGGGCAATACCAAAGGCACTGAATGTCATTCTGGCTGCCTGCCCTAGAGAAAAACTGGAGCAGAAACCTAGTATAGGGCAGTTTCCCAATTAATGCAACATATAGCATCAAATTACTCCCCATTAATACTGTCCTGTTATTACTGCTGTATCTTTCTGTTTAGTGGGTTTAGCATACTTTTTTAAGGCTAAAATCAGTACTAAGAAAGGAGAGGGGAAAATTCTTTTTTCTGTTGTTCTTGCTTCTATATCTTTTCTCTTTTGTGTTCAGAAAGTCTTCCTGAAAAAGCACACTAAACATTTAAGTCATTTTGGGGCTGCATAAATGTGAATGAGGGTAAATTTATCCCTTTCTATTTGCAGAAAAGGGTAGGAAGGAAAACTGATGATGTATGTCTTGCTTGAGAATCATACACAAGTCTAAATTTGAATTTAAGTTTGGATTCAAAAACAAAAATAAGTCAGAGATAAGTTCAGTAAATGCATCATTGAAGGAAATGTGATATGTGAAGGAAAAAATAAAAGCAGTCATAATACAACATAGTATGATACGTCATATGATATATGTACAGAGACAGAGAAAGGTCATACAAGAGTCGATAAAAGCATTTTCCTTTCAAAGCTCTCGAAGTTTTTTCCTAAACCAAGAGAAGAATGCATCATTAACCTAAATTTTAGTTGCCAGTAGCACTTATAAGCCTATAGATTACAAATTTTCAGTCTAGATAAAGCCATTGCCAACATAATCAGAAACAGAAATCACCGCTTACTAGAAGGCATAGGTTGCTTACAACCTGGAAAACCTTGCAGTGGTGGGTTTTGCCTTCTAATTTTGCCTTACCTTGATTTTATGCCCACTGCACTTCAAAGTCTTATTTCAATTCCATGTAAACCCTTGAGCAGATTCTCAGTGGCACTTTACTATACGTACCTGTTAGTAACAAGTTGCCATTTTCACAAATATTATTATCATTTTGGCATGGCAGAGTTGTACATCCACTCTTCCCTGACACAACCAACTGCATAAACTATACTACAAAGGAGAATTTTGCATTCACAGATTCCTGATCTTTTATTCCTCTATTCTTTTGTCTCACAGTTTTTGAGAATGCCAGGTATGCAGTCTTCCTTGGTAGTTCTGTGGCACTTACTGAATACCCTGAGATTCATTTGTAAGACAAGTGTGCCTATGTGGGAAGTACAGAAAATCTCATCCCAAAGTCAGGAAGAACCTCTGTGATGTTCTCATCCAGTTTTTTGTTGAAGGAGGATAATAGAAAAGTCTATGAAAGAATGATACAGAAATGTTAACTTTAATCCAAGCCCTATTTGAACTGAACAAGGAGTGATTCTCCTACAGTCTATAGTGCGAAACTCTGTAATGAACATGAATACCAAATCAAGCCTAGCAAGTGCCACACTAAAAGCTCATCTAAATTTCATATACTTGGGTTTTGGTGGAGAGGACAGAAAAAGTGAGTAATCTACTTCTTTAGCCTCTCAAAGCTGCTACTTACTAAACTATGTAAGTCTGTAGGATGTTGGAATTAATCCTGTAGCCTTACCTCATCCCACAGGCATTTAACAAAGGCAGTATTCTTGAATGCCGAATTTCAACTAATTATCAAAAGTGAGTGAGAGAAAAATGGGACAAAGAGCACCTTGACATGATGGCATGTTAATAATTCACTGAGACGTCTAGGATAACATGCTTTCAGTACAACATTTCATGTGCTCCAGAACGGGCTCGCTCTTCTCAGCAGAGGAGATGGAGCACTTGCTGAAAAATGGCAACTAATAAGTGTGCCACCTGTTTGTACATCATTTAACTTGTGTGTGTAAAGGCTTGTTGCAGCGGGGTTGTATTTTACATGCAAGAATTGGGAGGTTCTTTGCTTCTCTGAATCTCCTTACAGCCTCCAGTTAATTAATCCTGAAAAATGTATGTGGAAATTTCAAACATGCATCTTTGCACAGTAAGAAAATCTAATGGTGTTCAAAGGCACTCCAGAAACAGGATGAAAAATGTTGTCTGACCATGCTTCTTCAAGGGGTCACAATCTTAATGAATTGTTTGAATAACATAGTTGTGATAGCCCCCTAAAATATATGCATTGCGTATCTTGAAAAAAACATTGAAAAGCAGAATCAAGGTATGCCCCAGACCAAATTCAGAGCAAAGATAACACCCCACCATCCCTGCCCCCCAAACTCTCCTTTATGAATGCGCATTTTCTAAGTAAGGATACATTGGAAAGATGCATTGCCCAGATCTTCTAGACTTGCTGTCTTTCTACAAGGTCATCACCATCGAGCATCTCTGAAAGTAACAAATTTCAGTGTTACTCATGGTATTACAAGGTTAGCACATGAGGAAAACTCAGGTATGCTGATGAGCCTAACTCCTCTTCAGCCAAGGTGAGCAAGTTCAGTTATGGAATAACATGTTGAGACAGTAAGAGCTGCCATCTAAAATGCAGCAATTGAGCGAAACAGCCTTGAGGATTCATCCCTTTTACCTTCCTCTGTCTATAGCAAGGGGAGAGTGCTGATAAAAATAGCAGCAACTTCTGCCTGGGCTCTGCATTTGCTGAGAGATCTAGGCCCCACACCTGCCTGTTCCCTTGGGGTCACAGGTATCTAGAATATACTTGACAATGTCAGGAAAGGTCTCCTCATGTCTTTTTGAACTCAAGGGATTCTTTGTTATGTAAAACAACTTACAAGCATCTAGAACAAAGAACAAAAGCTGGTACTGGCCGCTGAGTTATTTCAATACCAAAAAGTAAAATTAGCAAGAGGCATGTCTCAAGCAGCAGAACAACTGCAAGCATGTGTTTCTTCTACTATTCAAGAGACTTTTTAATTTGCATTAAACCAAGAAAAATTATGTGCACAGACAAAAGCAACAAAACAGAGGAAAAAGTCTCTATTTGTTTCAGAGCAACAGCCCTGGTAACACATGTGGCAGTTGCATAAGACAAGTCAAAATATACAAATTGTTAAAAAAATCCAATCTTATGCCAACCCAAATAATGTTGCTGAGTCACAGAATTCTAAGAAACTGTGCCATCACTCCTGTAACTGCTTATGTGCCTCATTCAGTTGGTATGTGATATTTCTAAATTTGTTGAGTGTCTCAGTCCTACTGCTTGACAACATTAATTTTGTTCCACTTCCTGTCTTTATGTTTGATAGTTATGGTTTTGAGTTAAGTTACTCCGATTTTGAAGTAGTGTCACTCTGTTTCCATGGAATTAATTTCATGCTTACAGTGGGAATACACAGAATGCATGGGTTTAGCAGAAATGTGCTGTGTACTTCATTGATGCTTGAAAGGTTGTGCTGATAGAAAGATTTGGGAAGTTAATACAATGCCTATGACACTGAAAGAACAGGTTTCTGTACAGTGGAAAATACAGTCAAGCTTTAGGAGATACCTTAAAAAGAGCTCACAGGATTTTTTTCCATTGTGTAGGAAGCTGGCATTGATCAGATATGTACTTGTGGAATTATAGCAGTTATAATCCCACAGGAGTTTCTCTGAAATTCCTGGAACTAGATTGACAGAACTCAGTATTCGCAGAGTGAAAATCAGGCATTCAGCCTTAGAAGGTTACTGTGCTGGGAAGTGCATGCAGATCCACTCCCTTGGAGCCCTGAGTCTAAAGAACACTCTACTATAAAGATATTTAAATTACTTTTGGTTTCTAAGACATCTGGTAGCAGTTATATTTT
The DNA here is from genome assembly GCF_901933205.1 of Camarhynchus parvulus. Lineage (NCBI taxonomy): Eukaryota > Metazoa > Chordata > Aves > Passeriformes > Thraupidae > Camarhynchus > Camarhynchus parvulus. Next base: position 43,186,222 of record NC_044601.1, read on the forward strand.
GCTCCAGTGATTTCCTCTATGATGTTCTAGGTAACAAGATATGTTATAAAGAAAATACAAACTATTTGCAAGCAGAGGCATAGAAATTTGTCATTGGTGTCACATTCTTTACTTTTCAAAAGCAAATCTACCACACGTGGCACCATAACGTGTCCTAAAAGTGAATGAAGTGAGAAATTTATTACTTAGCAGTCTTAAAAAACGAGATGGAGTGTGGATAAGATGGTCTCATTTCCACAGTCAAACTACAGCAAAGTTGGGATGTCTTGGTTTGAAAAGACAGGTGTCTGCTAAGGAAGGCAGGGGCCTCTCTTGAAATGGAGAACATAAACCCCTTCCCTCCAAATTATTATAATTTTGAAATTAAGGGGCTGTCAGGCAATATCTATGGGAGTAGGAATATCAGTTCTTTATTAGGGAAAAACTAAAAATAAAAAAAATGCAGTAATACAAAACAACACTGACAGAGTAAGAATACAACCTGACACCCAGGTCAGGATGTAGGTAGCAGTCTGATTAAATGGTGGCTGCAGTCCTCCTGCAGTGACAGGTGTGGTTCTGTAGAAACAGTGATCCTGTAAAAGGGTGTAGTTTTCCTCTGAAGGTCCAGTGTAGAAGGGCCTGGTCTTCCTCTGGGAATCCAGTGGAGAAGACAGCTACTCCTCTGGGAATCCAGTGGGAAAAAGCTGCCTGTGGTGTTCAAAATCTCAGATTATATCCAGGTAGGAATGCTTGGCTCCTCCCCCCGGGCAGAGCATCTCACAATGGGATGATGTAATTTTATCAGTCATGCAGTGACACTCAATGGGCCATTAACAGAAGATGTCTCACTGAGGGTAGATTGGTTGTGGAAGAGATAAAGAAAACAGCCCCACCTGGTTTTAACAGGGGGCCCAATTAACAGAAGATAACTGCCCCACCTCTAAGAGATGGCAATAGAATACACACCCCCATTTGCAGCCTAAGACACTGGACTGATGTGATTATGTGTTTTTAAATTCAGCTGAAAGCATATAGCAAAACTGTTGACAATTTCTTCTCAGAGGCAAAGACATCTCTTGCTGGTCTTTTTTTTTTTTGTTTGGTTTGTTGGGTTTTTTAAATTAGAACCTTAGACAGAAATCTTTTATGTTATATTTCTTCTCACACCTTACACCAGTGGAAAACAGCCTCTGAAGTAAGCACCAGCAGAAAGCCTCATGACTCATACACTCCATGGTTAACCACTAATCCCACATTTGTGATCACTGTATGATAACAATGCCACGTCTAAGGATTCTCTTGGTAATGCTGAGAGAAACTATTTGCACTGCACATCTTCCATCTTTGTCTACCATCCATTAACTGTAAACTTAAGTATTTCAAAAGGCAAAAGTCAAATGCAAAGGTCAACGAGTTCTTATTGTGCCAAAATCTCTCTAAGAGGGATTTTAAAAGAGCCTTAGGTGATGATAAATATTTGAGTCATGCATCTAGAAGCAGTATTTACTGATTTTTCTAAGAGCTGTTTAGATTTAGTTCCATATTCTTGTACAGTTTGTACTGTAAAGCAATGCAAATTGACTTTATGTACTTGTAGGATCGCTGCAACTGGAAGAGAAGGAAAAGATAAAAATTTCCAATATGACAACTGATAAATAAATTATATTTTTTTATCTCGAAACATCTGTGTTCTGGGTCAGAATCAACTGCAGTAAATCTGGCTCCAGATCTAACAGTTTCTCCTTATGCATTTTGACCACACTCAAAAACTTCTAAGAAATTATGGATTTTTATTTTTTCCCATTATCTCAAAACAATAATGTCTATATTTTTTATTCTCTATAGTAATTTTTGCAGTTATAACTATTTATGAGCATATTTTTTGTAAATATTGACCAAGAATACATAATATTTTTTCTCAGCCATTAAGGATATCATTAAAACTGTAAAATTGTAAAATCTTGTTTAGCAAGTTTTTAATGGGCAAGCTTGTGCTATTCAACACAACAGGGAAATCTAGAAAGACCTTAAACAAAAAAGCAACAGTTTTTTTCAACTATTAATAAATGCTCAATGTTAAAAACCCCAAACAAACAAACCAACCAACCAAACCAAACCAATCCCGAAAACACAAAACAAAAAAACCCAACAACAACAAACCAAAATCACACAACCCAAAGCACCCTGTGATCTTTTTGTAAAACAATTTAAATATTCAAAGCAAACGAGTGCAGTGTCCAGTGACACAGAAGAAACAATAGAAAGTTAAATTCCAGGAAAGCTGAAGAGGAAGATCAAGATCATGATTAGGAAAGTGAAAGATTTTGAAAAGAAGAAGAAGAATAGGAAAATCACTCAATTCTAGTAAGTGTAGTGTCAGGAAAACTTTTTAAGGCTGAGTAACAGAAGTGACTGAGACGAAGGCTACACTTTAGACCTAGATCACCTTCAACTCAGCAGTAACAGAGACCATACAACAGCAAAAAAATCTCACCACAGATATTTGGATTTGTTGAAAGAATTTGAGAGCCTTTATCAAATTTCTGAACATCATATTCCTGGAACAACTTGGAATATTACTACTTGCTGTTGAAACCAATTAAAAAGGTCAAGGCTTTATATACAGGCACAGCAAGTACTTTTAAAGGAAACACAATCAGCCTCAGTGTAGAGTTTGGTACCAAACTTCCAGTCTCTCACTTCCCACTTTTGATACTTGAGTTGCAAGGTTGTAAGGAAAAATTTGCTGAGACAGAATATGGTGTAGTAACAAACAACAAATTAGGAAAGACATTTTGCGTTTCCTGATTAATAGAGCTTTAAAATGAAGACTCCGACAGCTATTAAAGAAGTAACAAAGGAATCTGAAATGTTGCAAACATCAGAACAATAATTAAAAAAAAAGGCAAATCCAGTAGAACCTCTAGGAGATTCTAATTGAAGTGCTATTAAAAAGCTATTTAAAAGCTAAGAAATATAATTGCCATATCTTAACAGTAAACTGTCAGTCAAAGAAGTCATTTGGTAGGAAAAACCAGCACAAGTTGGAAATGTATCAACTGCAATGATTACCTTAAATTACAACTTCATGAATAAACTCATGATCTTCAATTCTAAGTGCATTACTACAGAGAAACTAACTCAAGAAACAGATAGGTGTCTAAATGTATTTGAAAGAAAATGACTCAGAAAATTACTTCTAAACCCATTTTGAAACCTTTTGATTTGTCAAGAGTTCAACACCTTACTTGAAGTTACATGGGAAAGATGGTAAGGATATATAATTCATGTGAAAATTTTCTGCTGCATGTTTGCCAGGTTATTAGCAGTCAGCTGAAGGAACTCCAGTACTGTATAGCATTTAATGAGGGCAACTATATGGCACTTCAAGTAAATGACAAGCAGAAAATCAATGGAAAATTCATAGCTGGAGTACTAAAAATCTTCTCAGCCTACCTCTTTCTTTAAAATCTAAGAAGAAACTTTCAAGCCAAAGTTATAGATTTCTAATGGGTAAAATGAACATATTTCACAAGTATTTCAGAGGATGTTACAATTATTTCTACTAATAACACAGGAGAAAACAAAGTCAAAATTAAATAAAACCAACAGCATTTTCTTGTAAGAATCAGCAAAAATAGTGAATGGGAAATAGTACAATGACTATTAACTGTTTTGTGTTATCATGCTTCCTGCTGCTGTTGTTTGTATCTGATAATTAATTTTATCTGGTTAGTCCTCCTATAAATTTCAAAAGGTTTGGCTTCAGTATATTTAAGTTCTCCTCAAGTGTTGAAGATTGCATGCAAGATGTTTTCCATTACCATCTGTATGGCTGATTACCTTGTCAAGTGAGCAGTTTGCCTTATCTCTCTCTTTAAATGACCACATTCACACCTTCCTCGGGAGGGGACCTCTGCTGATAACAGACTATTGAATATCAGTGCATGACTGATAAGAACTGTAACATCCCATTGTGAGATGCTCCGCCCAGAGGGAGGAGCCAAGCACTGCTACCCCATATACTCTGAGATTCTGGAACACCAGCATGGCTTTTCTCCACGAGATTCCCCAGAAGAACAGCAGCTGCTTCTTCCTCCTGGATCTTCAGAAGAAGACTACATCCTTCTCTACAGATCCCCCTTGCTCCAACAGAACCACACCTGATACTTCAGAGGACTGCAGCCACATTTTCAATCGGACTGCCACCAACACCCTGACCAACAGGGTGTCAGGTTGGGTTCTGGCTCTGTCAGTGTTGTTCTAGTGGACTGCATTGTTTATTTTTTTTCTCCCTATTAAAAAACTGTTATTTCCTGCTCCCATATCTTTGCCTGAGAGCCCCTTAATTTAAAATTATTGCAATTCGGAGGGGTGGGGAGGGTTTACATTCTCCATTTCAGGGGAGGCTCCGGCCTTCCTTAGCAGACTCCTGTCTTTCCAAACCAAGACATCAAGTAATTCATCCACTTACAGGAATAATAGCCTATAAAGTTAATTACTTTTAAAAAGTAAACTTACTCTTTTGCTTAATCTGTCACACTTGTCCAAAGTAACCCCTCTCACATTTTTTTCTACACATTTGCATATAATTCCAGCAATTAATTTAGAGACTGTTTTTATGCTGTTTCCTTGCAGTTATGTTGTTTCCCCCAGGCTAAAAACAGAACAAAAAAATCTGTAACACCCCCACCCCAAAAGCAAAACAACAACCATAACAAAAAAAAACAGAAAAAAAACTGCTTATACGAAAAGTAAAGCTGAATAATTTAAAGCCACGCTTTTAATGGCAGTCTGGACAACAACACTCTTAAAATCAATATAAAATTTCCTGTCTAAATGGAGCTTCAACTAAGAAAGCTAAACATCTTTATGAAACAGAAAAAATAAACAGTAGCATTATTCTATCTGCAGAGCAATTCCAATTGTATTGCTCTTCTGCAAGGCATTGGAAGGTAAGGTATAACCATTGTTTAATCAGGAGGAGTCACAGAATCACAGTAAGAATTATTCACTGTTGCAATAATAATTTTCTTTTTATTTTTCTTCCCTTCTCCAGCACAGAAACATTTGTTACTCTGGGGAGTACACAGGGAAGTACATACTAGTACACACATTTATGAGAGGACATAAATGTTACTCAACTTGTAACAATTCTTCCAAGTAGACTGAAGAAGTGAATACTGACTCAATTACATCTATTCCAACCATGACAAAGGATGGCAAAATGCATTCTCATACTTCAATCTGTCAACTTCAGTATTATAGCACTCCATATTTAATGGAGTCTGCAACATATCCCATTGTTACAATTTCATAGATGCACTGATAGCAAACCAGTGTGCTACTTTTGACTCTTGCAGTTTCATAAATGAAAGATAAGTAAAGATAAACTGCTGTCTGTCAGGAAACAAAAAGCCCCACAGCAACGATAAAGAAAACACACACTCCTACTCCTACTCCTACAGCCAAAACCCAGATGACCTGTGAGTTTCTAAACTAGGAATGTTTTGCCAATGCTGATACTTATGTTAAATGAGTATTAATGACATGTTATATTGCCTTCCTCCTAGGAAAGTTATGATCTAATGATTAGAAAGATGCCTCTGCCCAAATTAAGGAGCAAAAAAGACTATATGTCAAGGTCAATGGTACAGAATTTGTTTAATAGTAAATATTAGGTGAAGAGAGAAAGAAATAGAAAAGAGAGGAGGGTAGGGGGGAAGGGAATAGAGACAGATTAACCAGAAAGATAATTACCGCCTCTGTGGATCCAGTGGTATGCTGTTCATACTCTTGTTCTGGTCTACTCAGTAGTGAGGGTGTACCACAAAACACAGAGTGCAATGGGTTCATACATGCTCAGGTATATGTAGGAACACCCAAGCATATTCACTGTGGGTATGTATTTGGGCTTCAGCAGTCACAGATTTTATATTCTTAGCAATAGTAGGCAAAATCCTTTGGTGATCTTAACAGTGTTTAAGACAGTTATGAGAGGCAGCACTTGTTTTTCCAAGTTATTTGTCTCAAAGGTGGTTCCAAAAAGTAATATTATGTTCTGTCTTTGCTAAAAGATATTTCTAATAGTTGCCATTCTTCAGTATATTGAATATAAAAAGAGGTGAGAAGGGAATACTTTATTGAAAATTACTATCAAGAATATTGTGCAGCTAGGCTCAGAGAAAAACTATCATCCATTATACTTCTGATTCTGAGAAATGTTCTTCCACAGTCTGTATGTGAAAGAAGTTAATTTAAGCTTTCTTAGGTCCAACAGAAGGAGTTAGACAGCACAGGCCAAGTCTGACAGACATATTAAATTATGAAAAATATAGCTTTGGTTTTGCTGAAGACTGGCACTATAGTAAATGTGGTGAGCCTAATGCTGCAGCCTGGCATGCATGCATATCTGCTCCTCATCTGTAGAAGTTCTTAGCGCACAAAATGAGATGGGCAAAGATCTGAGATGTATGCAGATGCACCAGCAGCTCGTGGCCTTCTGCCTATCCCAACCACCACAATGGAAAGTTGCAAAAAAGGTACATCAATTACTTCTCCTAGGTGAACCAAACAAGGCCTGCTTACAAAAAGTTAACTATCTATTTGCTATCATTTTTCCTCAAGAGGCAAAATTGCTTGACAAGTGTATAAGGAGTATTCACACTACTGGAGCATTTTCTTTAGTGTGGCCACATGACAATTTTGAGATCTGTGAGATAAAACCAGATAAAAGACTGATAGCAGAACATTTTTTCATGGGTGTAGTTTTGGAAGAGTCCACTAGTCTTCTCTTAGTGTTACTATTGACAACACTTAAACTTACAAAGATGCAATTGTCTAGCAATAAAGAAGTATCAAAGAAGATAACCACAAACTCTAGACAATTAAAGGCATTAAATGTACATTAATTAGTGCTTTCCTGTTTGGGAGTAAGAGATTGTATTAGTTCCACATATATAGTGGCTGTGTATATATATATATGTATGCGTGTGTGTGTGTGTGTGTGTGTGTATTTCAAGCACAAGAAGGAAATTCAACACAGGTAAGATAGGGAAAACTGTAAATTCTTAGGGCATCATTATATACATTGAATGTATTTCATGACATGCCAATCAGCCAGAAACTGTACTTGCTGAACACTTTCTTGCTTTTACCTTTAATGACACATATTTCATACTAAGACAAATGAAATTATATTTAGACAATCTATAATTTTTAATTTAAATTATCTTCCATTGTCCATCCAACAAAGGGATTATCTGTTGGAAAATTTTATTGAAATTGGTCTCAAAAAAGAAGTATATCAGTGTTGGCATTTCACTGACTGTTGTTTTCTACTTCAGCTTCCTTATTCTTGACCTAGACTATTAAATAGATACTTTTCAAAAAAAAAAAAAGCAGTTAATATTATTAATTGTACAGACCTACAAATCCTTTATTGAGTTAGGAATGGCTGGTCTAAACCAATACTGCTGCATTAATCTCTGCCAAAGAATGTACATTTTCTGTCGGGTTACCTTCAGCTGATGATGGTAAATCAGATATGTATTCTTGGTAAAACAGAGTACATCAGAGCATGTAATCTTTTTGAGATTTCAAAAAAGGCCATAAGGCAACTTACGGAACATAAAGAATCTATGGGAACTGTTATGAAAGAATATTTTTGTTGGGTTTTTTCCATATTTTAAGTATTCTTTTACAACTGACTCTCTTATGTTACTGTTTTAGTAATTTCTTTTCACTCATCAAGCTTCTTATCATAAAAGCATTTGAAGATTTTAGCAATATATGTAGTCAAAAATATATATAAAGACCCAGATAAGGAGATAAAAACCTGAAGTGCCAAGCATTTATAAGGTAATTGTCATGAATGTGTTACAAATGGCACCACAGAAGTACAAAAAGATGGGCACAAAAATTCTCTCTCAGACAACGGTGTGGCTGTGCTAGATGTCTCTTTCCTAAGGATATTTTCTAGGAGTGAAGGCAACAGTATGTTTTATAACTTAGCTATCTCTAAATATTTGTGTCAATCAAGTCTCCCCTGAGCGTTTTTGAGTGCCTTTGATCAGTTTTAGACAAATGCGACACAGGTATCAATGATAACAGCTCTTGCAGATGCACATAAAATAGAGTAAAGAAGAGAAAACTAATCAGCGCTCCAGTGGCTCACTGTCAGGATGCGGCATGAATGCAGTTTGCCTTTAGAAACTGAAAACATACACAGAATATTTCTCATTATAGGACAAATTTTAATATGAGTCCATCTAATCCAAGATAGAGAAAAATACAAATATGAAACAGAAACCATAGGAAATAGTGATTTGTTGCTCATGGAGCTGGATCTTATAGAAATGTGGAAATTCTGAAGGTGGCTAATGTATTGGGGGGAAGGTACATTTTAAAGAGGACTTAGAGGTCCTCTGAAAAAAGACAAATCCATGTGTCACGGGTCTAGTATTTAGTCTAATGAAAGTGAGGTGATCACTAAATACACCTGCCATAGGAAGCAATAATGAAGTTGAGAGCACGCAGTAGGTTACAACAGACTTTTAGGCATGACAGAGTAATGCCAGGACATTTATTACTGTCTAAACTGTGGTTTGTTGGACTCAGATCTATCTTTATCTACTTTATCTATCCAACATTCTAATACACATGCTTTAATTACAATACCTGACTATCCCAGCCCTTTAGAAATCATTTTCTGTGCAACAAAATCCTGGTTTAGGGAGCTGCCATTATTCACTAGCAGAAACAGTAAGAAAAGCACCTCAGATTCAGTCTGAGAAGCTGAAGCTGCTGGTTTTGCTACTGCCACCCAGAAATTAGCTCTCACTGACTCTGTTGTCAGGCTTGGATTAGGAAGTACATCCTAAAGTGCCTGGCAAAGTGAGTTAAACTGTTTCCAGTTTATGTCCAACTGAAGTTGATGGAGAACAGGCTTGATCTGATAGTTCAGCATCAACAAGTTTGTTTCAGGAAAATATGTACTTCCTCTATAGTGTTTTAGTGATAAAAGCCTACAGGTAACATGAGTCATACTGACTTACACTGCACTGTTTATCCTCACCAGTACACATTTCACCCAGAAAAGGAGTTACTAGAAGTGTTTCATTAGAAAAATATGTATTTGCTTTCTTCCTTGTTGCTGCCTTTTGGAGACATTATAAAGCCATCAGATCTGAAAAGTAACTTTTCTGCTGTCAAAACAGTCCAGAATTCAGAGTAAGATCAAATTTGTACCTAATGCAAGCATTGCCACTTTATCCCATATTTGCTTTTACAAATACTTGCAAGGAACAAAAACTGTTATGGTTCTAGTATTTTCTAACAGCTGGAAATTTACGCTATTCACGAACAGAAAAATAATACCACATAAAAAAGACTCTCGAACTAAGCTGTCTGCCAAAGCAAACACTGTGGTCTTAGATACCTGAAATAAGTCTTCAGAATGCATTCTATAGCTACAACACACTGAGCAATAAGAGCTGTAAGAGGGTACATGAACATTTCCAAATGCCAAGTCCTGAAGAAAGCTGTGAAATGTCATCATTCAGTTCACCTCAGCAGACAAAGAAAATCCAGACCTTTGATGACCCCTGCTGAATAAACTAAGCACTGCATTTAAATTATAACTCAAGATGTACTTGGAAGAATAGTTCAGTGCTCATTATCATAAAAAAACCAAAGAAAAGCAATACAAAAAGGACACATTATTTTATGACATGCCAAAGAAAACAGCTTTTCTGCAGCTGGACTAGCACCAGACCTGAGAGATGTACAAGATAGTGTAACATCTTAAACAGGTTTAATCTAATGAACTGTATTCCTGCATCCATTTAAAAAAATAGTCAAGCTATCAATACTATATTTCTTTTTATATTTCTTTTATGACCCAGAGAAGAGGAATCTTTAAACAGCACAGCAATCACAAGGACGATCCAGACACTTCCTGCACTGTTTGACATTGCTTAGGGCACTGAGAAGGTTCCTACTGTTCCTTTCCACAGCAGCTCTTTCTGCAAACACTCTGTGCTAAGCCTGTGTTAAGTGATCCCTTTTGGAGTCATGTATTAATGATGGGAAGTCCTTCATCAAGCCAACTCAATGACTCTGCACTTCTCTGGAGAATAGTTAAGGGAGATGTAGAGTTAGAGAATTATTTATCTCTTTTTCTTTAAATACACCAAGTCCTACAATGACTGTGATAACAATACAATATAAATTGCTCTTTAAAAGGACAGCATGATGTAGGTTGTTGCATCACAACAGCCATAAAAAACATTTGGAATTTTTTTACACTGGGTCTGAAATGTTATACTAATTTTTTAATATTGTTATAAAGAAAGAAGCTGGAATTTGTGAATTAATTGCTAACAACTGTTATTTCATTATGGGCATGCATATATAAGTAGAAAGTGTCTAACCTAGACATATGCATAAATGTTATGTCTGTTTTATAGCTAAGATAAATAATTTATTACAGGTAAGCAATGTATGTACAATGCAGACCAGCTGTAGATATTCCTCTATCATTCCTGGTCTTCTGGCAGTGAAATCTAGCACACGTGTGGGACACACAAGATAACTGCAAACTTAGAGCTGAAGTGAAGGACGTTTTTACAACCCAATGAAAAGTGAAGCACTAAATCACCAGAGTTTACACATTACACTTCTATTAATCAGTTATAAAATTTATCAATAACATTCAAACTATTAAACAGACTGAAGAATTTCTTAGTGTAGTGTAACTTTTTTTGCAGGCAATTTTGAGTTTCACACATGGTTTAAATTTCCCATCTCTCTCTTCTCCATCATCTTAGACTTCAGTCTAACAAAGCCAGACAAATTTATTTCTCACCAGGAATTTCAGAAACATTACAGAAAACAAACTATTTCTTGGAAAATCATGAGATCAATCAACTTGTTTAGAAAAGCAGGACCTGAGAAAATTGAAGGGTCACTGCAAAAAGCCTGGAAGATGCTGCTTTCTCCTACCCAGCAGCTCTTTTCAGGAGAAGGAATGCAGGCAGACCTCAGAAAGCAACCATCTCTGAAGCGGCAAGACGAAAGCATATTCACTTCTAACTCTGCTGAACCACAGAATGTGGTGTCAGGACAGTAAGACTCCCACATTTCCTAAGGAAGCTAGACTTGCTTTGCACATTTCTTCTAGGAGTTCATCAATTAAAGGAGGGCAGCTCTAGAGAACACAAGAATCTTGTATTTCTTCAAAACTCATTAAAATACAGCATTTTGGTCTCTGTTCTAAACAAAAATGGTTTTAGATTCAGAAAACCATGGCATCAAAAATTAACACTCAACCAGCTACAAATATAAAAGAAACTCTTCTCCATTTGGCTAATCTGCCAACTTTCATTAACCATCATGCGTCCTTCAGCTGTGAGGGACAACTCAAAGACAGCCTGGGATACTATATATATATATCTTGGGCTATCACTTGAAATTTTAGGTTACAATTACATGTGATCCTGCTACTATGTGTGAGTGTGCTACAAGAAAACCCTGCCACTGTTCTGACAAACAGATCAATAACATAATATGGCTGATGAAGAAACCTCTTGTCACATTTAATGGTTGTTTTTCCAACCTAAATTATGTAACTGAGAGCACTGACCTAATAGCTAGCAGTGCTACTAACATAATGAAAGGGGAAAAAAGGGGCCTCGGGAAAGTATCCTTTCAGTCAAAACACAAAACTGCGTTATCATCTGGTGAGTGGTACATCACAGAGAATATGCAATCTGCATAATTAATTTACATTGCTAGATATTGGGTCACCTGAGGATGCCTGTGAAATCAGTGAAAATACAGATCTTTGCCGTTTTTTTTCTACTAGTAGAAAAAGGGAAAATACTTCCAGATACGTACATAGGAAAAAACAGAGGGACCCAACCAGTTCTTATTGCTGTCCTCACCAAAATATTTCACCGCATTTAAATCAGACAAGCATTACAGCCTGATGGCATGAAATAAGGCCTAGATGACTGGGTAATCCTCAACAACAAACACGTATATTTAGATTTGTATCTGTATTATGTCCACACATAAAAGTTTTCTTCATGCTCCAAATATGCTGTGATCTGACTGTTATATAGACTGTTATACAAACCAAAAATTGTTTTGAGTTTCTCTGAGAAGCAATTTGATGCTTCTAGCAAGAGGATTTAATATTATCTGATTGCTTGATGAGGCGGCCATTACCCTGAACAGATGCTAGGCAAGAGATTTTTGTTGTAACTTGACAGTAGGTTTATTGAATTAAATGTGTCTAAGATACAAGGTATTCGTGTTACTTCATATGGCTTTTGTAGATCAGTTTTAGTTTTTTCTTTGTAGCCTACTGTGAAAAGAATAATAGTGTTCCCTGAATTCCTTTTATAGTCTGCTCTTCTCAGTGAAGCAAAGTAGAATGTAATATTTCAATCACATAGACAATTCCTTTCTCTGAAATTTCTGGAGAATCAGAAGTGGCAAAAACATTATTTTTTGTAAATGGAGATCTACTTATCTTACTAATTGCCAGCCTTCAGGGCAGTGTGAAGGATCTGTAGGTGTAAGAAATTTCTCTGCCTTATCTCACAAACTGAAAGGGACACTGTCAGGCTAAAACCTATGTTTTAAAATATCTTTTATAAAAAACTTCCATTAAAAAAATCCCTTTCATGTGGACCCATTTTTGATGGGTTTCTCTTTTTCTTTTTTGTTCAATTATAACAATAAAAGCAGACCATGCAGACTCGTTTTTGGGTGCATTCATTTTAACATGCTGTTTCATGGTAATACTTGTGGATATTGTAGCATTGATCTGAAATCTCCTGCAGGAATATGCTTACTTTCAATGCACTCTACTGTACAAAATGTTTACAAACATTTTATAACATTAAACACAACTTATAATTAATCCCCATACGTTGATGCAGGTTTTTTTACAAGAGTCATTGATTATCCTTTAAACTAACAAAGAGAGAAAGATTCCTTTTCACTATTGTGATATATTTCATTCTAATTTATTACCCTAATGCCCCTCATTTTTGGTATCAGTTTCTCCTCTTAATGGTATAAAACTTGTACAGAGTACTTAAAAAGGATAAGAAAATGTTATTGAAAAAATATCCTAATTAGAAATTTGCTTCAGTAACTGCTTTTAGTACACAAAATTACTTCATGTGTTTTCCCTTCTTCCCCTTCTTTTTAAAGCGTGCTCCCTCTCATGCCTTAAAGTATCTGGAATTTTTTACATACTACCTAAATCACAACAAGGTTCCGACAAGACAGACAAGCAATGCAACTAAATGAATTTTGAGGTACCATGAGAAGATCATGATGATTTTCTTTCCTTATTGTCAGCTGCAACATTCTACTTGCAGCTCCAGGACAAACTCAAAAGTCAGTTACAAGTGATTCCAAGCAGATACAGTAAATTTGCATAATACTCACATGCAACATTCTTGGACTAGAGTAATAAATGGTCTTGTAGGTCTCTAGGACACTGTTATTATATACATCAGTGAGAGATCATCAAGTATGTGTTTTCATGTCATGCACACCAAATTTTAAGTCAGTGTGTTCTATACATTATCTAAATGTTTTTCAGAAATCAACTTTGAAATCTGATGAATTTTTTTTTCTGAAGAAAAAACATTCCAGAGATGCAGAGCAATATTCCAGGTAGATGTTTATGTTTTAGGTTGGATAAGATCTGAGCAACCGGGTTGAGTGGAAGGTGTCCCTGCCAATGGCTGAGAGGTTGGGACTAGATGGTCTTTAAGGTCCCTTCCAACCCCTAACATTCTATGATTATATGATTTTGTGATTTAGAAAAAGATCTGGATTCAACCTTAAACCCATATAAATCATTCAGGATGTATAACAATGCTTTAAAATGTCACTTGCTACCATTCAGGTTAGTTTTCATGAAGTGTAAACCTACAAATATGTGGCAGACTGTATGCCTATTCTGAGAATTCACTACAGACCTATAGACTGTAGAATGACCCAGATGCTATTGGATCGCTGATGTCCACTTATCAGTATTAATCTCCATAAATTTGACCTGCAAATGGACAAAAGAATGGGAGGATGTGAAGGTACATCTCATGGATGAGACTAAACATCTTGTTTGAACCTCCCGTTAAAAACTTTTTATCAATGAAAAAGCAATGTTCTAGATTTCAGGAAAAAAAGCAAACCAAACCATGACAACAAATTTAGAGATATCTGTATCTTCTGAAGGCCAAAAGTGAGGTGGAACAAGTATAAAAGAGAGCAAAGATATACTAGTACTATTGCTTTGTTTCACCCTGCATAGAATACAACTGGGTCCCAAATCACTTCACCATTTTTTTCTTCAAGAAGAATGAAAATTTAATTCTTCATTCTTATTTCTCTTTCCTCTGGTGTTCCTTAAAGGAAAAAGGACCTTTTAACTTAGACATTGCTATTGTTTTATGTAACATGTGGTAGGGATAATTAATGCTATTAATGTATGGTATAAAATATTGTGAAATCCAAACCACGTCTTTTAACTACCCCAGCCAGGAGCAGCCATCTTATTCATATCCAACTAGTTCCCAGACGCATGTTAAGATAACAATCGACGCCTTAACACAAGAATAGAAGCTTCCAGGGCATTGATCATTGGTTTCCCGAGTTGTCGAGAGCCACCTGAAAGTGATTATTGCCTTGCAGATTGCATCTATCAAGACAGTCATCGGCGCCAAACTGATACATCTGAATACACGGCTCCTCCGAAGCCGATTGACACCAATGGCACACCTGGACGAGGCTTTTGTCCACCTCTGCACATAGAAAGCAACAGCGATGCATGTGAAGAGACACAAAGAAAATTCAGTCATCTTTACCTCGGGCAGAATAAACTGTATAAAACATTGCCGCGTGAAGCAGCAAGTGTATCTGTGTTCACCCGGCACTGATCCTAGGATCGACGCTGTGTCTTTGGCTGTGGTGGTTTTGAAGACCAAACTTCGGTCTCACAGACAAATTAATAAATCTTTGCTAAATTTTTGATAATTTTGGCTCACGATTTGATCATTTATAACACTTTATCACTTGCGTTTTTCAAAGAAACTGTTTTAACAATTTTATTTAAGAGGCTGGAGAAAGGAGCCAACAGGAACCTCATGCAGTTTAACAAACGGAGATTCCAAACACTGCACCTGGGGAGGAATAACCCCATGAACCAACAGCAGCTCACCTAGGAAGGCCCAGGAGGAACATGGGCCGGTGGTGAGCGCCCCAGTTCCCTGCCAGGCTTACTGGGAGTGCTGCCAGCAGGACACGGAGGGATCCTGCCCTCTCCTCTGCCCCGTGAGGCCACATCTGGAGTGCTGTGCGCGCTCTAGGCTCTCCAGGCCACGAGAGATGAGAAGCTACTGGGGAGAGCCCAGGGAAGAGCCACAAACTCGGTGAAGGAACAGGGGTTTCCCACTCCCACGAGGGAAAGCTGAGGGAGCTGGGTCAGTTCACCCTGGAGAAGATAGAGCAGCATCAGACTCACCACAGGACCTGACAAACTGAGGGGTTTAAGGCCACCAAAAGACGTCTGACACGTCTGAGTGGGATCTTTTCCCTCTGGGCTGTTTGTTGTGCTCGCCAGGCAACAGCCGGGTGCCAGAGGCTCCTGTATTCGCACACTCGGCCCAGCGTGCGGCCTTCAGCAGGACCCAGGCCCTGCCCTGGCAGTGCCCCACAGCACCACTGAGGGCTCCCGGCCACTTCCTCGCTCCAGGACGCCTCCTGCAGGTACCCTGTGCCAGCCGAGTCCCGCTGGCTGGGCGGGAGCAGCGTGGAAGGGAGATTTCTCCTGCCATGGGGGGCAGCGTGCCTGGGGGAACGGAGGGGGAGGCAGGTGTCGAAGGCAGCTGAGGAGCTGCTCGATCACTTTCCAGTAAAGTCTCCTTTTCCTGCAAGGAGACCCTTCGGGAGGCCCCCGTCTCCCCTCTCTGCCCCACACGGAGACCCTTCGGGAGGCCCCCGTCTCCCCTCTCTGCCCTACACGGAGACCCTTCGGGAGGCCCCCGTCTCCCCTCTCTGCCCTACACGGAGACCCTTCGGGGACCCCTGTCTCCCCTCTCTGCCCCACACGGAGACCCTTCGGGGACCCCCGTCTCCCCTCTCTGCCCACGCTCTGGGCCCTCTCTGCTGCCCGGTTCCCGGCGCCAGAGAAGTTCCGGCCCTGGGCCCGTCTCTCGGCCGCCCATGGCGGGCGGTGCCGCCGAGGCTCTGCAGGAGAGCGGCTCCGCCGCGCCGGCCGCCCCGAGCGGGGGGCAGCGGGAGGCGGCGGCGGCCGGGCTGTGCCCCATCTGCCTGGGCGACCTGGACGACGCGGCGCACGTGGACACCTGCCTGCACACCTTCTGCTTCGCCTGCATCCGGCAGTGGGCCGCCGTGAGCGCCGCCTGCCCGCTCTGCAGCCAGCGCTTCGGCCGCATCCTGCACTCCGTCAGGGCGGACGACGACTACCAGGAGTACGTGCTCGGCCCGCCCGGCTGCCGCCAGAGCGCCGCGCCCGGGCACAGCGCGCTCGGCCCGTCCCCGCACTGGCGCTACCGGCTGCGACCGCGGCCCCGCCGCCATCCCGCTGTCAGGAGAAGGGGGCGGCCGCCAGGGGACGGACGGAGAGCTCCAAGAAGCTCTGACACCTCTGCCCGATAGGCTCAGGGCAGCGCCCGGCCCGCCCCGCCGCCGGACCTGCCGTCCTCTCGCACGTGCTGGGGGCGCGGCTTACGGCCCTCGTGCACTTGGGGCGAACGTCCAGAGGGTTCCCAGAGCACGCGTCTCTCACAACCCCTTGGTATTCTGCATATGAATACAGTAGTTCGGTGGAGGTGTTATTTCATCTCTGTCTTTCTTTTTCATTACTATTATTATTAGTCATAATAGTGTTGTTATTTTTTAAATTATTAAAGTGTTTTTATCTCAACCCAAAAGGTTTATCCTTCTTTTTCCAATACTCCTCCCCAGTAAGGAGAGGGTGGCAAGTGGGTGCATGGATCTCAGTCCTGGCTGGCGTTCTCCAGCTGGAAGACCCCCAGCTTTCATTGGTGCTGGTGCTGGAAAATCATTGGCTTTGGACACGACAAAGATCCGGAAGCTTTTCAGAGCATGGTTCCCTCAAAACCGAAGGAAGCCACTTCAGGCAATGCTTTCTAACAGTGCCTTGTTAGTGTAGGAAAACAAAAGGCAGAATGTCCGGAACATGCTGCAAACTTCTTTATATAAATGCTGCAACAGAGCCTCTTTCACTTGAACTCCCAAAGCCTTCCCTCTCCAAGCACCAGAGTATCGCTGCCTGTAGCAGTGGGGAACAAAGCGACACCGACCGCCTTTATGCATCTGGAGGAGATCACTTTATTGCAAAAATCGTCCTGGTTTTATACCTTTAATCTCTACCTGACATAACTGAAACCAAAACCAAGACATAACAGAATTTAACTGAGAGAAGGCACCCATTGCCTGGCTCAGCTGCTGTGCTGCTGTCCACGCGTTCAATCATCCAATCAGCTTCCTAGTCGTACTCTGTCCACGCGTTTCTCCAGCCAATCACAATCTGACTTCCAACTGTCACACAACTGACTCTCTCCTCACTCATAACTGCCTCTCAGCCCTGAACCGACTTCAATCGTCTAGCCTGCAGCTGTGCCTTTTCCATAGGGCCTTCCGGTGAGCATAAGCATTAACCCCTTTACGTTATAGCCCCATATCCTGCAGCTGCCCAAGCTCTGTGGCCATCAGCTGGAACGCCTGACCTGAAGCAGCCCATGGATACAGGCCATGCTGACAACCCTCTCCTTCCTGGTGCCTTCACACCCAAATGGATTTGGTCATCCCCCCTGTCACAGTCCACTGAGCCTTCCTCTGACCCTTCCAAGCATCAGCAGCCCAACTCCTCTGGCCCAAACGCCACTGCCATGGCTAGAATGCAGGAGAGGGCTGTGTTCAGGCTTCACAAAAGTTACTGCTGGGGACATCTGCTGACCTGCACCCCTTGGCTTGGTGTTTTTGCAGAGCAAAGCTCTAAACTCCAAGCATCCCAGAACTTCGGGAGCCGCCCAAGAAGCAGACTGATGTGCAAGCAAAGCATATCTGTGCTAGGGGCCAAAACATGGGTTTCCCACCCCTCTCTACCTCTGAGTCTTACTGGGCCCACCCCAGTCCCCCACTTTCAGTCCTCTCCCCAGATACACCAGCACCATATTTGAACATTTCCACGAGATCCACACAATCCCCTTTTGCTGGGGCAGCTCCACAAACTCTTATCCCACGTCCCACATGGGTCCTCAGCCCTGCTGGCAGAGTTCCCATAGCCAGTGGTGCCTCTGCACTGCATTCCTGTGGGATCCACACCATTGGCAGGGAAGGGTCTAGAGGTCCTGGGGATGTGAACATACAAATGACACTGGTGGTGTGCCCTGTGGCCAAAAGGCAAAGAGGCTCTGCGGGGGAGACTGGGAGTGCTGTCAGCAGGACAGGGATCCCTCCCACCCTCATGGCCCTCTTCTCTGCCTGAAAAAATGTGCAAAATTCCATTGTGCAAAACACAAGATGAAACTTTTTACTGTGGTGGTGACCATAGACTGGGATATTGTTGAATAAGTTGTCTATACGTTTAATTGCCATCTTTAGCATTCAATACCTTGGAAGCAGAAGGTAATCTTCTTCCCTCTACCTGCTCCCTAGGTACTTGGTTGTGCAAAATTAACTAGTCAAAATAAGCCAGGAACCAACTACTGGGCCTCTCACACTTCTAAGAACAGCTGTGAAGAAGTTATCACTAAGTACAGATTATCTTCTATAAAATATGGATGAAAAATGCATTAAAACATAGCATGAAGCCAAATTACAGTTCTTGGATGGTGAGTTGTCTCTAAGTCAATGTTGTCAAGCCTATGTATCTAATCCTGTGTGGGACTCAGCACAAGTTCATGTCTTTACTTTGCAGAAAAATCTAGAAACTGACTCCCACAGATCTACCTTCCAATGTCCCCTTAATGCTACTATGTCTGGGCAGAAAAACTTTGTATACAACTTAGCACAGGAAAGTAATAGAATTACCATTTTGTGCTTTAGGCAAGTCAAAAAATATTTTTGCTTTAAATTCAGGAACTCTAATGCAATCACATAATTAGATACTCTTTAAAAGTTTAAAATAGCCAGTGATCTCTGTATGAGGACCCAAAACTAATTTCCTTCAAGTGAATGTTATGAAGCTTCAGAAGAGAAAAAAAAATCAATGCCCAGAATTTGTTTGAAGTCATACATTTTGTTTTTAAAAATGGGAACCCCTCCATATAGTTAAAAGATCAGGAGAAGGCATGAAAGATTAAGTGGCAGATGAGATAATAGACAAGATAATTGCAGAGCATTAAAGACCCAGATTTATTTTTAAGACATTCAGGCTCTATTTAGAAAAGCTTTTTGTTAAATTTTGTGAATCTCAAAAGAATTATCCTAACATGTTGAACAATAATAGGACTAATGGTGTTAAAGCATCATCATTTCCTATTCCAAACCAGCCCATACAGTAACTGGCCACAGAATATTTCTCCAGCACAAATAGAAGATAACAAGACTAGAGGAGTCATAATGCAGCAAAACCTCAATATGCCACAAAAAGAGATTTTGCTGGGGTAAGTGACAAGTCCTGGATTTTCTCACTGAGCTACCATGCACAGGGAAGTTGAGCACACTTCCCCTCACAGGCTCACAGGCTCTCAAGCACCATTTTGTTTCTGTGGCACCAGAAAGGTCATGCTAATTCAGGGTGAGAGCTGAGCATGTGAAAGCTAAGTGGACAGTTCCCTGAAATGGAGCTGCACCAGTCTGATAGAGATAAAAAGAAAAGCAAACATAAATCTGTGTTGATAAGTTTACAGACAAGCAAATATGTACTTTAGCAAAGAAATAGAGAACTGATTTCTGTATTGCTTTCGTCTTGAGACTGTGGAGCTGTCTTGAAACTCCCCTGGTTTTATTCCACCTTTCTGAAACAATGAATAAAGAAAAAAATGCTGCCTATTGTCAAAGCCATCTGCATGCCTTCTAGTGATATTGCACTTTGGCATTTATCACATATTTTCAAGAAACTCCTAGACTCTTCTGTTTAGGAAACCTATTCTCTGTGCTTTTACAGAGAAGCTTTTCTGAAGAGCTACAGAAAGTGCTTTCCGCCTATATTTTTCATCTCCTCAGATTAAAAAAATATTAAATGTATTCTTAAATTATAATTTTAAATATATACATGGAAAGGTACATATGTTTTACATATATACTCATACATACAGTTGTTTGTAGATAAAACTACATACATGCATAGATGTGTGTATATTACACAAAGCTATAAATACTCATGCCTGACTAGACACTATAGATTGCAAAATGTGGACACCATCACAACATATGAGATTATCTGTTTCCCTTCTATTACTACAAGCCTGAAATGACACCAGAATATAAATAAACATATTTAATTGCATTTTTAAAATTATGACTGGCAAAAAAAACCAATTCTACAGAGGCTTTTGAAGATTTTCTTAGTTCTATCATTACACTTACAATAGCGATTATTTAACCTTAGATAGTTAGTGAGTTGTTTCTGACCATAAGGAAGTATGTGAAAATGTTTATTTGTGTGTATAAATAACAGGCAACAAATACTACTACTATGGACAGATTAAAGGAAGAAGCTGAATTCCTGAGGGTGAGGAAGTAAAACATGGGAGGTAAGACTAAAAGGAGACATAAAAATGAAAATCAGTATTTTATGGTTGGTGAAAGAGAGAGAAATTTCCAGAGTGCAGCAGGACATGTGTAGGTAATGAAAATCACAGTTTAGTGACAGTATGTTTGCATTAGCATGCCGAAGAGCTGTAAGTGAAACATTTTGCTTTGCTCAGAGATAAAAGAATGTTGACATAATTACTGTTGAAAATTAGGATGGCAGCTGAGCCCTGAAAGACATTTCTTATTTGTGTGGATAGATTAGAAAGGCCTCATCTCAGATTTCATTCAGGAAGTTCATTCAAACATACAAGAGTTTGGGATCTAGGCATAACGCAGTGTTGAAGATGATGCAACATTATACACTTGAATAGCAGTCAGTGTGATCATTTGTTCTACAGGAAATAAAATGTGCGTAAAGAAGTGCTTCTCTTCTGAAAAGCTTCAATAAGAGTAAAAAAAATAGAATTACCATGGCAACAACCAACAATCTTACATGCCAACATGGAAAAAATAAAACAGGGAAACAAAACAGAAAATCAATTAAGAATTTAAGCAATGATAAACTGCACAGTTTATCATCACAGCCTGATTCTTTATCATGTATTTCAAATAGTATTTCAAACTATTTTCATGTTGTTGGTAGTTTAAAGATCCTCAAGATACTGAGGCCTAACAAAGTGGATGTAAACAATAAAACTATAAAATCTTATGTCTTTTGGGAGGGAAGAGAGGCAGAGAAAACAGAAGCAAATGGATTTTTACAAAACTATGCTGAAAAAATTTTTATACTCTCACTTTCTTAACATGCCAAAAAATAACTCACAGAAGGTAAACTTAAGAGTCCATTCTTTTCCCATGCTAAATTTTCACCAATTTTAGGAATTCCTCAGCAGTTAATAACATAACGATGTACTACCCTGAGTCTTTTTTAAGTTGGTAAATGAAACTGCTGTGGACAATAGACTACTGTCCTCATTTTCATTACAGTCCCTAGCAAGGGGTCCACATTTTCTGCTGGAGCAGTATCTTCTGGGGCTCAGTGGACCTAGGGTAACTTATCTCATATTGTGACTTCATAATAACAGAACATATGCCAACAGCAAAATTCAGGTTCTCAAGACAGAAGAGGAAATAGAACAGTAAGATTGCACAAGAGAGGACAGGGATAAAGAACTGGAAGAGATATGAGGCAGAAACCAAATGAGAAATATCAGCGTATTAATTTTTCACAAAATAGTGTGTCTTGGAAAACATGCTAATAATCATGTCCTTTATTCACATAACAGGGAATTTTTAGAGATCTGCAGAAGCATTTTCTGTATAGATCAAAAACTAGTGACACAATTTGGTAAGACTTGGTGAAAAATATTAATTAAACTATACCCCTGTATTGTTGAGCAGTAGTGTTACCAGACTCTACACAGACAACTTCTCTGGGAAGGAATAAAATTTTGTTATTTTATGTCTAGATCCATGGTTTTTTACATAATTTTGGTAATCTGCCTGTCTGTCATCAATCTTTCTTTCTAGAACACTCATTTATTCCTGTGTTTCTTGACTTCGATCCTTTCTGAAATTATCTGAGTATCAGCCATGAACCTGTGAAACTGCTTTAAAAGCTTGAAAAAAGCCAGTGCTGTCTTACTCATCTGAAAAGGAAGACCTTAACTCAGTGAATTGAATGCCTTTATTGCACAGTTGTACAACTTCATTTCAGAGGAGTTTCAACATGGTTGTGTTTACTCACCTAAAAAACAATGGAACAAATTGTTTTGCCTCTGAGAGCTGTCATATGGAGCTCCCGAAGCTTTACATTTACAACGTGTAATGTGTCTTGAAAAGAGATGGAACCACATCTTCAGTGGTAACAGAGAAATTCTAAGGGTCAATTTTATACTGTTGAAATACTTCTGACCTTGGGCCATAATGACCTTGGGCTCTTGTGCTGAGCACTTAGTAAGTTTTATTCCAGCATAATAATGAAATAAATCTACTTAGCAAGAAACATCAGACATGATGAATGGAAGCCCTGTGTTAAAGAATAGTTAGGACCCTAGGTTCTGAGGCAGAGTTGGTTTATTTCAGCTTGAGCTGTGTGCCTTTGGAAAGGCAACAACCTATTTCTCTGAGGCTTGGAAACAAGAGTTCTCTTCCAAACTTGGTTTTCAACAGCAGCCTAGGGGGACCATTTGCATGCTAACCTGACTATGGTTGTAATACCTCTATGATAGAAGTGCTGGTATATTTACCTCTTCAGTGTTAAAATTAGCACTCTTAACTGCCACTGAAACCTATATGCAGGCAAAGCAGCTTTTTCTCGTATCTGAGATGTCAGTTTCTGTGTCAAAACTCCATAATTTCTCAGATACTGGCTGAAGTTACTCACTCAGTAACATCTTTGCTGCTGCTAGTGAAGCTCTTAGGCACCTGTCCTCAAGCTATAGAGCAGTTTGCAATTTTGATATTTATATATAGATTCAGTCTGAAAACCAGTCTTTTTCTACATGGAAGTGAGCACTATTCTAGTGATAAAACCCCCATATTAGTTTTTACAGTCAGGCACCACTGTTTTTCCAGCTAATACTTACACCACCAAATCTGCCCCTAAGGTACTCTCTTGTTTCTCCCTTTGCATGTCTTCACTGTAGCACACAAGGTTCTCTTGCATGTTGTGATCAATATTCCACTACAAGTTGCTTTTAGCTGACTAGCCTTCTACTGGATATGTTAAGGGACTGACCAATGTTTATCACTAACACTGGATAAGCTAATTTTCACTTTTGTAAATGTGAATCAAACTAGGGGGAAAAGCCTGAGTTAGTGAAAGGGAATACACAGGAAACAAAGTCAGCAAGGCAAGCTTGTTTTGACTTAGAAGTTTACTTTTTCTAAGTGAGTGAATTAAGCCAAATTATTCAAAATTCTGCAAAATCTGGGGACAAAGTTGTGCCATATAGAATTTATAAAAAAATTACATTTTGTAATAATCTGGGATGCATGTGTATTTGACATCTTCCCTTCCCAGAAAAAAAAGCAGAATAAAGGTTGTGTAAATTCATTTCCCATCCACTCAGTCAGTAGAAATCAGGTCAGCTCTACTTACGGCTGCATTAGCATTCAGATCAAGCTCACTTCACTCACATTTCCACCCAAACATCTCATTACAGCAGTCAGTCTAGGCTGTTCAGGGCACAACAGATATTTTCATCTTTTCCACATCTGGCCACTTGAAAGGTGTGCTTTCAGTTTCTCTGACTTTAACTAAAGCAGTCAGAAGCAGTCTTTGTGAGGTCATGGACCAAGTTTTGCTCAGAAGATGTGACTCATCCACTTCCAAATCCTGATACTGTCCAAGTCAAGTGTTATTTGCCTCAATGGCATTGACCATGCAGTAGATATTGGTACTGATGTACCAAGTACAGTAATGTCGCATCAGAAACAAACCTGACAAAAGTTTGCTGTTTCTTGAAAAATCCTTTGAAAGACCTTTGAGGACTAATATGCTCTAGGTTGTGAAGATAAATATTTGAACACCTGCAATACAGAAAATATGAGGAGATCAAAAGTGAAGAGATAGACTTATGCTGTATCAGGAGAGATCACAGTTAATATTGAATTGATATCTCATTTTAAGTGTGCTAGGGTACTGCTTTGAAAGATCTCATACTATCAGAAAGTTATGTTTTAAGTAACTAAATCTACAGAATGATTGAGATATCCTAGGAGAGAAAATACACCCCAATGTTGACTGCTAGCTTTACAGCTCAGAACTTAGTTGCCAGTGTTTTGGAAACAGCATTTCCTCTGGGAAATGAGACTAGATGCTGCTTTTAAGTAATCCCTCCACCATTAAAAAGCAGACAGACAGAAATGTCAGTAGGTGGAGCTGCCTTTCCTGCAGTCAATAGAGAAGTTTCTCTGCAGAAATTGCATTTGCCGGCACCCAGTCAGCTTTTCCCAGTCCCTGGCAGATGGTACTTGAACAAAACATGAACATGCAAAAATGCAGCTTTTTTACATCATGTTACCAAAGTGCGCAAGTCAGGAGAAGACAGAACACAGAACTGACAATGTTTGTCAGCACAAGCTGTTTATTTTTTCTTCTTCTTGGTTTTTCTTTTTTGTTTGTTTGTTTGTTTTGGGGGGTTTTTTTGGCTTTTTTTTTGTGTGTTCCTAGTCATGATGAATTGTATTATTTTACAGTTATATGCTTTTGCTCCAGAGCATCTTGTTCACAACAGTAAAACACCCTATAATTCATGGTTGGACTGAAGGTAATGCTAATGTAAATATGCCTATTTTCATCATCTTCAGCGCTAAGGTACATGAAGTACATCTTTGCAGATGATAATCAGGCTGACAGTTTTTTCTTTCATTATTGTTCTAGTGAAATAAATATGCAGTTC
This sequence comes from Camarhynchus parvulus, assembly GCF_901933205.1. Lineage (NCBI taxonomy): Eukaryota > Metazoa > Chordata > Aves > Passeriformes > Thraupidae > Camarhynchus > Camarhynchus parvulus. Next base: position 43,211,382 of record NC_044601.1, read on the forward strand.
ATCTATTTATTACTAAAGAGTACTTCCACTTCATCTCTCAGCTTGAAGCTGTACAGTGTAATGAGGGCTGTGATCAATCCATTGTCTTTATTTTAAAAGGAAGATTCATGAATCTGATTAACTGAAAGAATGACTGTGGTATAAAAACTTCTGAGAATCACTCATATGAGGCAAAGAATAATCATGGTACAAATTTGTGATACATGTCTGAAGATTGACGTATTTCATATGAAGAATTTCATGTCTGCTTTATTTCTGAGGCCTTGAATAGGTATGGCAAGGAAGGTTCTCTGACCACCATCTGCCAGTTTAACTTTCCTGAGTAACTGGTTCATTTTTTTTCACATGGCAGGCCACAAACCAAAACATTAATATTAAAATTAGTAATTTTGTTTGTGACTAAAGAGTGATGCTTGCCCTGATAGTCCAAGATATCACAGTAAAATCAGCTCCTCTGGATGTTTACAAAGCACACAGAACATACGTCATCTTCTGATTTTATGCACGTCCATATGGCCTTCTTCAGCAATCCTAATCTCCCACCTTTTTTCCAATATGCCTAAAAAACTAGCTCATATATGGGGTTTAGCCCATATATGTCCGGGTGATATGCTGGACAAAGGTAGTCTGTCAAAATCTTTGAAGAATTTTTCTAGTTTTGTGGTAAGGGCAAAATGCAAGAAAATTTTAATTTGTGGTTATGGCGAGGAAAATATGCACAGAATGGTATTTGATTTCACTGTGCTGGTAACAGGTGCAGTGCTTTTGGGCTCATGTCTCCTGATACCTTTCTCATTTTAAAATTTCTAAAATAACCAAGAAAGACACTTCTAATAAGGACCTGATTTACACATCCAGATGACAATAGGAGGTGCTTGAAAGCACCTCTGAGCAGTAAGGCACTTCAGTGTTCATTAGACACTAGAGATGCATGGTTGATATATTTATCTTCAGAGTGACATTTAACCATTCATCTGATTGTAAGATCTTGAAGTAATACACACCTCATCCCCAGTTTCTGTCTGGCCTTCAGATCAGAAGGTGGGGACAACAATGCAAACTATATAGCTTTGTTTACTTTTTCCTTTTACTTTGTCTCAGTGAAAGGAAAAAAGTCCTCCTGAGCTACAGTTCCATGTACATTGTCACAGGTAATGAGCACTGTTTTTATATTGTCTTAATTTTAACAGTCTTTCAGAACCATATTAGGTTTTAGCATCTCTTATGAATGCCTCAGAGTCAGGGTCCTTGCCTCTTTCAGCAAAGAATCTCTAGCCAGCACTGATTTAATTGAACATCAAGATTAGTAGTTAAATGGCTGAAGATTACTTCCAGCACGTGAGATAAAAGCTTTTGTTTCCATGCTGTCCTAGGGTGACGTTATGATGCTTGTATCCCCATTCATATGTTCTGTTTCTGCAGGATGTTATGTTCTGTGCCTTTAAGACTGGCTTTGAAGAGTGGAAGTTTTGTTTGGGTTTTTCTTATCAGGGACACAGAGATGTATTTAGGGCTGCTTTGGTTTTCTTACTTTCACTTTCTGCTTTGCTTGCTCTCTCTCGCTTCTGCTTGCTTTTGCTTTTGCTCTTTAGCTAGTTTAGCTAAACAGTCCAAATTTCTTCCTGGACTGTGTATCCTCTTCTTTTTCCTGACCATCTCGAACCTGCTCCGGACTGGGACCTGGGAACACCGAGAGTCTGCACCGTGCGGCTTGCAGCAGCTGCCCAGCACCGGAGGGACTGAGAACAGAGCGACCACCCCCCGAGAGAGACTTTCTGAATTTGTCATCTGTTTCAGAGCGGTGTCACCTGGTATTGTTCATTTTGTGTGGTGGGGGGTGCTGTGCCTGTTAAATAAACAGGTTCTTTCCACTTCTCTCCAAGGAATTCTTCCCGAACCGGTTGGAGGGGAGGGGCCGTGTGGGTTTGTTTTCTGGAGGGGCCCCCTTTGGAGATTTCTCTCCCAAATTTGCCCTAAACCAGGACACAAGCATATACCAAGAGTTGCATAATTTTGAAAAGTAACTTCTTTTCCTCATTTAAGCTTGATCCATCTGCTAGTTACCAGAAAAGTATCAACTAAATAAACTGAAGGTGGTAAGTCTATAGCTTCAAAGTGTTGTCTTGACCAGGAACAAGTTTTGGTTTTTAAATTTATGTAGATAATCTGTAAGTGATATTTACTTTAATTTATTGCTTGGCTATTGGTTAAGGGTGTATCCTGGTGAACTGAGAATCCTGAAGTAATGACCTTGAAACTATTAATCTAAACCCAGCAGCAATGTAGAGGAAGAACATTGTGGGTGTTTTTCTGTATCTTGCAGTTTCCTCTGCTAGAAAGAGGTTGGACCTTGCAGTATTGCTCATCAGCTGATAACAAGATCTTTTGGAGACATGGCCCAATCACCCCTGTTAAACTGTGATAATACAAAGGCACGGGATGTGTTTAAGCTTCTGTCAGTTAACATCTGTATTACTGAAGACTAATCTCAAGAGAATAAAATTTGCAGGGTGTAATCACTACTGAGAGGATTTCAGATCAATAAATTTTAAATTAACAACACAAAAATGATTTTTGTGAGGCAATGTTGTAAAAAAAAGTAATACTTTGTTCCTATTCAGAGTTGTTATTTTTATTTTAACAATTGAAAAAGCAGATAGGGAAATGTTTGGAGCCCTTTATCCACTATTGTTCAATAGCCAAGGTTCCTCTGTAGAGCTGCTGCCCTGCCAAAAGTAAATTTTAAATGTGTATATTACATGTTTCAGTTTTATAATGAGAATTGTCTTAAACAAGGGTGATATTCTTTAATACCAGATTTATTTGCCTTCCTTCTGTGAGAGTTTTTGATATGACTGGATTATAAGATCAAAATCATGCAGAAATGTAGAACCAAGACCATCATGCTGAAAAACTTCAGATAAATTTTATGCTGATATCACATAGCAGCAGCAAGGATGAGCAGAAGGAACAGTCCCATGAGATTTCCATTTTAGTTACCTAGCTTTACTGCATTAATACAAAAGCCTGATTTCTTACTCTATATTTGTCTGCTTATATCCCACTGTATAGTGAATGTTCTACTACTGAAATTACTATCACTACTACTATCACTTAAGGTAAAGGGATAGAGTCTCCTATCCATTGGGGTTTCTTACCTTTTCTTTAGCATCACCATAAATGGAGATCATGACATAAACTAAAAAAAAAAAAAAAAAGAGAGAGAGATATTTGACAGAGAGGAAAGATAATGTTTACTCTTAACAAAACATTCTTTAGCTTGAAGTTTCACATGCTCAAAAGTATAGTGCTTTCCAACCTTAGCCATACTTCTTCGCCTTACCTGCCATTAATTTATTAACTTTTGTCAGGAATTAAATTTGTTCTAATGTATTTAACCTTGATTTTCTAAGTCTTCATGTCCCATGCAGAAGATAGATAATCATGTGAGTTTTCTCCACTTACTGTGAGCATGATCTTTGAAAGACTTCAATTTCAGTTGGTATGTGTGATGCAGTAATTTTAATGAATGCCTAAGCAAATTGCATCTAGTCCTTTTGTGTAGTTAGGAATAATTAACAGTAATGAAAAAACTATTAGCTAATCTCTCAAAACAGTTTTAGATTGTACCTTTGTATATATACATCCTCCAAAATGCCTCAGAAATTCTTTAAAATCCTATTACCTAGAAGTGTGTTTTAAGATCAGTTCTTTCTAAGATCTCTCCTTCTATATATACTGCACACTATCTTTGGTGATTTAACCATTAGAAAAGTGTAAAATAAGTTTCAAAATTTTCATCACTGCTTTTTGAACAGGTAAAAAAAAACATGATAAATAGATATGGCAGAACATATCTGCCTAAACAAACAAATTTCACCTAAACAAACAAATTTCAAGTAGAGCCAGATTTTTCTATTCCTTATACTACAGAGTATATTTTAGAAACTATACCTATCTCAATATATTAAATGCACAAGAACTTCAGATTTTACCTTTAGGTGCCTTATAACAAAGCTCAGAAGTATTATCATATTGTATAGAGGAACCTAATCCATGTGAATATGTTTGGGTTTTCAATATCAATTATCTAGATTCCCCAGTTATCAATTATCTATATTCCCCAGTGAGGACTTTTACATTTTATTTAACTGTCTTTTTCAGACATACCTGTATATAGTGTGAATGGCTCTAACATGTATCTCTTTCCCATATTTAGTTTTGTTTGGGGATAGTTACATGAACTAGGGATAATATGGTGTGTTATGTAAAAAGTGAACACTTTTTATTAATATGATACTGTAAATTTTAATAGATTTCAAAATTACTATAAATATTTCAAGTCTAATTCTAGAAACAATTACATATGTCCAGCAATAAAAGGAGTTACACCTTTTGGAGTGCTTTTGGGCTCATGTCTCCTGATACCTTTCTCATTTTAAAATTTCTAAAATAATCAAGAAAGACACTTCTAATAAGGACCTGATTTACACATCCAGATGACAATAGGAGGTGCTTGAAAGCACCTCTGAGCAGTAAGGCACACAGGGTATACTTAATGACTGAGAAAAAAATACAATCTACTTTAGCTTTCTTTACACAGGAGGATGGATGGATCATGTTCTATTATGAAGAAACCAGCAATCCCTAGAGAAAGCGACAGTCCCATCAGGCCAAACAAGGAGATTAGTAAAGGTTCAAGGAGACATTGCTTCACTTAAACTGGTAAAGTTCCCAGTGATTGAAAAAGGGGAACATAATTTGCATTTTTAAAAAGGATTAAAAAGGAAGACCCAGGGAGATGCAATGTGAGACCCAGTCAGTCTCACCTAGATGCCTGGCAAGATAGTGGAGGAAATCCTCCTGGAAACTATGGTGAAGCGTGTGGAGGACGTGGAAATTATGTTCAATTAAATCAGGGAAATGACTGGTGACAGCCAACATGGCTTCACTAATGGCAAATTGTGCCTGCCTGATTTGGTGAACTTCCTAATGGAGTTACAGCATTTGAAGATGGGGGAAGAATGACTGACATAATCTACTTGTCCTTGTGCAAAGCATTTGATGCTGCCCCATACTACATCCTTGTCTCTGTACTAGGGAGACGCTGATGGGTGGAACATCTGGTGGATAAGGAACTGGCTGGATGTTTCACTCAGAGAAATGCAGCCAACAGCTTGATGTCCAGGTGGAGACCAGTGATGACTTGGGTCCCTCAGGGATCTGTACTGGGTGCTATTTAACATCTTTGTTGGCAACATGGACAGTGGAATTGAGTGCATCCTCAACAAGTTTGCTAACAGTGGCAAGCTTAATTGATGCTCTAGGTGCAGTTGATATTCTAGAAAGAAGGAATGACATCCAGAGGGACCTTTACAAGCTTGAGAAATGGTCCAGTGTGAGTTTTAAAAAGTTCAATGTAGCCAGGTGTTAAGTCCCGCACCTGAGTCAGTCAATCCCAAACATGGATACAGTCTGCATAATAAATGGACTGAGAGCAGCCCTGCAGAGATGGACTTGAGTGTGTTGGTAGATGAGAAACTCAGCATGAACCAGCAATGTGCACTTGCATCCCAGAGAGTCAACTGTGTTCTGGGCCGCAGCCAAAGCAGTGTGCCCAGCAGGGCAAGAGCAGGGATTCTGCCCCTCAATTCTGATCTCATAAGACCCCACCTGGAGTGCTGCAGCAAGCTATAGGACTTCTACAGGAGTAAGTCCAGAGCACCATAAACATGAGGGCTGGACCAAATCTTCTCAAGTGTGAAGACACGCTTGAGACAATTTGGGTTTTGGGACCATTCTTGTTCTTTAAAATATGCTTGCCTGAGGTTTTGTAGGATTAATGACAGTATTGTCATGAAGCTGTTCTGCAATGTGAACTCACTGGATGCAATGCCAGCTAGCTCACAGGTGCCACAGAAGACTGTGAAGGTCAGCTAGTGCTAGCTGATAGCAAATAGTGCTTAATTGCCGTTTTCTGTTTTAATATCAAATCATGGCCTTTCCTCTCAAATACTAAACTAATTTATTTTATACTCTGAGGGAAATGAAATAAGGTCTCTCCTAATTATTTCATTACTGATTTCACATTTGTGGCCAAACACTTTCCTAGCACATAAATTCAATACTAACTGTAACACAAAAATTATTGGAAAAGATCTGACACAGGCTGCACAGGTCCCCCCTGACTTGTGGACAAACAGGCTGCTGGGGGGGTTTTGCCTTCTCAAGCTTCTCAGCTCCTTCTGTGCATTCAAGGCCAATGCAGATAAATCATGAAAGCTATAAATCATAGCTTCATCTGATCCTTCTCCTTTCTGTTTTCTCAGACCCCCACCAAAGCCCGAACTATAGAAAAATGGAAATACCTGTGAGAAACCTCATTGAATACGTAACTCTGATGTGCTAGAATTTGTTGGTTGTACTAAAATCTCTCCTATGTGTCTTTAGCCATCTTCACCCTTCAGTCATTTCATGTCATCATTTCCTCTATTTCCACAGGAATGAAAGAGTAAACATGTATAATTTAAAACATAAAGGAAAAAAAATCTAATTAAATTTGTGTATTGGCAGAATAATGAAATTAGAGTATTCCGACTTTTATCTGATTTTGCTTTGTCTACCTCTCATCTTTTGGTCATGCTTTGGCTTTTTTTAGATCTTTGTGTCAAAGGGACTCTTTTGACTGTTATGAAAGGACTGTGGTTGAGTATTGCTGCAGTAACTGTACTAAACCAAGTAGAGATTTTTATTCTAGTGGCTCCAAATACTCATTTCTTGGAAGCTAATGGCATTTAATCTAGCTGTGAGTGAACAGCAGGCTCCAAAGCAGTCTGTTGATCCCCAAGTCAAGCTCAGCTGATAAGCCATTCCCTTTACATCTAACAGCTGGTAATGGATGACATAAATCGGATGCTAAGGTAACAATATAAACTTTAGTGAGCCCCAGCAGAGCTTCCTCCAATGTAAATTTATATTGTCTCTTGGTATGTGGAAATCACTTAGTAAATATTTTCTGTATTTCTGCTGTACTTTGGCCTATATAAATGCTGTCATTTATGTCATCCCACAGTCTTACATAATCCTCTTCAAAGAGAAATGGTTAAATGCTTCTTAGTTCCATCTTGACTTGAACTTAAAAATTCTATTATTATGATTATCTTTATCTTTACTGTTATTATTGTAATGCACAATAGTTTGCACCTGGACAGGTTCCAACTTTATCCAGGGCATTGTAGGAAATGTATATTATCTCCATTTGTTAATTTATTTATGTTAGCAGTAATTACAAGCCTTGGTGTGTATATTTTGGCATGTGACTGGTAATGTTCAGCAGTCTCCTTTGCTCACCCAAAAGTCCATGTGTTTCCATTACTTTCTGCAGGTCCAAAGTCAACAGGATAGACTCTTTTTTCTCTAAAATTAGTATTTGTTTTCAAATTAAGTCATGTAAGCTAGTACAATTCAGTGGAAAATTCAGACTGCAAAAATACCCATGCAAGTTACATATACGAATTAACAAAAACTATCCCAGGTTTAGTTGATACATTACAGCAGCAGTCTTTGAGCTTTGATATCCTGATATTGCTCTGCAAAACAAAGCATTGCCTGCCCCAAGACAGAGAATTTTCATACACGCATAGGTGTGTTAAATTATTGCAGAGTTGAATTTTCAGTAAAACAGGCATTCTCAGAAGTTAAGTTGATGCTAAAATGCTTTCTGTATGGATTTTTTTTTTTAAAGACCAACGTTACCAGGATTTGCTATCATTCTGTGTATGGGGAGGATAGTTGATTTGATCATGGCACTGTGAAATGCTGCTTAGAAAGTGTAAGAAGCAAAAGAGATGTTGGAAAATTTACACTAGAACCCTAAAGTGAGAAGAGAAGGTAAGCGAATGAGATGTGGAGAAGATGAGAAGCTACTAAAAAATTGTCTGTCAAAATGTTCACTTGTTGCTAATGCTATTTCTTCCTGTCTGCTTTTTGGCCTTGTTTTAGGACATATTCTCTCCTTCCTCCTACAGGCCTCTTCATTCTCATTTGCAGAACCAAGTACCTTCATGCTGCTTTTCCTCCCCTTCCCAGGATTTTGCTCACAAATACACAATGCGTAACAGAAAGTGGGGGAACCAGAGCCTCATGGCTCTGCTGGTATCTGTCCATGGGCAAATGAGAGATTTTAGGCCCTTGGGATAAGTGATTAAGGGATCAGGAGCAGAGGTAGTGTTTGTTCTCTCACCTGCCACTTGCAGGCAATCATGAGAGAAGAAACAGGAAGGTCACAGACTAGTACCTGGCTCTGAGTTTGGTGTCTCTTGCAAAATTGTGGGTTCTTTGGTCATGTGTTGGTTTACATGACACCAGGCCTGCTGACAACAGATGGTGTTCACCTGTCTCAAAGGAGGAAAAGGAACTTGCACAAGAGCCAACAGGACTCATTGAGAAAGTCTAGGGGAAAGGGATAAAACAAGGACTGCTAGAGATAAACCTGGGGACAGCATGACACCAAGAGGTTGTGCAGCCATCTCAATAGACGTAGGGGATGGAGATCATGCAACAGCAAAGATGTGTGGGCTGTTGATGCCTTAGAAACCAGGTGTGCCTGAGAATGGTGACATAAGCGGTAGAACTTCTCTCCCTGGAAAGGTGGCAGGATCAATATCCCAAATGAACTGCTTCTACACCATGCTGCACACAGCATGGACAAGAAATGGAGGAGCTGGAAGCCACTGTGGAGCAGGAATACTATGACATAGTTAACATCACAGAATCATGGTGGGATGATTCAGGCAACTGGAATGCTGCAACAGAAGGCTTTGAACTCTTCAGAAGGGATAAGCAAGGGAGGAGGTGGGGTATCCTTGTGTGCTAGGAAGTGTTTTGATTATCTAGAGCTTAATAATTGTGATGATGGCTTTGAAGGTTTGTGGGTAAGAATCAGGGAGAAGGCCAACAGAGCAGATATCCTGGTGGGTTTCTGTTACAGACCACAAAACCAAGATGAAGAGGCAGATGAAATATTCTGCAAGCAGCTGGGAGCAGTCTCAAAAGCATTAGATCTTGTTCTTGTGAAGGACTTCAATTTACCAGATGTCTGCTGGAATACAACAGCCCAAGAGATTTCTGGAGTGTGTGGCAGACACAGCTGTTGAGTAAGTAATCAAGGGAAAGCATTTGCTAGAACTGTTGTTTGTGAACAGAGAAAGACTGATGGGTGATGTGATGGTTGTCTTGGGCACAGCAATCATGAAATGAGAGTTTTCAGTTCTCAGAGAGATGAGAATGGAGGTCAGCAAAACTGCTACCTTAGAATTCTGGAGGGCAGTTTTTGGCCTGTTTAGGACACTGTTTGACAGAAAGCCTTGGCAGTCCTGAAAGGCCAAGATGCCCAGGAAGGCTAGAAATTCTTCAAGAAGGAAATCTTAAAAACACAGGAGCAGGTTGTTCCTATGTGCCAAAATACAAGATGCCAGGGAAGGCCAGTCTGGCTGAACAAGAAAAAAAGATGAGAGTTCAAGCCTTAATGGGCATGCAACTCAAGCGGACTACAAATATGTAATGAAATTATACAGGGAGAAAATTAGAAGGGCCAAAGCCCAACTAGAACTTGTCTGACTATTGTCATAAAAGACAATTGTCGAAGATTGCATGCAAGATGTTTTCCATTACCATCTGTATGGCAGATTACCTTGTCAAGTGAGCAGTTTGCCTTATCTCTCTCTTTGAGTGACCACATTCACACCTCCCTCGGGAGGGGACCTCTGCTGATAACAGACTATTGAATATCAGTGCATGACTGATAAGAACTGTAACATCCCATTGTGAGATGCTCCGCCCAGAGGGAGGAGCCAAACACCGCTACCCGGATACACTCTGAGATTCTGGAACACCAGCACGGCTTTTCTCCACAGGATTCCCCAGAGGAACAGCAGCTGCCTCTTCCTCCACTGGATCTTCAGAGGAAAGAATACATCCTTCTCTACAGATCCCCCTTGCTCCAACAGAACCACACCTGATACTTCAGAGGACTGCAGCCACATTTTCAATCAGACTATCACCAACACCCTGACCAACAGGGTGTCAGGTTGGGTTCTGACTCTGTCAGTGTTGCTCTAGTAGACTGCATTGTTTATTTTATTCTTTTTTTTCTTCCCTATTAAAGAACTGTTATTTCCTGCTCCCATATTTTTGCCTGAGAGCCCCTCAATTTAAAATTATAGCAATTCAGAGGAGTGGGGAGGGTTTACATTCTCCATTTCAGGGGAGGCTCCTGCCTTCCTTAGCAGACTCCTGTCTTTCCAAACTGAGACAACAATGAAAACTGTTTCTGTAATATATTCCCAACAAAGGCAGGCTAAAGAGAATCTCCATCCCTTACTAGATGCTGGGAGAATTATAGTGACAAAGGATGAGAAAAAGGCTGAGGTAATTGATGGCACCTTTGCCAGTCTTTAATGGCAGGACAAGGTGTTCTGAGGGTATCTGGCCACCTGAGCTGGAAAACAGGGATGGAGAGCAGAATGAAGCTCACACAATCCAGGGGTAACCAGTCACTGACTTGCTACACCACTTAGACACATAGGTATAGGAGACCAGATGAGATGCAACCAGAAGTACTAAGGAAGCTGGTAGAAGTGCTTGCTGAGCCATTTTACATGATTTATTGGCAGTACTGGCTACCCAGGAGGGTCCTAGCTGACTGGATTGTTACTCCCATCTATAAGAAGAGCTGGAAAGAGGATCTAGGGAACTACAGGCCTGTCAGCCTGACCTTAGTGCCATGGAAGAGCATGGAATTGATCATCCTGAGTCTCATGTGCCAACTGCAGAGCAACCAGGGGGACCAGAGCCAGTCAGTAGGAGTTTGTGAAAGTCAGATGCTGCTTGATGAACCCAGTCTGCTTCTGTGACAGAGTGACATGTTTACTGGATGAAAGAAAGATTATGGATGTTGTATACCTGGACCTGGTAAAGCTTTGGACACCATTTCCAACAGCATTCTCTTGGAGAAACTGGCTCTGATTGGTGCACTGTACACTGTGAAAGCAAAATGGCTGTATGGCCTGGCCCAAAGTGTGGTGGTGGATGGAGTTACATCCAGCTGGTGGCTGGTCACCAGTGCTGTTCCCCAGGGCTCAGTACTGTGGCAGTTCTGCTTAATACTGTTACTGATGATATGGACAGGGAATTGAGTGCACTCTCTGGCACTGTATAGATGATACCAAATTGGGTGGGAGTGTTGATCTGCTGGAGAGTGGGAAGATTGTTCAAAGGGATCTGGACAGGCTGGATCACGGGCTGAGCCCAGTGGTGCGAGGTTCAGCAAGGCCCAGTGCTGGGTCCTGCCCTTGGGTCACACCAACCCCACAGTGCCACAGGCTGGGGCAGAGTGGCTGCAAAGCTGCCACAGGAAAAGGACCTGGGGGTGCTGGTGACAGCAGCTGAGCATGAGCCAGCAGTGCCCAGGTGGCCAAGAAGGCCAATGGCATCCTGGCCTGTGCCAGCAACAGTGTGGCCAGCAGGAGCAGGGCAGGGATTGTCCCCCTGTACTGGGCACTGGTGAGGCCACACCTCAAGTCCAGTTCTGGGCCCCTCACTCCAAGAAAAACATGAAAGTGCTGGAGAATGTCCAGAGAAGGACAATGGAGATAGGGAAGGGTCTGGAGCACAAGCCCTCTGAGGAGTGGCTGAGGGATTTGGGATTGTTTAGGTTGGAAAAAAGGAGACTTAGGGGAGATCTTATAGCGCTCAACAACTCCCTGAAAGGGGGCTGTAGGAAGGTGGGGTTTGGTCTCTTCCCCCAGGTAACAAGTGATAGGACAAAAGGAAATGGCCTCAAGGGTGCTAATGGAGATTTTGTTTGGATATTAGGAAAATTTTCTTCACAGAAAGAGTGCCCAAGCATTGAAACAGGCTGCCCAGGGAAATGGTGGAGTTACCAGCTCTGGAGGGATTTAGAAGGTGTGTAAATGTGGAATCTGGGGACAAGTTTAATGATGAACTTGACAATGGAGTTTAATGGTTGGACTTTATGCTCTTAAAGGTCTTTTCCAAACCAGGTGTTTCTGTGATTCCATGTTTCTATGTTGTTGCTCTACCAGAATGAAAGGCTTAAGAGCACAACCCTGTGAACAGTGGATAGCCTGAAAGTGAAATGGATTTGGCCTTCATAAGGGACACTGAATCCCTCCTATTAATCTGGCAACTAATCTTACTGTGATCTTCATGGGCAGTCAGGACCCTAGCTTCTGCTTTTGGTAGATACTGTATACTCACTTTTGCAACAAATATGTTTCTGGGTATTGAGCTGAAAATACCTACCTTTCCACCACAACTCCCTTTCTATTGCCTGGACAAGATCTGCACTAATTTTAACCAAATTCCTTCTGGTCTTGTCCATAGTGAGACCATGAACATATACCTTTTGGACTGCATGCCAAAACTGCTTCTTGTGTCTCTGCAGCTACCAACCACAACTGACAGATTGTACTCTCTGAATGGACATAGATATATGGGATATATAATACAGTGTCATTAAATTCCTGGGTTTAAATTGTACCTTATGAACTTGTGTAATATTTGTATAGGTATCAGAGAAATAAAATATTCTTACCAAGATGCAGAATATGAGGATGCAAATTTTTTGATCTGTTGGTCCAGCGTGTGATACTGGAAAAATCTTCACACTTCATCATGTTTCTGTCCTCCTGTCCTCAAAAACTGTCTTTGTATTCTTTTGGATGGTATCGTTGTATCTGAATAGACACTGAATTTGGCAGTAAGCAACTTGCACAATATAGATCTTACTGTTCCCCCTACAGCTTGCCAAAAATAAAAGCTAAAACATGCTACAGTTACTTGAAATAACTTCTAATTTGTGATACATCCACTTAATCATGGTCATTTAAAAATGCATTCATCTAAAATCTTAAATTCTGTATAAGGGACGATTAAATTCAGAAAATATACTCTTGACTTTTCTTAAGAGTGATGAGAAGTAAGAGTGTGCTTTTTTCACATATATTGTATTTAGATTCTTGGGAAATGCGGTCCAAATACTGAAGTACAATAGGGTTTCTGTGATTCACAAAGATTATGAAAATATGTTAGTCATCATGACAGTGACAGTTACTTAGTGCTTAAAAGCACCAGTATACAGCAACTATAAGATGGGTCTCTGCTCTGGGCTGGCTCTCTGCCTCAGGATGGGTGATGGGGTGGCTGGGTCCTGGTGGGTAAGGATTACAAGGCAAATCCTAGTGTGAGGAGAGGTGTTTCTGAAGGGTTAGGAAAGTTGTTTCTGATAAGGGATATGGGGAAAAACCAAAGCTTTCTACAGGTTCCTTGTTGGAAAAAGAGAAGGGAAAATGTGAGCTCATTGCTGAATGATCAGGGATCTAGAAGTAAAGGACATGGTAAAGGCCAAGTAGTCAATACCTTCTTCACCTCAGTCTTAAGAGATAAAGCTATTCCAGTTCACTAAGACCACAGAGAAAGACTGGGGCAAGGAATACTTATCCTTGATGGAGGAAGAGCAGGTGAGAGAACATTTAAATGTCATTAATATGACTCAATATTCATGCATTCACAGGGCCTGACAGGTTGTACACACGAGTGCTGAGGGAATTGGCCCTTGTCTTTGTGAGGCCACTCTTGAGTATCTTTGAAAGGTCACTGCAAATGGAAGAAGTTCCTGAAGACTGGAAAACAACAAGGGCACAAAGAGGATTCATAAAACTACAGATTTATCATCTTCACTTCAATCTCAGGCTCAAAGGGTTATGGTAGCTTGCACAAACACCACCTAGTTGTGGAGTGGTCACTACTGATATGCTACAGGGACTGAGACTGAGTCCACTATTGTTTAACAATTTCATTAAGGTCCTAGAAGTGGTGGGACAAGAGTGCAACCTTAGAAAATTTGCAGATGATACAAACATGAGATGAGTGTTGCTATGCAGATAGATCTGGGCAGGCTGGACCAGATCTTGACCAGATCTTGACAGAAACATCAGGGAAAATGCCAAGTCCTACACTTGGAGGAAAATAACCCTCTATGTCACCACAGGCTGAGGACCTCTATGTCACCACAGGCTGAGCTGGAAAGAAGCTTTGATCAAAAAACATCTGGAGGGCCTGGAGGATGAGTAGACCATGAGCCAGCATCATGCACTTACAGCAGAGGCCAACAGCCTCCTTGTCTGCATCAGGAGGAGTGTTGCCAGCAGCCAGGGAGATTTCATCTTTCTCTGCCCAGCCCCGATGAGAGACACCTGGAGTGCTGTGCATAGTCCTGAGTTCTCCAGCACAAGTGAGACATGAACATATTGGAGTGAGTCCAGCAAAGGGTCACAATGATAAAGAGATTGAAGCATCTCTCACTGAAGGAAAAGCTGAGAGAACTGTGTGTGGATAAATCTCAGGGAGATCTTATCACTATATATAAATAATCTGATAAGCAGAGTAAAGACAGAACCAGGGCCCTCTCAGTGGTCCCCAGTGACAGAAGGAACAACAAAAATCAAAATACTTAAAATTCCTTTCAAAAATAAGAGGAAAGTTTTTTTACAGTGAGGGTGACTGATTGAAGGCTGAATGAGGGTGGTTGTGAACAGACTGCTCAGAGAAGTCTCCATCCCTAGAAATACTCAAACTTAGTTGGATATACAACCCTAAGCAACGTGCTGTGGCTGATTTGTTCTGGGCAGGGGTGGGACTGTGTGTGCTCCAGAGGTGCCAACTAGCTTTGATGCTTCTACAGTTCTGGAGCTAGAACCTCATTTAGACCCAATGGTAGCATAGCACAGTAATAGGAACAAAGACTGGACACACTGTGCTAATGTCAATATTCTCTCAACAAGAAAGAACAGGATCTGAATTTGTATTTAGAAAGCACAAAGGCACATGGAGTAGATCTGTAGTCTTTCATTCTATATATCACATGCTTTAAGAAAACAAGACAGCACCTCAGAAAATAAAAAAAAGAGCGTTTAGCCTTAAGAGGGATGAAACCCAAAATTTGTTTCTGCCCCTGTCTTCTAACAGCAGTCTGTGCCCTGTTTTTTGACCATTCACCTTGTGCCTTGAGTCTTGGCCTTGGCCATTCCTAGCTGCTGTGGCAAAGCACATGATATCCTGGGCTTCCCTGTGTTGACTTACCTGCTATGCTGCCATGCCATGCTCCTGCCTGGCAATCCTGTGACCAGCAGCCTGGTGAGGAAGCTCTGCACTCACAGGATGTCCCTGCTTACCCTGGCCCACAGTTAGCCATCAGATGGTCCTGCACAGCCCAGGGTGGCTTGCTCAGGAAACTGATGTGATGCTCTTAGCAAGGAAGGATTTCACGCCCATGTTCTTCAAAGAACTAGAGCTTGTTTCACCCCTTGAGTTAGGAGCCAAGGCTATGGAGCAGGCTTGCTGGTTGCACCTGCCCTGATTATCAAACTTTCACAAATAGTACTTCTGCTCTTCCTGCCTCCTGCTACCTTAAACAAGCACGAGGCAGCACAAGTCCCCCATCAGCCTCCTGGGGCAGGCCTTTTGGGCACTTGCAGCCCATGCTGCTTGACCACTGTTGCTGTGACAGACCTGCCTGCCTCCATTTCACGGCCCTACAGCCACCACTCAGGCGCACAGACTGCCTAGTTCCGTTGTAAGATCAGCTTCCAGGAGAAGCATCACAGAAATTATATGGAGCTGAAGAACCCCACAGAGATGCAGTCAAGTAAATGGGACTCTACCTATGTGTAATGGCACATACATTTTTTGAGTCTTTCTACATTATTTTAATTTTAGATGCTACTAAAAAGAAAATAATTAAAGCCCAAAATAGCAACAAATTTTAAGCTTAAGTATGTAACAGATTTTGAGTTTGACAGATTTGATTGTACCAATTAGAAAAGAAATTAAAATATACAGAATAGGCTTGAATAAATGTTTTCTCCAGGCTCACTGCAATGAGTAAAAAACTCTAGTGGAAAACTGTACATATTTATACCAAAAGAAGGCTATAATGGCCTTGACTGTACACCACAACTCCCACTGCATTTTCATAACATTGCATGTGTTTGGTTCGCTGACTCAACATACAAAGCTTTATATCACAAACAAGGGCTGTTGTTTACAGATGCCAAGCCTAGTAAAAGACCCTAGATTGATCTACTCTAGCCCAGCCAGTGAGGAAGTATCCCCATTTGACTTCAGCAAAGGAGCCAAATCTATGAAAATAAGCGGATGATTTGGTTTATAATTGTATGCTGAATTTAAATTAAGATCTTCTAGGCATATGTTCTTCCGGGTGGATATTTGTATTAGAGAAGGTCTCTACTAGATTCTTAAATTTCATCTGCAGTGTCACCCACTCATGGAGTAGGCAGTAGAGTTCTCACAAACAGTACTCTGTGCTGCATTCATTTACTACTTCAGGTAGTCTGAAAGTTGTTTTTCTGGAAAGGACAATGCTCACTTGGTGTTCACAGCAGTTATGAAGTCCAGCCACACTGTGATAAAGGCAAGGACTTGTACTAACTCTGCTGGACACCAGTGTGCAGGAAGTGGCAATTAATTACTTTATTTTTTGTCACTGTCTGTAATGGATTGATTTAACCAGAACAGATCAAGAGGATAATTCCATCCACCCATGCAATGACTTTTCTGCCATTGTATTTGAGCATCAAGAAGAAATTTTAAAGCCTCATCTATGGCCAGCCAGACAGATGAACACCTCTGGTGCCTGTACAAACACCACTGCTTAGACTCAGGTCCTGTGTCAGACATCACCACACCTACAAAAGTCATCAATTTGGCACCATTCCCTGACATTAAAAATTTGGAGCGAAATTATTTTTGCAGCAATTGTTTAAATTACTATCCCAACTCTGGTTAAACAACTAAAAACCCCCTGAATTCTATAATCAAAGGAATTTCTTTCAGGATTACGGCTGAAAATTTTTGTAATTTTCTGAAAAGAAATACAGATTCTCAGTGGCTTCTATAATCTCAGATTTTGCATGGCAACCAAACAAATCTGTATTTCTTTAGTTCAGATACAATGTGGCATAATATATGCCTACTAAAAGTATTTCACATGTTTAATATCAGATACTGAAGAACAACAAATGTCTTATGCTGCACCTGGGTTATTTTTACTCATAACAGGTAGAAGTGCTCTAGGAACATACTGCAATATAATTTTAAAAATAATTACTGACACTTCTGTGTATGATACCTGTTTATTAAAAACACAGTGCAGAAAACTCTAAGCAACTTTAAATCACATGAGCACAGAATCATTAGGTTGGAAAAGATTTCTAAGATCATTGAGTCCAACCTTTGACCCATCACCACCTTGTCAACTCAACCACAGAACTTAGTGCCACATCTGGAAATTTCTTGAAATCCTCCAGGAATAGTGACTTCACCAAGTCCCTGGGCAGCCCACTCCAATGCTTAACAACCCTTTCAGTGAAGGAAATCCTCCTGAAGTCCAACCTGAACCTCCCCTGGCAGAGGTTGAGGCCATATCCTCTTGTCCAGTTACTTGTTGCCTGGGGAAATAGGTCAACCCCCATGTGCCTATACCCTCTTTTCAGATAGTTGTAGATAGTGATCAAGTCTCCCTTGAGCCTCCTTTTCACCAGCCTAAACAACCCCAGCTCCATCAGCTGCTCCTCACAGAACTTGTTCTCCAGACCCTTCCCCAGCTCCATTGCCCTTCTCTGGGCATGCTCCAGCACTTCCATGTCTTTCTTGGAGTGAGGAGCTCAAAACTGAACACAGGATTTGAGGTGTGGCCTCACCAGTGCTGAGTACAGGATGGCAATTCCTGCCCTGCTCCTGCTGGCCACACTATTGCTGGCACAGGCCAGGATGCCACTGGCTTTCTTGGCCACCTGGGCACTGCTGGCTCATGTTCAGCTGCTGTCACCAGCACCCCCAGGTCCTTTTCCTGTGGCAGCTTTGCAGCCACTCTGCCCCAGCCTGTGGCACTGCCTGGGGTTGGTGTGAACCAAAGGTAGTACCTGGAAACCTTGGCTCATGATCTAGCCTGTCCAGATCCCTTGGAAAAATCTTCCCACTCTTCAGCAGATCAACATTCCCACCCAACTTGGTGTTGTCCACAAACTTAGCAAGGGTACACCTGACACCCTTGTAAAGGTCACTGATGAAGACACTACACAGAACTGGCTCTAGTACTGAGCCCTGGAGAACACCACTGGTGACTGGCCACCAGCTGGATGTAACTCCTTGCACCAACACACTCTGGGCCTGGCCACCTGGCCAGATTTTAACCCAGTAAACAGCGTACCAGTCCAAGACACAGGCTGCCAGCTTTTACAGAAAAATGCCATGGGCGACAATATTGAAAGCTTTGCTAAAGTTCAGGTAGACAATATCCAGAAGCTCTTCCATCATCCATTAGGCAGGTCACCTGGTCTTAAAAGGGGATTGTGTTGACCAAGTAGGACCCGTCTTTCCTAAATCCCTGTTGTCTGGGCCTGATCCCCTGGTTGTCCTGTATGTGCTGAGTGATTACAATCAAGACAATCTATAATCCTCCCCAGCAGTGAGGTCAGACTCATTAGCCTGTAGTTCCCCAGATCCTCCTTACAACCTTTTTTGTGGATGAGCATCACGTTGGCCAGCCTTCAGGTCTGAGACCTTCCCAGTTAGCCAGGACTACTGGTGGATAATTTCTTGGTAAGTGCTTCTTCCAGCTTCCTCAGTACCCTTGAATGAATTCCATCCAAACCCATAGAATTCTGAGCGTCTAAATGGCTCAGTACTTCATCATGTATTGCAGAAGATCTGGCTGGTTGCCCTCAGGATGAGTCTTACTGTTAAAGACTGAGGCAAAGAAGACATTGAGGACCTCAGCCTTTTCCTCATCCTTGGTGATAATGTTTTCCATGCCCAAGAAAGGATGGAGATTTTCCTTGGCCTTCCTTTTGTTGAGGTAATTATAAAACCACTTTTTATTATCTTTCACAGCAGTGGCCAGATTGAGTTTTAGTTGAGCTTTTGCCTTTCTAATTTTCTCTCTACATGTACCAATGACATCTTTGTACTCTTCCTGAGTTATCTACTTCTTCCAAAAGTCATAAATCCTCCCTTTTTATCTCTAAGTTACTAATTATACTGAAAATACTGATTAACATGTCAAGCTTCTGAATTATCCATGGATGTGGTACTACAGCATTTTAGTTCATACTAAAGCTCATACACTGTCAAGGCAAATCTATTACACTCTATAATATGTTTTGATTCCCTTCATAATGCCATTTTTGTACATACAAACTTCATACAGCTTTTCAAAACACTTTCCAATGTAACCCATGGAACGTGCATTCCATGAGTTCACGTAACATGTTCTATTTGCTAATACAGATGCAAGAGCCTCAGCTCAGTGATTAGGCTGCACCCACTTAAGTCCACCAGTGTATAGCAAGCACAGAGGTAGGAGCAGAAAGCTCTCAGTATGCACAGCTTATGCTATACCCTGCAATCCTTTTCATGCACATAAAAGGCTAAGTGTCACCAGTTTTACACATGCTCTTTATAATCAGCCTTTATGATCAGTTCTTGCAATCTTGCCCCTTCCCCATTCCTGCAAATGATGGTATTGCCCATGACTTGTGTCTCGGAATTATCAAGAGTGGGCCACAAAGAAACCTACAGGGAATCCAGGAACGTGCACTTCTTGTAAAACTGTGTGGACACAGTTCATAGTACAAGACACCAAACTGATGGTCTACTAGTGATGTCTCATCAGCCACTGATGAGAGGGCCAGCAGCAAGGAAAAAATAAAATATAATTTAAGAACATCAAGTATTTTCTATGTGGAAAAGGTATCAACCTATCCTCATCAAAACCCAGGACTTGCAGAGCAGCATAGCAGTATAACAGAATGCCTAGGCAACCCTAAAGCGTGCTGAGTCTCCTGCCCAGCAAAGCAGTGAGGCCATCTGTTGCCATCCCCAAGGTCAAACATGCAGACTGCATAGGCATTTGAGTCAGCAAAGGAAAAGGAATCTTAGTTCCTCAACTATCTGGTACAGATTGACAGAGGAATCTTGATGTACCTGAATGATTAACAAGGGAGGTGGCTGCCCCCTTTACTCTGCTCCAGTGAGACTCCACCTGAAGTACTGCATCCAGCTCTGGAATCCCTGGTAAGAAATGGACATGAAAGGACATGGAAAAGGAAAAGACATGGACCTACTGGAGCAGGTTCAGAGGACCACATGATTTAGGGCTGGAGCACCTCTGATATAATGAAAGGCTGAGAGATTTGGGGTTGAACAGCCTGGAGAAGAGAAGGCTCTTGGGAAATCTTATTGTGCCCTTTTAGTACCTACAAAGGGGACTTACAAGAAAGATTATCACAGACCTTTTAGTAGGGACTGTAGCGATAGGACAGGGGTAAAGGTTTTAAGCTTAAGAAAGGCATACAGACTAGATATTTGGAAGAAATATTTCACAATGAGGGTGGGAAACACTGCCAAAAGTTTCCCAGAGAGCTGGTGGATGCCCTTGAACCATTCAACATCATACTGGATATGGATTCAAGCAACCTGATCTAACAGGAGATGTCCCTGCTCACTGCAGGGGCGTTGGACTGGATGGCCTTTATAAAAGTCCATTCCAACCCAAAATATTTTAGGACTGTGATTCTGTGACATTCCGGGATGCTAACTGAAGAAGAAAAGTAAACAAAAAAACTCCCATATACTGTTCTTGCAAACTCCAAGGGACTGACCCTATGGACCAAGACAACTTCACCTAACCCTATACAAATCCCAAAATATTAGTAGGCATTTGGAGGACATGTACCACATATAGCTGGAGGAAAGGTATGCAGATCACCAAGTAAGAGGGAATATTCCCTCCATAAAGGGAATAAGTAGAAAATACTCAAGAGACAAGTGAGTGACTTGTTAGGGCTATAAGATAACAGAAGAGAAAGACTGTTATATGTCCTACTGTTTACCGGAAAGGTAAGGAATAACTAAGTAACTAACTTAGGTAGAATTGTTTAGTCTTCTGTATATTTACAACAGTATCCAAAAGAATCATGCCCGGCAAGCAATTGGACACTGGAGTGTCTGGATCTGCCTAAGTTGCCTATCCTTTAACATCAGCATCTATACATACCTCCTTTGCCTTTTTCCCCCACATCATGAGCACTCTTGAGAATTAAAATCCCAAAAATCAATGGGACTAGACTTCCAAGAAAGCAAAAGGGCTTGTTTCCTCATATAACAGCTTCCAGATGGTTGGCTTTTCTTGATGAAAGATGTTGCAAATGCAAAGTTTATACATGAGTTTAAGGGGTGACTAGAGAAGTTTTTGGAAAAGATTCTCTGATTTAGATAAAAAGATTCTCATGCAGAGTTCAGAAAATCATGAAAATGGACATAGGTTGGCAAAGTTAAACAAGCAAAATGCACTTACGCTTCTTATTGCTCTTGTCGAGGCATTAACTTATACTATCTTGTCCAGTAAGTATACCCATGGTCTGAATCAGTTTGATTGCTCTTACACACTTTTCTTTAGTGTTTTGGATTGTCTTCCTACTGCTTCATAAGATAGATAGCTACTGTGTTCTACAAAACATGGCTGGCAGGAATGACTTATGGTACGTTTCAGAAATGCAACACATGGCAGAATGTATCTGAAAACCATCTGGAAATGCAAACAACCTATGAAATGGACTTAAATAAAAAAATGGGCAATGTTATACAAAATTACTAGACAGGCTAATTATGACTTTGTAGGAAATAGCAAACTGTGTAAGATTCTATATTTTGGAAAAGTTCTGAGGGATAGCAACGTAGCTCAGTTGAAAATAAAACAAAGCATTATAAATCTAGTATGAAAAAAAGGAATTCATAGGAATAGTCTTGCATTACCATTTGCAACATACAAAATTGCAGTAGAAATTCCTGCATATGACACCAGTTATTTTTTCAGAGGTGTTGAAGATTTGAATCTGGCAACAGAAAGTGATAATTTTCAAGTTACACAAGCAACTTCTGTCCAACCATCTTTTATTAAAAACATTGATTACATTCTGATTATTTCTTATCCACACAGAAAGGTATAAAATTACTTTGAGATATGCAGCATATTCTGCATCTAAACACAAAACACAAGGCTTTTAGCAACACAACCACTTTTAATCAATACTGCTTTCATATTTAAATTTGGCAGGTTGTTTAATGTTTAATTAGTTACAAAAATTCTATGAAGGGACTGAATGTTTTGGGGATTGTCTTGCAGCGAATAACTGCTATATAAGTTTAAAAAAAAGACCATAAAAAATGAAGTCTTTGATAAAGATCAAATTGATAAAATGCTGGGATACAAATTTGCAGAAATTTCTTTGAAATTATTTGAAACAGATTCCATTAGATCCTGACTGATCTAAGTGGGCACCTCTGCAAATTAACTTCATAGACAGAAGCATAAAAATATTGAAGTGATTAAATAATCTTCCTGTAACAAAAGTAGCCACTTCCCTTTAACAAAGAAATTGATCATTTTCCTATAGACTGAAATGTTGCTATAAATTCAAATATTCGCAAATATACTGACCCAGGGAAGATGTATAGTGATATTTATAAGTATATTTTAAATTTCTGCCAAAGCCTTGATTTGCTCTTTCCACACAGATAGACACAAAGTTCCATGATTTCAGGAAGAAAATCAACAGCCCAGTGCTTTTATCCTCCAACTTTACACATTCACCACAGCTCACCCTACTAAGGTTGCAAAGCACATAACAATGCAAGTGACAATTGACACAACAGAATATATCCAGAATTAAAGTACTTAATATCAATGCTTTCTTTAGCAACCTAGATGACATGAATGTTGCTAAAGCTTTACCACGGAATTAGGTCGCATCACTTTGGCAACAATTTTCTGGTAAAACTACTCAGTATCTGACACCTCTATTTGGTTTTCCACCCAACCAAATAGTATGAACCTTGTTCATATGAAATTTAAAATTGTATGAAACACAAATCACAAAAGCTTTCCAAGTACAAGCTAAATTAAAGCATCCGTATTTGCTAGATAGAATGAAAGATACTTATCAAAACATTTTACCTTTAATTGAATGCATTGCTATACATTTTTATTAAATGAGATTGTTTATAGTTGTGTCTCATTTTCATGTTTTTGAAAAGGTTAGTCATGTGAATCCCTCTTAAAACACCCAGACATCCAATGAGGTTGAAGATCTCAGCTGAAGTTACTAGTTTAGCATCTCTCAAAAATCAGGTTCCACAGCAGAAATATCAAGACATAGCCTCACCTGTGGAAGGGCTTTAAATAGTTTTATTGATTCAAGATTGTTCTGTTATAGACTTAAATCTCTGTCAATCAAGATCTTGTTTGTATATACTTAATCCTATTTCCCAGTATTTTTTAGTAAATAGTTGCCATAGCTTAAGATGGTTACACAGGGCCCTGAAAATCAGAGTGAATCTACTAACGTAAGAGCAATTTCAATTTTTTTCTGTAGGGACAGCTGGAGTAGAATTGGTTGTAGACCATTCCACACAAATGTCAGGTGCTCTTAGCAGGAGGTATTAAAAAGATGTGACTGGTAAACCATAGGCTGGCAGAACATGTGAGGACACAGACCAGTACATAGGTAAAGGGGGAACTCCATGGTTTACATGGATTATAGCATTACTGGCACCACAGACTGCTGCCACTGTGTATAAAGCTTCAGAGATATTTTTCTGGTTACTAACAGGCTGCAGATGGCGATGCACATGGGCTACTGGGAGACACATGCGGTCAGATGCAGGGCCACTGTACATAGCCTCAACATATACATACCCACTGGAGGAACTTCTTGATCTTGGCAAGCACTGGGACAGGCTGCCCACCGAAGTCCTGGATCTCTCCTGTCTGAGGACATTCAAAACCCACCTGGACATGTTCCTGTGTAACCTGCTATGGGTGACCCTGCCTTGGCACGGGGGGGTTGGACTAGATGATCTCCAGAGGTCCCTTCCAACGCTGTGACTGTATACACCTGGAAGGAACAGACCCAGCCTGTCAGGAGAGCGTCCCGTTTTCTGACTTAGTGCTAACCTCCCTGGAAGTGTTTAAGGAAACACTGGACGTGGCACTCAGTGCCGTGTCTAGGTGACACAGTGGCGTTTGGTCACGGATTAGAATCGGCGACCTCAGAGGTTTTTTCCAACCCAATGGATTCTGTGAATCGGTGTGCCAGCTTGGACAAGGGCCCAACGCACGCACTCGGGCCGCAAGGCCACGTGGGCTGAGAGCAGCCACCGGGCACGCCGGGGCCTTGGCTCGGCCCCCCGCACAAGTCCGGGGTCGGCAGGGCTGACGCGAGGCCACTGGCGAGTCGGCGGGACAGGAAAGACGACAGGCATAGTGGCGGTAGCGCTTCCCTTTCCATCGCCACTTGTCGCCGGCGACCCACTACTCCTCCTCCTCCTCCTCCTCCTGCCCTCTCGAAAATGGCAGCGCGGGCCACGGGCGGTGGGGGAGCGGCCCACCCGCCGCCATCTTGAGGCGGGGGGGACGGCGGCCGCCGAGCCCCTCCTCCCCGGCCTCCTGCCGGAAGTGGCGTCAGGCAGCCCCCGCGCGGCCACACCCCCCACACCGGGCCTCGCGCGGTCGCCGCGCGCCCCGCACGGCGCCGGGCCCGCCGTGTGCGCCCCTCCCCCGCGCGGGCCGAGAACCGGGCGGGCGCGCGCCCCGGGCCGAGCGCCGGGGAAGCCGCCGCGCGCCAGCCGTTAACGCAGGCCCCGCCCCTTCCGGGGCGCCCGGCCGCGCCGCCGCCCCCGCCTCCCTCCGTCCGCCCGTCGGTCCCTCCCTCCCGCTCCCGCTCTCCTTTTGTGAGTTATAGCAACCGTTGCCTTGTGAGTCGAGCGCCATAGTCACCGTAGTCCTGGCGACTGTTACCCATCAACAACAGCCGCTCCGCTCCCGCTCCTGCTCCTCCTCCTCCTGCCGCTGCTCCGCACCCCCTGCCTCACCGTCACCCACCACAACAACAACAACAACAACCGCAGCCGCCGCCAGCAGCAGCAGCGACAGCGGGAGCGCCGCCGCAGCCCGCCCCGGCACAGGTGAATGCGCTCGGCGGGCGCACCCCGGCCCTCCCTCCTCCTTCTCCGTGAGGCATCCGGGCCCGGGCTGCGCCCTCAGGCTGCGCCCGTGCTCGCGGGGCGGCGAGGGGACGCGGGGCTCCCCACCGACCCCCCGCGGCCCTCCTGGGAGCGCTGTGCGGTCGGGGGGAGAGGGGCGGCGGGCATAGACGGGGGTGTCGGGCGGGGAGTGGGGCCGGCCGCCGTGCGGGCCGAGGAGGAGGAAAGGCTGGGCGATGCCGGGCACGCAGGCACGCTGCGGGACCTCCAGGACAATCGCTGGGATGCGGTGGGTGTGCGTCTGAGTTGGGTCTCGTTTGTACGGGTCGGGAGATGGAGAAATCGGGGAACGCGCTGCGGCCGCAAAGGTTAATGGCTTTAAACCTGAAAAAAGCCGTAGGGTTGAGAGGAAAGATGCAGCCGGAGACGGATCCTGTAGGACAGCAAGAGTAGAGGTTGATTTCCCCCTTTCACTTAGAGAGGCCTTGTTCTGGTTTGATTTGACTACTAAATGACTAAATGTTGCAGGTTTTCGTGAACTTGCTATATCTTTTAATGATACTCTCGTACTATCGATCATACTAACCCCCTTTTATTTTTGTGCTTTCTCTGTGTAATTTTTTCTTTTATTCATAATTAATGTTGCAGTTTGTTTTTGTGCAAGCTATATTTTCTTTGTATTATGAAGTGGGGTTTTGTTTATTCAATACCCCCACCAATACATACATAGAGTAGCAGGTTGGTTTTTTTTTTCTTAATGCGCTCCTTCTGCAGGGAATTGTTTTTAAATTCTGCTTTCATAGTGACAGTGTAGCATGAAACAGTGCCTGTGTAGGTCTAGTTTATTGCACAGTGAGTTACGTTCGTGTTGAGAGAATCCATTTGTTTCCTTAAACTCTCCACGATGAAGGAAATTCAAGGTACTGACTGTGGGTTTCAGTGCTAAGCAGCAAAGAAAGGAGAAAAAAACAGTATGAAAAAGAAGTCTGTGTGATTTTGTTAGTGGTACTGCTTTTCAAGAGTACTTTTGTGAAAGAGGGAAGGGGCAGCTATTTACCCCTCAAAAAGATGTAGGAGGACTCATGTTGTTAATGAGTAGACTTCCTTCTTAGTTTTAATCCAAAATGCTTACTTTCTTCATCCATTTTGTGATTGCTTATTAAGATCTAAAGATTTGTGTTGTCATTGATGTCAAATCATACTTCTTATACTTTTTTGATCCTTTGGATGAAGTGAATTTTTGGCATCTTTTATGGCAGTGAAACATTTAACATCTTAACATTTCCATACCCACTTCCACTCTCCCCTTTGACTTGTCAAATCATGTGTTGTTTTTGTAGATCTGAAGTGGTGACTTACTTATTTAGTAATATAATTAGGAAAAATAATGCTTTTGTTTTTAATCTAAACTCTACATATAATTGTGCATACACCTTTTCCATTTTTATATCCTTAGATATCCAGTGTAAGATATGGGATTTGTTTCGCATTGGAACTACCAATGAGTGTGACTGGGGCAATTTTTTCAAGCAGGTATTAACTAAAAAATCTGCTAAGTGGCTAGTGCATTGTTTGATACTGATATTCCTTGGGGCAAGGCATATTGGATCTTTTTAAAATGTGTTTTAATATTTCATAGTTCACAAGAACTTAGAAAAGAAATTATTTTAGATAATGGCCAAAAACCCCTGCATCATCATCTTTTAATTTTTTTACTCCAAGATGAAACCACTGTGTGCCAATTTTGTAGGCCCTGGTGTAAATAAGTTCTAAATACACTAACAATTTTCAGTGTGAGTTGTAGTAGGGTATCCGTTATATGGCACATCTAAGTCTTTAAGAATTTGTTGTTAGTTTCTGTGATTCACTGGTTTTGAAATAATACCTGGCATCTACTGTTGTTGAAAAGATGTCAGTTCTGCACCACACCTTTCTTGAGAAGCTCTCTTAGAGCAGGATAGAATACTGCCATGATGGGATTATTCCTGGGTATTGAAATCTGTCTTTGCAGAACATATGTCCAGGCCACTGGGTAGCAAAGGAAAGTGTGTGACTGTGAGACAAAGTTTCTTTCTAATTCTGCTGGGTGATGTATACAGGTGTTTCTGAAAAATCATATTAAAAGCACATGTTTTTGTCTAAAACCAAAGACCTTTATAGTACTATTTGGCTGCATTTTCCTTAGCCAGTGAGTACAATTTGGAAAATAATAAAGCAGGTGTAATCACTGCTTTTAATATTAGGGACTTCACTGAGAAAAGTATTGACTCTTTATTCTCTCTGAGATACTGCAGTGATCACAGACGAGATCTGCATTTTACATTCTGATTCCCTAATGACCACAGCGAACAAAATAGTTGGTGTTTGTGATGCTAACTGGTGTTTAAAAATGACATGGCTTG
The DNA here is from genome assembly GCF_901933205.1 of Camarhynchus parvulus. NCBI lineage: Eukaryota > Metazoa > Chordata > Aves > Passeriformes > Thraupidae > Camarhynchus > Camarhynchus parvulus. The sequence continues at coordinate 43,238,927 of NC_044601.1, forward strand.
TGATATTTATTTATTTATTTATTTATTTTAAATGCATAGGTTTTCATGACTTGCAGAGTGTGACTATCTAATTCTGTTTCAACATATCCAAACAAAACAGTAAGGATCAGCTAGTCTATTGTTTTTTTGTATTGCTTTTAGTAAACTAACCTATATTATGCTACTTTGGAGAAATCCTTTCAGTAAGGTAGTGTAGGTAAAAGAAATCAGCATCAAAGATACTGTCAAAAGCTGTTGAAGATTTTAAAGACACGGTGCTTTATTAGATAATTAGGTTCAGCTTTGTTAGCACTATCACATTTCTTGTTCCTTCCTGACAGGGTATTGTTAATCAAAAACTGCCTAGAGAAATAAATGTTGCACTTTATTTCCATTTACTAAACTTTTGAGAAGTCCAGCTGCTTTTGTTTGCTTCTCTTACTTGAAACATAAGCCAGTGTCTAAAATGCAATAGTAGTTTATCATTGTAGCTCCTTTTAGTGTTGTAGCTAGTGTTTTTCATGCTTTACTTTCAAAGGCTTTCTTCCCTCTGAAAATATCCTAGATTAGTTGTATTTTTTACATGCAGTCTTCAACAGCTTATCACCTGCAGGTATGTGTCATGCAGAATGCTTAAAAAATGAATAGGCTTTAAAAAATACATATGACTATTAAAATGGTTTTTAAAAATCATTGTCAGTTGGAAAGACATATGAATGCTCTACAATACAGAATAAAAAATAAGATTTCAGTGGCAATGTAGTGTCCTTGTAGTTGGAGTTCCATTTCAAAATCGAGCTCCTTGTCAAAGTTATGTACTAGAATACAAAAAGAAGAATGTTTTGAAATTATCAATGAAAATTTTTTGGGTTTTGTTTTTTTTTTTTTTTTTGGCAAAAATTAGGGCTGAAAACTTAATGAGGCTTTTAAAATGAATAACTGAATTTAAGACCTTTTATTTCAATTAGCCACAAGTTTATTGTCTATGTATTTTGCCTACAGTTGGTTGTCAATCAAAACAATACTTCTCTTTTCTCTCAGCTAAGATTTTGATTTTTAGATTTGGCTAAATCTGGTTTGTTAGGGACAGATGGCTGATTTAAACAGGTGTCACTTTCATTTCTTGTGCCTTGTGTTGAAACTTCCAGAGGTTTACAAAAGAGCTTCCTAAAGCAGATGGTGATCTCCACTTCTGTGATTAGAAAAATGTACTTTTGTAGGAAATTATTTTCCTAGTGACTAGGTGTATTTTAATAGTTTGATGTGTCATATTATGCTTTAATAATTATCCTTTAACAGTTAAAATGTCAGCAGAGTTTGAAATGTTTCATATAATACAACAATTTAAAATTTTTGTTTTCTCATTGGACTTTTAAAGGAGGTGTGAGTATTTTGGTGTGAAATTCAGCAGTTTGATTGTGTGGATAGCTGTAGACCTAGTAAATGTTACTCTTGCAAGACCAAGAGCAGATATATTGCTTTGTATAACATTTTGTTTCACTACCTTATCTTTTCTACTTAAAGATTATTTCTTTTTGGAATATTTTTTAATAAAAATTAATTACTATTAAGAACACAAGATTAGTGTGAAACAAATGTATTTTTAATTTTATTTTTCTGGCACCTTCCTGTATTAGCATATCTGCAGGTTTCTTTTCTTCTAAAATTTTTTATTCAGTAGTTATAATTTCCTCAATTACAAAAGATTTTAATAGGGAAGAAGGAAACTGAAGTTAGTTTTCTAATAATTTTTTTGTTATTTTTGTTTCTAAGGACTCCTTTTTCTTCTTTTTATGTTGGCTTTTTTATTGCAATGACTGGTGTTTATTGTTAGTTGTTTTCTTTTTCTAGCAGATGCACCAGAGGGTGCTGTGCTATTTGAAATACAAAAAGGAGAGAAAATCCTAAAAGTTTGTTCATTGAAATGCATTGGTAAGGCATATGAGACTTGAATAAACATTACTGAAATTTTCACACTTTTCTTTTCTGTGCAGTGCAATATAGCAAACTTACTGTTTTGACAATATTATGTTAAAAATCATAGAGGAAATTGGCTGTTCTGGATCGAATTATGTCTGTGTATGTAGATTCACACACTTAAAATGCAATTTCTGTTCATCAAAAGAAAACAAATATTTATATGTAAATTATGTCTTTAACATATAGCTAAAGCTATATAAGGTGTATACTTATTGAAGTACTACATGAATTTATGTGAGACACACATGCATTTTGGAGTGACCTTTATTGTATGTTATATTTTTCATTTATAAGTCTATGTTCACATTTTATATAGCTAATTCGCTCATATGTGAAGTCTTTTTAAAAAATGTATTGCTGTATATACAATTTTTTTTCCTTTCTCACTGAAGCTCTTCCTAGATGAAACTGAGGTGGCATGGGGGGTATGTACTTATGAATTGCAAAAAGGACAGGATATTTTTCTCCATCAATCAGTAGTTCTGGGAAAGAAAGACACCAACCCCCCACCCCCCCCAAAAAAACCCAAAGAAACAACAACAACAATCAAAAAACAAAACCAACAAAACAAACAAACAAAAAAAAAACCCAAAAAACCAAAAACAGTGCCCAAACCAGCCCCTGCCTCTACATATTTATAAGTACCACGAAGTTTCATGTAAAAAACTTCTCTATGGATATATGAACCTGTCAGATTAGAAATTAATTGTAATAACTTCTGTAGTTTAGTAATATCTATTTTTTTATCAAACCCCATAAAATTAATAAGGCAATATATTTTCCCTATTTGTAGGTGGTTAATGGTGTCAAATTTAGTGTAATTTCCTTTTGGAAACGTGAAAAGAGTGTAGCTAGGGTAGTACACCTTAAATTACTTCATTTGGACACTGCTGCAAACAATTAACTTGTTCTACCTGTTTCACTATTGTAAGTTGTTTGGTTAGTTAGGAACTTCAGTTCTGGTGTCCTAAAATCAAGAGGTCGTGGATGGAATATATTGTAAATTCTGTTTGATAAAGAAATTCCCCATTTTACAATACAAATTTTAGTGAGACTTGGTAGGTTAATTTCTAGCAATTTAGACTTCCTCTTTGAATATCTAATTTATTTCTAACCTGTCTTCTTTAAATTCTTGCATGACATTCATAGCAATGCTGTGAGAATGCCGAATATTGTACATGAATAACTGATCTGAAGTCTACTTGTAGCGTTTATCATTTTATTCATTCATCAAAGAGAGGAAAGAGCAATTTAGCACTATTTTTAAAGGTAATTTCATTCACCCATAGACCCAGTATGTTGAGTCCATCTCAGCCTCTTAGACCATCACTGAGTAAACAATATATTTAGTTCTTTCATTTCTTCTTATTGAAGACTGATTTCAAGTAAGTTTATAAGGCCTTTAAGGCAAGAACCATTATTTAGATTTTGTTCAGGCTTTGGATGCTGCTACTACAACTAATGACTCAAGGCCATGTTTGCTGTTTATGTACCAAGTAAGTGGATTCTCTCTTCTGTTTTACTTCCTCATTATATTTAATCCAACTATGCCTTCTCTTACATACCACCTCAGGGATTTTTTTTCTAAACTCTGAAACAGTGCAGTTAAATCATGCAACATTGCAAAGTAGAAATATAAAGAGGCATGTCTGTTAAAAGGTGAAGTATGTCAGTTTGCAGGGGCCATTGACTCAGATTATTCTACCTCAGTTAAAGTGTTCTGGGGTTTTGGGTTTATTTGTCTGATTACTTTTTTATGTGCTGTTAACTATACATCCTTTACAAGCAACTTTAAAAGCATAATAGGATTCTGTGACTGAACTATTTAAAAGACGGTTATTACGGTTATAGATAGCTATTTATTTATTAAAAAATACATTTTTGGCTCCAGTGAACCAGTTTATGTCTGCTAAATTTTCAGGTGATTCTCTAATACCTTTGGTCTGATTTTCTGCCCCTCTCCCCAAAAGTTCCTAAATCTGGGGTGGGAAGAAGGAAGAGCAGTCTTGCTTATGTATCTCTCTAATCTGACAATGATATTGGATGTTTATTGAATTTCTGAAGTTTCTTTTCTAGTGGATTAGATGACTAGGACTGTCAATTTGTACTGTTGTCTTTTGGTGTGATCTCTTGCAGATTATCCACAAAGCATTTTGAAATGTTGCTATTGTACTGTGTAGCATCATCTTAAGAAAATTAGTCTTATCACTTGAGCTTTTTCTTCTTTGCATCATGATAGCATTCTGCACTGCAAAGAGCTGGAAGTGAAATTAGCAGTGAAACTAACAGAGTTGAATGGTAAAAAGTAACTAGCATTATCTAAAGAGGACTTAATCTATTCATTTTTGGTAGGGGGAAAGCAAAAAAAAAAAAAAAAAAAAAAAAAAAAAAAAAAAAACAACTAAAAAAAACCCTAAAAAATAGCTGTAGTTCTCATGCCCTTGGAAGCAGTGGTCAGTGTCAGGATTTCTGTCTTACATTAAATGTCTCATAAATTTGAAGACTTATTTTCTATTTAACTGCTGCAAAAAGTATTCAAAGTTCTCCATTTAGAGTCCTAACTGTTTTGTTTTCCCAGTAAGATACCTGTTGTATTCTTACCTCCTTATTGTTCTGTGGCTTGAGAGTAGATACAATAGAGTTACAGACTTAATGAAGGAAGAATAAATGTTTCCTACCTCCCATTTTTGCTGATGAGATGCACATTGTTGTTCTTCCATTGGGAAGGACATGTGGCTATATACAAAGGATTGTTAATTTGTCTTTCTAGTTAATATTTTATATATTGTGTTTATTATTGGAAGTCAGTGTTAATTACTTTGTATCCCAGAGAATTTAGAAGATACAATAAAAAATCAACCTTTCTTTAGAACTACTTTCTTTAATTGAAATCCCATTCTTCCTTTTCAGTGTTTTTAAGAAAAACAGTTGTTATATAATTGCCATTTAAAAACTAAATTGTCTCAAAATTTCTGATTGAAAAATCTGGAATAATTTAACGATCATCTGATATGCATTTTACAGTTAAGTTATAGAAAGGTGTTGTTTAAATATATATAGTTCAAGAGACTATTACAGTCATTTATAAAATACATGACTTGAAAACTATTACAATACATGAAAACTATTTAGATTACTTCTATAGGAAAGTCCAGCTGTTTTTGAAGTTACATTAGCCTTGGATAGTGAGGAGCAGTTGAGCTACTTGTATAGTAGTTGATTTATCAAATTGACTGTTAGCCATGATGTGAATTGACACACTGTGGTAGCTAAGCTTGATAGCTTGAACTGTCATATCAACATTTGTTCACTCCTATTTTGTTTTGTCCACTCTATGTTAAATCAGTTCAACTGAGTTGCAATTTGCAGAGGAATTGATAAATAACTCTTCCATATTCATTGTATTGTTTTCCTGTCAGATTTAGTAAATGGAAAAGTGTAGAATCCAGGGTGTTTCTAATTCCTCAGAGTTGAAACTGGGTAATATTAATAGCAATTCCCTGTAACTTCTAGGAAGTTTATTCATTAGACTTTCTGAAAAGCATGGAAACTCTTCTGTGAGCTACATCATCCTTACAGTTGTTTAGAGAGTAGAACCTGCTTGTGTTAAACCATAGATTTAATGTAATTTAATATAATTATTATTTAATAATAAGTGGAGGTAACTAGGACAGAAATATAGCTTAATTCCCTTATTTTGTGGAAAAATTTTTGAGCTGCAAGTCTGGATTTTGAGATGAGGCAAGAGTGAAGTGAGGCAATTAAGATGAAAACACAGCTCTTCATTGTCTCTTTCCAAGTGCTTTCCTGAGTTGCTCTGGCTTTCTCTAACTTTGAAACTCCTTTCTAGGGTGAGGGGCACAGTCCTCAGAGGGTATTGCAGTAGTGAGTAAGTAAGTGTATAGAGAGTTCAGTATGCTGGATCTGTAGTGGTGTGGAGATGAGAATGGCTTAGGGTTTTGCAAACCTCAGGCTAGTTCACAGAATTTAGGTTTTGTGTCCGAAGTACCCTTTGCTAGCAAATTTAAGGCATGCTGAGGAAAGGTTTATTTGCAGTAATCTCAGAATTAGAGATGGTCCTACAAAGCAATAGCATAATTTATCATGTAAGTAATTATTCTGTCTTATGAAACAGACCTTCCAGTGTTCTAAAAGTTGTGGGTTTACACTGATTTAGTTGTATCTGTTTGGTGTAGTGGTTTTTTACCGCTGTTGTTTCAGGTCATTCAGATGGTTAGTTGTTAAACGCTATAAACTTATGAACGTGTGTGGTCTGGAATATCCAGACTTTATGTTACTGTTTTATAGCCATACTTCCTGTGGAAGCAGATTTAAATTTCAGATATTAAAATTTCCTGCCATGATCTCGATAAGGGCCATTGAGTCAAATTTCCTGTCCTTATTAGGGCTTGAAGGTCTTCAGTATCTTCACTCCTTGGCCTACTTTAATATTTATTTCTCCTTATTGAATTCTGAAGAAACTGACATTTCCTGAATTCAGGGAAGAGCTGGACACAGGATCATGATTTCGGTGCAGTGACCAACTTTCATGACCTGATGAGGTTGGATTCTGCATGCAGTCTCAAATCACTGGTTACAAGTTTGTTTGTCACAAACATATTTCAGGCAACTGAGATGAAGAGAAGTTTTAGGATTACTTTCCATGTGAAAGATTGCCATATAAGGGTACCCACTGCTTGATTTCAGGATGAAATACTAGATTATTTGGCTAAGACTTGTAACAACTCAGTGCTGTAAATCTCAGAAGCTTTTAATGGCTTGTGTTCTAAACACAGATGTAAGATTGAGATATTCAGAAGTTCTCATGTCAGCATAGTTGTATTTTCTGTTACATGCTATGATCCAAGGATGATAACTCTTCATACACAGCTGAATTGCTTGAAAGCTCAACATCAACACATCGTCCGTCTGTAGCCTACTGAAAAAAGGGTTAAACTGGAGCCAGTAGTTAATTCTTTTCCTGTACTAAAAATAATTAATATTTTGAAAGACTACGAGCATTTTCTTCCCATATTTTATAAAATGGGAAAAGATAAAATGTCCAAGTCAGAAAAACAGGTGGATCTGGCTGATAGGAAAATAGAAGTTATGTTTTTGTCATCTGTGATAAAGAAAGCTGTGTATGTGTGTGTAAGTTTTGGTCAGAAATGCTTTAGTACTTGTCCCAGAGTTTGTAGTATAAGAATGGGAAAGTAACAGGTTTTGGCCCTTAAAAATGGCTTGAAGATGTAATTGTGTGTTAATAGTGGGAATTGAGATGTTGATTCATTATGTGTTATGTCCTCTAATAAAATTACATGTGTCATCTCCATAAAACAAACTGCATGGTCACAAGTATAAGTTTGTTTTATTGCTATGCTTCTGACCTCCCATTGATCTGTTCTCTTTGACTAATATTTAGATTTCGTTTTTAAAAATATGTTCATTCCACATGAAGTACTTCTGTCTTCCACAGACTGATTCAAAAGCATTTTATGTGCTCTAGTTACAGGATTTAACTTGCTAGTATGGAAATGGTTAAGTTTACTGTAATGATGCCACAATGATTTTTTGCTTTCTTGTTTCCTCCTTATATATATTTTTGACTATATTTAGACTACTGTTGTATAGTTATATAGTTCCTAGCTAGCTCCAGTACTTTTCTCTACCCTGATAGACAGAAAGACAAAACACATTCCTGAAGCTCCAAGCCCCAGTAGTCCAAGGCCCCTGTCTTGTCTTGGTTCTCTTTGGGAGCTAAGGTTCAAACCAGCTCTTGGAGACACATCTTCATAAATAAAGTTTAGTTCCTATCTAAGCTGGGGGGAATTCAGGAAAGGGTAGAACCAGGGGGAATTACCTCATCACTTGTGCTTCTAATTATGGATTCTTTTCAATTATGCTAATTTGCTAAACTTATAAAACTGTATTCACCCTGTGCAGGATGGGCATTTTTACATACCTGCCCCTTGCAGGCCTCCAATAAAGACCAGCCTTTATATTACCTCCTATACTAATATTGTCTCAAAAGGGTATTACTCATTTCTAGATCTTTAAGGCATCAATAAAACCAAAGGAATGGGAGATGCTTAGGGTACGCAGTGTAGTATGGTGTGCAGTTTGCGGTTGGTTTGGTGATTGGGGTTTTGTATTTGGTTGGTTGTTTGGGGTTTTTTTCCTTTAAGAGTGAAAGAAATGTGGAAGATACTTTCGTAGGAATAAGAATCATCTAGCAAGACATTTTATTTTAATTTAGATGGTTCAACTTGTCAAATGGAGTTACTTGTGTTAGAGTAAACGGTAAAACTGGTGGTTTTTACATCACGGACTGGTATGTCATTTCTGTATTGAGCATATTGTCTCAAATAATCTGCTAGCCATCCTTCACAGGGTGTTAGAAAGCTTGTCTTTTCTTACAGCAAACATACAGATTACCTATTATAAACATAGTTGTCTTAGTGAAATCTAGAACAAAAGTGGTCACTGAAAAAAAAATACTCTTTTAACCTGCTTCTACAAGAATCTTCTGGACAAAAGAGAGAGAAATGCCAGTCCTGTGAAGTTCTTTAGGACTTCACAGACCTGTAGCTGCAGATTGCAGGCTGGGGACAGAGTAGCTGAGACTACAGGCTAGATGAGATCCTGAGGTTCATGGTTGTCAGGTAGCTGAACATGTGCAAGCAGTGTGCCTGTGCTGTAGGAAAGATCAGAAATGTCTCTTGGGCTGTATGGACACAGGTATAGGCAGGAAATTGAGATAAATGTTTATCCACATCTCTTGTGTATTTATTATACAACATTCACATGCATTTCTGCTTTTACTGTCACTCTTCTGCAGTTGTGGGAAAGATGTTGGTTGGAGTAAGTGCAAAGGGCCACTAAGATGGTCAGGAACTAGAGTGCACGTCTGTGAATAGGTACTGAAGGACATGGACTTGTTCAGTCTAGAGAAGAGAGAGTTACAGGGGTCCCAACAGCAGCCTTCCCTGGAAATGCACTTCCTGTGGAAGTTTGTGGTGAAATGATGAGAGACAATCACAAGAGGTTTAGATTAGACACAAGGAGACCCTTTTTCCCCATGAGGACAGCCCAACAGTGCGCCTTGGACTAAGTGAGGTTTTGCCATTTCCATCTTTGGAGATTTTCAGCCTCTGACTGGATGAAGCCCAGGGGAGGTGGTCTAATGCCAAATCTGAACCTGCTTTGGGAGGGAAGTTGGGCTTGGCAGCCCAACTTATACTATAATTTTACTTGGGGTTCTTGCTCTACAGCAGAAGTTCCTAGACATGATCTAGTTTGACTTCTAGTCTTGTTGGCCAGTTCAGTTTTCTAGGACTGTATTTAAATCTTCACATCTGGAAGTAAAAGTGGAGGGATAGAGCTAGAGACACAAAGTTGTCCTCTTGACATATATCACAAAGACCTAGATTGGGTGCCCAGGAGATGATCTCCCTAACTACACAACTCTTGGGTTCCTTTTTTCTTCAGTGTATTACATTTTCTGCAAACTTAGGTCTCAACAAAGACTGGATTCCTCACATTTATTTATACAATATTTTAGATTGAAACCTTGAGACTTTTCGCTGGAGTCCTGCAGAGGGAAAAAATAAAAGCAGTTGCAAGAAACCAGAATTATGTAGGTCTCTCGAGGAAAAGACAATGATGAACAAAAGGTTTTATGAAAGAATGAGGGACCTTGGTTGAATACCTGGCAAAACCAAACCCCAGTTGCTGGTTTCTGTGGACATTTGTGTGTATATATCAAAGTCTTAATTTTTAAGACTTAACTGACTTTAAGACAGTTTTAAATTCTTTTGTTGTAGCAAAAGAAAAGAATAAACTAAAAGTGGAAGAACTGCAAATGATATTTTTATTGGATATTATTCAGAATTTTAAAATAAACTAGATAATTTCCTTTCTTTGTTGAAACAAGTTCAGGGGTGTTGGTGAAACATTCTATATTTGGCTTACTGCCTGGTGATTTGTAGGTGGTGTTCAGTGTACATAACAGCCAGCAATCTGAAGAGGGTATCAATCTTTTTTGTAATGAGGGTATCTAAAATATTTTCTGTGTAACTTGACTATATCTCTGTTCGCTTTGATAAGAACTGGACTGTGTCCAGAAAAAAAGGATTTCAGAAACAAGCATGATCATTTTTGAGTGTATATAAAGAGATGTTTGTTTTAAAGAAAGTATTTGCTTTATCATATAGCTACAGATATAAAATTAATAGCAATGATAGAGATCAAGAGCAAGGATCTAAGGAAGTATGTATTGCAGTAACTATTATTGGTGAAATCAGAAAAAATAGATTGATAATCAATGCTTCTGTTGACTGAAGTGGTTCTCTTTGGGGGTCTTTTGGTTGTTTTGGCTGGAGTTTATTATGATGGGACATTCAGATCCATAGCAAAATTAATGTACTTTGATTTCTCTTACTCTTATTTAGCACTGCTTGAGGGATAAGTAAAAACATATGTATACATTATTAATTATGATAAATGTAGTCTTGACAATCATGGCCGTATTAGAAAGTAATTCCTTTATTTAAATGGAGATGTTTCATATCAGCTAATAAGCTGAGTTGAATGGAATGATTAAGCCTGGATAAGCAAATACATTATTTACGATATATTTTATTTTATTCATAATATGTTAAACTTACCTCTGTCAAATTTGAGAATTTAAGTTAAAGAGGGGTGTAGGATTTTCATACAGTGTTTCCAGTGAATTTTTTTCAAAGGAAAAATCATTTTTCTGATTGAATAAAGTACATGAATGCACAGTAAAACTCAAAGTGCCCTAAATGATCTAACACCATGACACAGTCAGTACCTTTTTCAAGTACCTCTATTCTAATGTGCTAGTATTTTAGAATGTTCCTGTCAAGTCTTGCCTGACTTTTCAAAGTCAGTGATTAAAATGAATAGCAAGAAATTTAGGTAGTAGAAATCCTGGTGGGCAAAACAAAGAGCTGCAATAAGGAAAACAAGTGAAATAAACTTAAACATATATCAAAATTTATATAATTAGTGTTCAGTGTTGTTGTGTCATAGTTTATATTTCTATTTTCCATATTATAAATGAGATAGCTAATGATATCTGATTGATATTATTTTTACTGTTGCTTGCCAATATGGAAGAACAGTGAAATGGTATGTTATATAGTCATATGTCTTTATCTTAAGACTTAGAAATCAAATTCAGTTTCTGCTATTCATGACATAAATCTTGCATAAATGCTGTGGCTGAATGTTCTTTATATTTGAATTGGATTTTTATTCTCTATAGGTGCAGTAGGCTAGAGCCAAATTAAAAAAAGTTACCAAATAATTATAAAAATCAGTTACCATCACCTTTTGTCAAACTATCTTTTGAAAGTAATATTATTTAAACTTCCTGAGCATCAAGCTTTTTATCAGATTATATGAAAATTTCCATTAGGAATGTTTTGTAACATTAGAAGCCAGAAAACAAATAAACAAACAAATATGCTTTGGATCCAATTGTGCAATTCTCAATATTCAATTTCTCAATATTCAATTTCTCAATATTCAATTTGTATAAGTACAATTACTGTAAACATAGAGATTAGTTAAATACACACTGTTGTACAGTTCTAGTCATTGTCATCGATTAATGACATTCTTTCCTCTTCTTTTTTATAATTAATTAATTTCCCTTAAATTTTTACTTTTTTATTATTTTTTATCTTCATTTCTGTGTGCTGGTATGCTTTTCATTATTCTTTACTTCAGTTGGGTTTTACATTGTACTTAATTTTTTTAACTCATTGTTTTTTATTTGAGGGCAAAAAAGCCAGGCTAGATAAACGTAGCTAATAAGAATGCTTATGCATGTTTTCATTTTTCAATTTCATGTTTTCAAATGCTTTCTACAGTCAATCTTAGCTAAGAGCTTAGAGAACTGTTTCTTTGAGAGAAAGGTAGTGGTGACTAAAGAGGATTTAATAATTTTAGGATATTGTTTATAAATAAATGCCTGTAGGCTGAAAATATAAGTTGAAATGGTTTGTTCTAAGTCACACATGGAATAAAAATAAAATATTGGTATCTATCCAGGAAATACAAGCTGTGACTTGCAAAATCACTATCTTTTCAGGTGCTTGGTAGTGTTAGGTTGGAAAAGCAGAACAGAATGTGCTGTGGAACTGAGTGTCTTTTACAATGAGGTCAACAAAAAGCCATGTGGAAGGGTTTTTTGTATGTTTGGCTTATAGGATTTTTTGGTTTTGGTTTTTTTTTTTGGTATGATTTGTATGTATTTTAAGTGTTAAAATGGATTTCATTTCATGTGACATCAAAAGCAACACTGGTAGTAACAGTGTCTTGTGAATAAATATCTGCTTGTGAAGGCTAATGTGTTGGGAAAGGTGGTACAGGAAGGCAAACAAAGTTAAAATTAATATCTTAAATAATGTTGTCAAGTGTGATAGTAAATTTCAATCATGTTTGGTAAAATAGTATTTTTGTAGTGAGAGGTTTTCTTGTCATTGCTTTCAAAATAATGCATTTTTTGTGTATTTCCTGTAGAATTGCTGCTGCTGAATTTGCTCTTAAACTGAGTATAAATTTCTTCAATAAAAAAAAGAAAGAACATGGTAAACATATTGAAATATTAGTTTCCTTGTTACAGTTACAGTATTTCAAATACATGGTTACAAAGCTAAGTAGATTTCTCAAGAGATACTTAAAATTCAGATGGTAGGGCAGGGTAAAGGATATCTTTAGGACATAAAAGCATTATTTTATAACGAGACAGCCTTCTTTAAATGGGTTTCTAAATTTCCAAGTTGGTAAATGTTCCCTTTCTCTCTCTTTTTTTCAAATTAAAGTATATGCCAGTCTTGGGGGTTTTTTTATGTCAGCATTTTTTCCTTCCTTTGTGTTTATAATGTAGTTCTTTTTTTGCTGCTTTATTATATCATCATTAGTGACAGTGATATCTGCTTACATATATTTTTCAATTACAATTATTTTTTCAGTACTTTTGTGGCACTTACCTTTAGTTATTAAGCTCTGCAGTTCAGTATCCACAGTTTGGCTATTTGGTTTTATTCCTCTGTTGTTGTTGTTGGATGCTGGCTTGGATGTGGTTTAATATTTAACAATTTACCTGAGATAGTGAGGTATGACTAGTCTGCTAAGCTTCACACAGTGCTGACATGGTTGTAGGGATTGCCTACAGGTGCTGAGATTGGTTTTCAGGGACTGCCTGATTTTTTTTTTATTTGCCAACAGCCACTTTGCTTTCATGTTTGCTAATCTCTAGCTTTCTCTCCGTATGCTTTAGCCTGCTTCTTGGCAATTTATACCGAATTGATACTTTAAAATATGTTTGGAAGAACATTCTTTTAGTCAGTTTGATGTAATTGGAAAAAACTTGAATTGAGAAATTCAGAATCTGTTTCTTTTAATGGCTACATAGAGCAGGTAAATCTCCAGACTCTGTAGAAAATAACCCCAGGAGGTTTATTATTGCAGAATGGAATGCTTGAAGAATATCTTAAAATAAGATCTTGAGTCATTTGGGGGTTTTGGTGGAGGGGGTATATTTGTTGTTGTTGTTTCAGTAAACTCAGGGGAGCAGTTGTATGGACCATGCATTTGGTCTGGTCTGATTGGGGTGGTAGTGAATTCTATCCTAAGAATAGGATTCTAGAATTATGGGAGAAACATTACCTTCATAAGTAATCTTACTAATGTGGAATTGTTTCCTAGAGCCAAGGGAATGTTCAGCTTGTACAATTCATCTAAATGGCCAGTTTACAAGCAAGTTATCTTCTGTAATAAAGGATAAAGGAATCTTAGGCTCCTCCTTAAGCTAATTGTAGTGAGATTCTGGCCAAGTTTCTTTTACTAAAGTGTCAGAGAAGACAACCAGAGTGTCTCACCAGACTGACGGCATCAGGGCATGTTTTATGTAAAAAAAACACTGATGTCTGCAAATCTAATTTCCTTCAGTAACATTAAAGTAAATATACTTACAGAAGAACATTAAAGGAAAAATGGTGGATGGACATAGCTTTGGATCTGTTCTCTTTGTCAAAGTCCCCTCCTTTTCTCTAATAAATTCTTGGGCAACACAAAGTATATTACAAGCTCTAACAAAATGCTGACTGTAGAACTTAATTTAGATAATCAGTACCTACTTTTTAGTTGTAAACCTGAGGTACTTTTATAGCATGATATGCTTCTATTCTCTAGCTGTATCTAGCTGTTGGTGTTGTCCAAGCACCCTGTCATCTTTGAGGTTATGATGTCTAGGGTAATATATTACAGTGATCCTTTTTTTTTATAAAATCATAAAAAGGAAAGTAGCAATGGTGGTTATACACAGCAATTCTTTAGATTTATGGATTTGATTAGAATGTGTTTCATTCTGGCATTTTGTTTTAGACTCTAGTAGATTTGTGGCTGTCAACTATTCCAGGCTAAATCCCTCAAATACAGGGGCTAATGCAGGTTTTTTGTTGTTTGAGTGTTACCTGACACAGGTGAAAAGTTCAGTTTTAGCTTTGAAAAAGATTTTGCAAACGTAAAAATTCTGGAAAGGTAAAAAAGTTGTTGTTGGAAGAGTTTGAATTCATGAAGGCATTCTGCTGATATTTGCTGTTTTACCCCCAATCATCTGAGATTTTTGTTTTCAGAACACACTTCATATTTGTTATTGTTTTCATGGTTCCACTAAAAATCATCAGCCACTAAGTAGAACAAAGCATTTTGGAAAGGATAAACCCTAGCATTTCCTTGTATCACTACTGGAATCAATTTTGTGGCACTGTCTTTTACCTCTACATAACTGATCTTAACATTTCCAATAAGTACTAGGACAATGCGTTAACTTCTTAAATTTGTACTCTTAGGAAAATAAATTTGGTTTGTTGTTTTTTGGTTGTTTTGGTTTTTTTCTGATATGCCTGTCTGTCTTATTCAAAAGATAATTAGAAGTTTCAGAAAAACATACTAACAAAATAATTAGCTTGAAAAAGTAAGAAACAATAGGTGCTATCATTGAAGAAGAGGCATTTGCAACTTACTTTTCACTCCCAACATTCTATCCTATCCGTTCACTCCTGACTGGATAGTCAGGCAGCAAATACTCACAATCTAGTCTACAGTGTTGTATGGATTCATTTAAAGGAGCAAGCTGGAGGAAATGCTGCTTTCTTAATTCTGATGCCATGGAACAACTTGTTCTTTGATGCAGACTGGAACTGCCTCAGATAATTAGAAAGAAAAGCCATAATAATCAGCTCTTTTTCATGTCATTTCTTAGCCATTCTTCAGCAGATTTACAGAAATATTGCTGAAAGAAATTAATCTGTAGAGATTTACATAGATCTCTCATAGGTAGAATCTGTAAAGGTGACAAAGACACACAAAACTAGAACTCACTTGGAATCTGCTTAGAAGTTTGTTGGACATCTTTTGATATAGATTATAAATAAGAAATATTCTGCCATTTCAGAGTTAATTAAGTTGGTTTTTTCCCTCCAAGTTCCATGTTTATGATCTAGAGTATGAAAATTTTATGAAAATGTATTGTTCTGTCACAAGTTTATTATAAAATATCTTTGCAGAGCATGTTTAGCAACTCCATTATACTAGCTGGTTAGTATGTGAAGGTTAGAATTTGACAGGGTTTGGAGTTAACAGATTTTAGCTTTGCTAATTTAAATGATGGATTAGAGGAAATACTGCTGTCTGCTTTGTTGTAGTGTGCGGTGTAGGTCAGATATATTGCTTCTGTGTAATTTTTTGGAGTTTGTGTTTGTATGCCATATTCAAACTTGTCATTGTAACTTTTTTTAAGGGTATGCCTGGAATTGGGGTTGACTAAGGAGAGTGTTAATCTATTTAAATAAACTGGTTAGAGCCGTAGGAGAGGGCCTGTGGTGTTTTCAAGGCTTGTCAGCCTGAAAGTGCCGCATAACCCTTTTAGGTTGCATAGCAACGGGCTCCTAGCAACAATAATAGATTGAATTTCCAATAGTGACCAGACCGGATGTAATAATAAAGCAAGAGTACAAACAGTTGTCATGGTTTTCTTTTCACAGTAAACTAGTGTTGAATTTAGGGAGATTCTGTTTCTCAAAGTGGTGAACCTCTTTGGAAAATGAAAGTAATTTTGAAAATTGAGGTACCAAAATCCTGACAAGGTGCTTAAAATGAGTGACTTTGATGTCTAGTAGTTCAGAACATTGGGGAAAACAAAGAAACATTGAATTGGTTGTTAACAAAAAAGAGTTAATAAAAAAAGAGTATTTAGTAACCACTTTACATTGCTTTTAAATCCCACTTCTTTTATAAACTGACCTCTACTGGATCTTCATTAAAACCCCTAGCTGTACTGATATACATATTGTTTAGAAAAGTTAGGAAATACATTGTCAGTATACTGTTAAAAGGTAATGAATAAAAACTGAGTAACAGATTTGTTTCATGGCACGAATCTGTCAGTATTTCAGGACCTGTTATGTGTGAAAGGTAGAAATATATGGATAAGCAAGTGACTTGGAATGAGACAGAAATAATCTCATTAAATAGTAATAGTTGTAATTCCAGATTATTACATTTCAGTTTTAATATTTTGACCTGGCTAACAGTTGAAAATTGTAACACTGGTTGTTAAATAAAGACGTAGATTGACACTAGATTAACACCACTTTTCAGTTCCTGTATGTGGCTTTGGGATGGTGTTGAAGTGTCACTGTAGTACAGGCAGGTTACCTTAACAAAAAGGACAAATTAGTTATTTGTAATCTGCTATATTCCGTTAATATGGCACTCTTTGTTTTCTGAATAGATGAAAACTGCTCTAAGAGTATAAAACATTCATCTTTAGTTACTGATAACAGGGGCAACTCTGGGGGCTGTACAATATTGAAGAAAAGGACAATAGAGAACAAGAAGTTTGGCAAAAAATCTGTGTAGTCCATTGGGCTGTACATTTATCCTCCTACTGAATTACCACAAAATGTAATGCATTGTGGCATGGCATGGCATTGAATGTTTAATCCTATTTTGTTTTAATTAGTGCTGTTGATATGCAAATTTATTTTCAGAATTTTCCATTTCATGTAAACATATTCTCTTCTCATATTGTTTTATTGTAAGAACAATTACACAACAATTTAGTGTAAGAAGTCAAAACAATTGTCTTTTTGTTTAATGTCTGTAAGTTGAAAACTGTAGTTTGGAATAATTTACCAGATACCAACTCTGAAGCAAACATCTCATATGCTTTTTGTTTATTTTTTGTAGTGATGTGTGAAAAAATGCATGTATTTTATGACTGGCTTTTTGCAAATATTAAAATGAATATTATATGTGTTGTGTTAGAAAGTAATGCTGTATTAATTCTCTTAAGTACTGTATAGTTTTAGGTTATAAAAAAATTGTTAAAATAGAAACTATGCTATGTAAAATACTTTGTTTAAAAGAAAGGACTCGCAGCAAGATAACAGCCACAGGACACCTAAATCTCTCAGAGAAAAGAATTTATTGCTTCCTTATCAGAAGAAAGAAACTTTTTCCCACCTCGAAGGCAGTATGGGATTAGCAAGGAAAAGTTGATGAAAACCAGACAGAATCCTGTGTTTGAATGGAATTTATGCATCATGTATGAAGTGTATGAATATGCAACAGGCTATTATTCTTAAGAGGTTATTCCTTTGTTAAAGTGTGTCCTTTTTTCCCGAGGGCTCGTGCTGCCCAGAAAAAGGTACCTGGATATCCGTAAGTCTTTGTCTTTATTGTCTCATATTGTCCTAACTCAATTTGTCCAAATTATTATTACTCTAATTGTATTACTATTTTTATAACAATTTCTATTACTATTAAACTTTTAAAACTTTTGAAAACAAGTGATCGGTGTTTTTCACAGATGTCTTTCTTTTCTCAATACACTAACTATGACTAAAATAACAAATACAAGCAATAATGTTGGTTTATGTAGTGTTAATGAAATGTTGTGGAAAATTGCAAGATGTTTAAAAATGCAGAGTTTTTTTAATGGATAAAGAAACAGGTGGAAGTAGTGAAAGCTTCCAAGAAAAAAGCTATATTAGCATTAAATGTAATTCTTGTGTGGAGGACTACAAGATCTAACTAATTTTTTGGACTTAACTGCTATTTATATGCTACTGGAGTATGTATTACATTCTTTCATAAATTTACCCATGTACAGTATTCACTCTTTGATGGTATACTATTATTTATGCCACATTTATGTGCCAAGCAGAGTGAAGAATGTCAATGAGATGTTTTTCTGCTTAATTAAATACTTAACACCCAACTTAATAGGTCTACATCACGTAAACATAGCTGTTAATCAGATATAAGTACAGAATGCTGTTTGTGCGTTGGACCTGAACTTGGGTGTTCAGTATCTCTCTTTTTGATACACCCTTGAAGATCTTAAAGTTACTTGAAAGATAGGTGTAGGAAGCTACTGTGCAGAATTCCTGGGAATCAGACCTGCTTTTATCTATAGAAGACAAAGATGGACAAAAATAATCTTTGATGGTGACCTTTTGAAGAGAGAGATGGAATTTTCAGGTTATGACATTTAAGCCAGTATATATATCATGTTTATGTATTTTTATATTTCTGGAAAGTAATTCTTCAGAATGCTCACATTTTACTTTTTTTTTGCAAGGGTTTCATTATTGGAAAATTCCAAGCTGCCTAAGATTTACGGATTTTCTTAGGTATTTTCCTGTGTTTCTGAGAATTAAGAATCTAAGATTTCTGTGGTATTTTGAGAAAAGCATACTCTTTTGCCATTTTTCTTCCAAATGCATTTTATGTTGTAGTAAATAGGAGAGCATCTAAATAGTATTGCTAAATATTACATAGAGCTTTACATTATACTTTCATGTACTAGTTCTTTGTGTTTCATTTGTCTCATATTTTTAATAGAATTTTTTACTATTCTGAAAATGCTTACTATGATCATACAATCTTCAATGTAGCCCTTGGGGCTACCTATTTCGTATTAGTTATTGATGAGAAAGCTGTCATTAAGGTCTTCTCTTTTAAGAAATTTACAGATATATGTGTGAATTGCTGTCTCTCATGATTTAATTTTTGAAGCACACTAGAACAAAAAGCCCAGTGTTTGGAACTTGGGTAATTTCTAAGTCTTTCTAGAAGCAGAGAAATTTTCTGTTACAGTCATGGAAGGTGCCAACCTATAAAGCAAATCTTATTTTAATTTTCTCTTACTTGGTCATGGAATATAACTACCAAGCCAAAATCAGTCAGTAACATCAAGTTATTCATGCCTTGAGATAATATGCCATTCAGTTTTTAAATGAATATGAGAATAGTGGTGATACCACCTTACAGTAATTTACCTCATTGAAATAAAATATATTAAGCCTCTAATAATTAGATAAATAATACTGCAGTTACTTGAAATCTCAGTAACTAGGCCTGTTTTTTCCTTTTCTGTACTGTAGAAGACAGTATCTTTTGAACTTGAAGGTATTTTGACATAACAAATGTGACATTAAAATCAGTGTAATTCCTTTGAATAATTAATTGTCATGCCAGTGCTCTTATAAAAGTGGCAAATGTAGGATGTATCTGGTGTTATTTCAAAATTGTATTATTTTATAACTGTAGTAATGCTCACTGTAAAAATACAGTGTTAAAGGTTCAGACATACATCAGTTCTTTTAAGAAGTTTCAGTTCCTTAATGTGTTTAACTAGGTAATTTTATCAAAAGTTATTAACATGTCAATTGTGTCATGTATTTGAGTTTGGGGGAAGGTGGGAAGGGGATATTCCCAAATGTATTCTAATACTATTCAGCTTTCTTTGATACTGTTGTTTTTAATATCTGAAACAAAACCATTGTAGTGTTGAAAAAATATCTTTTACCAGGTAACAATGCCTTAAATGTGGAGAGTTTGACTCCTGGCTTGTACTGTTAGTAACTTCTGGCTGTACACTACAGTTCTTTCCTACACTTTTCACTTCCATTCTGTATTTCTTTTTCAGTATGTGAGACAGATGGGTAATGAGAAAAGCAAGTAGTTTAATTTTGAGATGAATCAACAAAATATCAAACTGTAGCTGTATGACTAAAACCATTGTGATGTCACAGTCTTGCATACCCCGCAGTGAGTTTGATCACTAGAGAGCCACTAATCACTGTGAAAAATATGTTGCTGTCAATGCTCTCTCTGGGGATTATTTAAAAATAGAAGTGTATGGAAGGGAGAATAGGGACTTGAAATGTCCAGAGAGTAATTAAAAATGAGTTCTGTAGAAGATGAAATTTGGGGCAGATTTGGTAGAAAAGGACAAAGGCAAAGTATCCAAGGTACATTCTTCACCTTGGTTTTTATTGGTAAGAACTTCCTTCAGGTGTTGCAGGTACCAGTGGAAAACTTGTGGATCATGGAAGGTTTTCCCTCTGTCAGGAGAAGTGTCAGGTTATGATGATTTAAACAAACCTGACATACAAATTTCCATTGGTTCAGGGAAGATGCACACAGGAATGCTGAGGGAGGTCACCAATGCCACCAGGAGATCACTCTTGATTGTCTGAAAGGTCATGGTGGTTAGGGGATGTTCCAGATGTGAGGCTGGGGATGTATGTTTTTGCTACATTTCTAATCCATGCTTCTGTCTGTAGACAATTACCACAGAAATGCAGTTGTTTTATATATATATTCTTCCTGAAAGTAACTACACATTCTTCCACGTGTTTACTCCATTTTATTAAACCTTTTTTTTGTTTGTCAAATTAATAGAGATCTATGTAGCGTTCACTTTTGCTTAGGGTTGTATTTTCTTTTTTGGTAGAATACTGACTAAAACCAGATACTAGCACTAGATAATTCAACTATTCAGTGCTGCCGTGTGTCCCTGAATCCCAGCTAGCTGAAACCAGCACACGGCCGGCAGTCATTCAGGGCACAGCTCCGCTCTTGGGCCTCTATGGCAAGGAGCTGTGGCTCTGGAGGTCCCCGGCATTATAGCCAGCAGACATCTCCAGGCAGACGAGACATCAGGAAAGGCAACCAAGCTGGTAGGAAAGAAAGATGACTCCGATGCTGGCGAAGTCCAGGATTTACTAGTCCAAAGGGAGGAACAAAACAAACCCCAGCAAAACAGACCAAAGGAGAGCCCCGGGGGGTTACATGAGGTTTTAAAGGGATGGGGCGGAGATGAGGAACCCCACCTCGAGCAAATAAGATTACAGAAACTAATGACTGACATGAAGGTACAACCAATGAAGACAGCGTTGGGGAGGGGCCCCGGTCCCTGAACCAATCACCCCAAGCCTCAGAGAGAGATTTCTAGAAGAGAGTGTGTGGCTAGAGGGTGACTGGCAGAGAACCGGGGAGGAGTATAACAAAAGACACATTTAGAAACCAGGGCAACAGGGGAGGGGTTAGGAGATTGACACTGAGGTGGCGGGAAGGGGGAACCCGTCAGAACCATTTTACATAACTTGTAGGGGATAACAGAACAGACCAAATGAACACACCACAACATTCAGCTACCGCTTTCAGAACATTTATTCTGAATGCAACATGATATGGTTTAGTTAAAATGCTTTCAATGCTGTTTTGCTATCTGGTTTATTAAAGATGCTTTAGGATAGTATAGCCTCTACTAGTAAAAGACTAATGTAAGGAAGTAATTTAAGAATAGAATTGTTCATGGTGAGTTGGATTTTATTAATTTAGTCAGTTAAATACCTTAATTAATGAAAAAAACTATTGAGCGAAATCTGAACTAAATGCCAGAGCATAGTGATAGTTTAGATGTTAAAGTAAGTTGCATAGAACTATTCCTTGCTTTGCATTAATGCTGGTGTAATTAAAAAGATACCATGTCAACATTCCTGTATCTTTGTCACTGCATAACTTACTATGTGACCTGCTGTTCAGCAATGAGCTTATTCCTCATTATTTGCTTTTAAACCGGAAATCTAATTTTTGCATATTATACAGTTGCTGTCCGTGTCTATAGTTCATCTGGGAATATTTGAATTAAAATGATTAGGTATTTGGAAATTGATTTATTGGTCATAAACATTAGCCAGATCTTGTATCTGTAGGAAATATGTCAGGACTTAATTGTTACAGTCAACAGTTTCAGTCCTACAAATGTGTGAATAATTCATTTTGTGCTGTATATTGCCATTTCTTTACTACTGGAAGTTACTACTTCAGAGATAAGAAGATTGATGAAGAGGATTGAATGGTTGAAAAGGCAAAGAGACATATCAAAGATCATGAAAAAGAGTGTGGGAAAACAGTACTGAATTTAAAGATTCTCAGCTCTTAGACAAGGATCTTCACTGCATGGGCCAGGATGCCTGAGAGTTGTTTTGGTTTTTCTAACCAAGAGATTATCTAGGGAATGAAACATCTACTGGATATATTGAGATTTTTTTTTTCCTACGCTTAAGTCAGTGAAATACTTAGGACATGCAAACCAGTAAATGGTTATATGGAGATAGATGTTCATTTTGTGTATATTATTAGAGTCTAGAGCTTAAGGCACTCAGTTCTGCTGCTAGCTCTGAATTCAGCTTTCTAGTAAGATCAATATAATCACTCATATATCACCTGTTACAGGGTTGAACTCTAAACATTCTAAAAAGGGGTGAGAAAAGCAAGAGGATTAGTCCATTAGTTGCATTTTGAAGAAACTGGTTAGCATCACCTGAGATTTATTTATCACTTTGTACAGCACACGCCTTTTGTAATGATTTTGCACTTTTTCAAATCAGTAAATCTACTCAAGCAGTGTGATAAGCCACCACAATTTCTACTAAAATGAAGTTAGTAAGCAGCCAAAGTAGAGTTTCCATGGACTAGAACTTCTAGGATTAGCTGCAGCTTAGCAACATTCTCAGTGTATTAAGGACATATTCATAATGGTATTTCAGAAGCGAACGTAATTAAGGTTATTTTTGAAGTTTATGTTCATTCATGACTGTAACATAATAGAGCTACATTGGTTTATCAGTTTATCTTCAATTATACTGTTGGAGTTTACCGAATAACATCTTCATTAACTGAATTTTTAAAAGTAAGTTTCATAAGCTCAGTCACTGTAGGGGAATTCTTAATGTAGTACGTTAACTTGATGGTCAGATAAATATGATCTGACCATCAAGTCAGATCTGACCAATATGACTTGAGACAGTATGAGAGAGATAACTACTCAAAGCATTTAAAATGTCATGTGAGTAAGAAAGATCATGCTAGTGATTATATTAATCTTCATTACATTTCATTAATTTCAGATGTTTCATGTTTTAAAGAAATTTCTGCATACTACAACAAGAAAGAATTTAAAAAAAGCAAAATTAAATAAATACCATATGGCTTCAGATTCTCTATAGGTATCAGTCAGTCTCTATCAGTAATCATAAGAAGGTGGAAAAAAATTAGGTAATGGATTTCTCTCAGGCATGCATTTGGAGTTAAAAACTATCAGGTGTGTGCAGTATTTCTAGTAGGTGCTTGTCATAAAAACAAGGATTGGTGTCTCAGCCTGTTTTCAAATATCTCTACAGTAGCTAATTTTCTTTTTATGCACTTGGTGTTTAAGGTTTCAGGGAGTTTAAAGACTTCAACTTCCATGCCATTTACTGTTTAAGTATGATTATGTAAATAACTGTTTTGCTTTCTTTGTATTGCTTCTGTAGTTATATAATTTAGATACTATGGCAGTAGTGGTGATGGGCATTTTAGTTAGGAAATGTTAATTTCTTCTGTCTGGGGTTTTCTTTGACATTGCTTGAAAACATGCAGACCCCTGTCCTGATTATTTTTTTAGGCTGAACTGAAATACCACTATACCAATGGTATACAGGAACAAAAACTTGACAGCATTCACTGTAATAAAGATTTATTAGAAACCCTGGAGTACATGAACAAGTTTTTTTAACTTAAGGGAACTTAACAGAACATACTTTGGGAAAGAGCTATGCGTACTAAACTGCATCTCTAATACTAGTTCTTGTAGAAAATATATAGGAAGTATTCTTAAAACTGTGCAGTTACAACATCATAATATACTATTTTCCTAGCTTTCCATACTATAAAGAATGTGTAAGAAAGGCATGTGAATAAATTGGTACCTTAACTCATTGTTACACCTCGTGTGTGTGTGTGTGTGTGTGTGTGTGTGTGTGTGTGTCTTTTTCTGTCGCCCTGTGGGCCAATTTTTTTTTTTTCTAGAATGAGTTCTTCCTTTGTTTCCTGGAGAGGAACAGTTATATTTTTTCTTACATGGATTTTTATGCAGTTGTTTTCTACTGGTTTTTGTTTTCTGAGCTGAAGTTGCGCAAAACTCCTCCTAGTGTTTTAAATTTAGCATTAACTCTCCTAGGAACCTGATCACTTCAGTTTCTACTATCAATGACTGGAATTTCTCAAGATTCTAGCAACATGTTTTTTCTTCAGCTCACTTTATGTGGTGTCAATTTATTTCAGATTGACAATGTGGTCTTTTCCTCTACTTGGACACCTTTCTTTATGGACAGTTGACTGTTACAGCAGTTTCTAAATGGAAGATGTTTTTGGGAAATCAAATTTTGTGCAGGGGAATCAATGCGTTTGTGATAGCAGACACGAAAAAGGGTGAAGCCAACTGGTGACACCTTGACTACAGCATGGAGGATTGAGAAAGGATGTTGTAATAAGCATGTGCTGTACGTGGAAATGGAAAAGGACCAAGACATTGACTACAAGAATAGGGAAGAAAAAGTTTGAGAACTATTGCAGCACAGATAGGTTTCTATAAAGATAGTAATTTTTAGTTTTCCAAAAATACGTAGTAAAAACTTAAGTAAGATTTCATGAAAGCTCTAGAAGCAATGACCTCTCTACCTTAAACGTAGAAGGTACGTAAGAAAAACGAGGACAGAAAGTATACATTTCATTCTTTTCTTCCTGTCTGTGCACCACGCCTTCCTTTGCCCTTGCTTTCTCCCCTTTTCTGCTTTTTTCCCTTTCTTACACTTTGCCAGACAAGAAACTGCAATAGAAGAAAACAGTGAAAGAAGAGAGTTTTAAAGCTTCACTTCGTGTGTCCTTAAAATACATATTTTAAAAAGACTTTAGGTTTCTCTTTGAAATATGAAATTAAATAAAAATTTCAGTATTTTCCATTTTTCTAATCTAAAGGCTGAATAATGCCATATAACATTTTAATTTGCAACCACTATTCTTGCTGTGATTTTTAGATTAATTTTTTTATACAGAGTGATTCTTTACAACAAAATTTTAGATATGACAATCAAAAAATGAATATATTTATTTTATATAGCATATGCATATTTAAAATAATACAGGGAATTGTTTATTAAAAAGAAATTATTCTAGTTTTTAGGCCTGATGTGTTCACTCTTTTGTAGATACATATTGTTTTGTAATAACATCCCGGTTTTCAGAAAGGAGAAAGGGCAGGGGGAATGAAGTTTGAATGTAAAATACATTTTAGCTTCTCCAAAGCTTATGTTGATATAAACAGGTCTAGGTCTTTATGGTTGGCGTTTGCAGTTAATTAGCTTTCTCTTCCTTAACAAACAAAGCAAATGGAGTCACAAGACACTTGTTACCTTTTCTGTCACTCTAATAATAATTTATGTATTTAACTTATGCAGGTTCTTCAGCTGCTTTTAGTGCTAATCTTCCTACATTACACGTAATGGAAGTGATAAGTAAAAGTTGCAAAACATATGTGTTGCAAGAGAAAGCATGATTGACACCTGCATTCCTCTCTACAGAAAAAAAAAACCAAGCATGTGGTGGAGCCTAAAGAATGTCCTAAATGTATAAACCTTAACACTTCAGGTTTCAGAAGTTAGCTTTGAAAAACAATTGCTACTTTGGATTGCTTTGAAATACTACTTTGAAAACAGTGTTTTGTTTTATTGATTTTGGTTTTACTTAAATTTTTGACAGCAGTATCAGTAATAGAAATTACAGAGAAAAGAAAATTTATCTTATATTTTGAAATAACTTTTTACCCCATCTGAAAGAAACAAATGTCAAAACTGTCAAATCCAAATAGGTAAAGCAGAAGACACAGGAAAAGAAACTAGTATGCTAAAAACATGATGTGAAATATTGTAGGACTTGTGGTTATACTTTGTGAGAGATGCTTATGTACTACAAAAATGTGTTTTTCTAAATTGAAGGCTTACCTGTAGATTCTTTCATGTCTGTTGAAGAGGGAAGAAGATCCAGAAATAAGGGTGTTAATCTGGAAACTTGCAGTCTGTTCCCTGTGTTGCAAATTCATTGTGTGTGGTCCAGAATTAATTGTTTAGGCCTACACACCTGAAGGAGTTCACGAATCTAATTCTTCTTAGCTGATCCTTAGTCAGAGTTTCTAAGTATTAGGGTTTTTTTTGGTTGTGATATTTTTTCTTTTTTTTTCTCAAAAGTGTGAGATTTTTTAACATACTGAGATTTAGCACCTTGAATTTGTTGTGGAATTTAGAAGGAAATGTCTAGGATTTAAGAGATACCAGTCTTGACTTATCTTTTTTATTTTTCAGTACTTTTTATATAGAGTATTTTTCAATCGGATTGAAGAGCTTTTATCTGAGGAAAAGAATATATTGGTATAAAATGGACAATATCATAATCATCAGAGAAGAAATGAGGCTAAATTGAGGGCTAAAATTGTTTAGCATCTATCAGTCTCCAGAAAAATGTTTTGGAACTCAAGTGGGTTTTTTTTTATTTTTCTTACCCATTTATTTCACAAAGATTGATCCTTATCATTTGTCAATGCAAGAATGTAAATTGCTAAAGTAATTTAAAAGGAGATTGATTTCCTGATGGCTTTTAGTGACTACTAAGCACTATCTACAAACCAGTCCTTGCAGTTGTGTATCACCCAAAAGCTTGCTGAGATATGCATTGTATTCATCCTGTAGGTCATTAATGACGACATTAAACAGTACTGTATGCACTATTGATCCTTGCAACTGGACTGGCCAGCTGCTGAACTTCATGCCACTGGTCACAACCCTCTCTTGTTAAATTCTGTTCAGGACTCTTTTGAAATGTCAGTATTAGCAAATACATGTTTCAGAGCTTCAAAGACTTTAGTGTGCATGCTTTCTAGTCCTAAGAAGTCACGAGTGGGGCAGGCTCTCTCTTGGGCCTTAATGTTGCACTTGCATGCTTGTATAAAAAGTCTCACTGGACATACTCAAAGTTGTGTGGGCCATGGTTCACTATCTGGTTCATAAGGGTTGCATTACAGGCATTGCTGTGAAATTCTTACTGCATGTGTTAGGCTGATTATAATCTTAATTCCTGTTTTTTTTGCAAATCTCATATTTCAGCACTATTTTTTTATTTTCCTGTAATGATGGTTCTGTTCCAGATGACAGTATAGTACCAGGTTTCAGGTGTATCCCAAAGTAACTGTATTGTGGTTTTGAGCAGGAAAGGAGGGGAGGGTACTAAATCTTTGGGGTTTTTTGACACATGAGATTGTAATTTTCCAAATCCATTTTTTTAAACAGATTAGACACAATCCTTTCATTAACTTTCCTTGCCTTGTGCTTTCATCAGTAGTAGTATTCTTCCCTTTGCTTTTATATTGTATTATTAATTTATTAGCTAGTTTTCTAATTTACTTAAAATAATGAGTGAAATTACATAAATCCTGCTCAACTTCCCTTATTTCTTATTTTAAAGCTCTCTCTACAGCATGTGGTAATAAATTGCAAATCTGCATGGGTTTTAACTTTGGAAACAATTAGTCTCAATAAATTGCTGGTAGTGACCAAATATCCTATAAACTTGATGACAGAATCAGCTCTTAAGCTATTATATTTTATTAAGGTCTTATTGTGCTTTTGTGAAGACCACTTCATGTTCTCTAGTCCATGAGACATATTGCAGATGGTACAGTTGCTATTTGTCTTGTTTCAGAGTCTGTGTTTGTTACTGGTTATTACCTTCTTCCATTTTGTCAGACTGGTTTCTGGCTCTAATAAAATAGGGCTTCAAATAATGTGCTGCTTATCCTAAACTAAGACACAACAGATTTTTCTAATAATTTGGTTATCATGAAGATACATCAATCTTCATGCAAAAGTAAGACAATAACTTCTAAGACTGAAATGATGAAGTGCTAATATATTGTGACTTTGATGTAATATATTAACTCCAGAATGTACTCTTATCTGACATTTATTGCAGAGTATGCTAACAGTAACAGTTTAATTTATGACAGCTTGATAAAGGAAGTATACCCTTATTTGCTTGAGGTCATATACAGCTTTTGCACTTTGCATACTGCTTGTGTACATAGTTTCTGTTAAAATAATCCTTTTCTTTGGTGATACATATCGCTTGGGATTTTCTTGTTTGTTTATTGTTGGGCTTTTTTTCCTTTTACTTGCTTAGATATATCTAGAAAGTTACTAGCATTTGTTGGAACCTTCATAAAAACAGAAAACAACAAAATCCATCTTTTTGTTAACCTATGCAGCTTATCTGTATAAGACAATCTAATACACGTCAAGGAATGCTGATGTAAAAAAAAAAAGAAAAAATGGACTGTACTTTTGGAATGTAATTCATTTCAGTATCTGCAGCACATAGGAAGTTCTCTTAAGAAGACAGACTGAAATTCTTGAAAATATTAATATGCTCCCCAGAAACTATCACAGCTTTAGCTCACTCCTCCTTTTTGCCCCTGGAAGCCACCATGACTCATTTTAAAAGGTGCAGAATATGATGGTTAGACCCCAGCTGGGAACTAAGCACCGTGAAACCTCTTACTCACTCCCCTCTCCCAACTACTGCCTCCCTGCACCCATCCACTGCGCAGAAAAGTTAAATTTCATCGGTTAAGGAAAAAACACTTCATTAATTTAAACAAAATATAATTTACTACTACTAGTAAAGAAAAAGAGCGTGCAGAATACCAAGGGGTTGCGAGAGACGCGTGCTCTGGGAACCCTCTGGACGTTCGCCCCAAGTGCACGAGGGCCGTAAGCCGCGCCCCCAGCACGTGCGAGAGGACGGCAGGTCCGGCGGCGGGGCGGGCCGGGCGCTGCCCTGAGCCTATCGGGCAGAGGTGTCAGAGCTTCTTGGAGCTCTCCGTCCGTCCCCTGGCGGCCGCCCCCTTCTCCTGACAGCGGGATGGCGGCGGGGCCGCGGTCGCAGCCGGTAGCGCCAGTGCGGGGACGGGCCGAGCGCGCTGTGCCCGGGCGCGGCGCTCTGGCGGCAGCCGGGCGGGCCGAGCACGTACTCCTGGTAGTCGTCGTCCGCCCTGACGGAGTGCAGGATGCGGCCGAAGCGCTGGCTGCAGAGCGGGCAGGCGGCGCTCACGGCGGCCCACTGCCGGATGCAGGCGAAGCAGAAGGTGTGCAGGCAGGTGTCCACGTGCGCCGCGTCGTCCAGGTCGCCCAGGCAGATGGGGCACAGCCCGGCCGCCGCCGCCTCCCGCTGCCCCCCGCTCGGGGCGGCCGGCGCGGCGGAGCCGCTCTCCTGCAGAGCCTCGGCGGCACCGCCCGCCATGGGCGGCCGAGAGACGGGCCCAGGGCCGGAACTTCTCTGGCGCCGGGAACCGGGCAGCAGAGAGGGCCCAGAGCGTGGGCAGAGAGGGGAGACGGGGGTCCCCGAAGGGTCTCCGTGTAGGGCAGAGAGGGGAGACGGGGGCCTCCCGAAGGGTCTCCTTGCAGGAAAAGGAGACTTTACTGGAAAATGATCGAGCAGCTCCTCAGCTGCCTTCGACACCTGCCTCCCCCTCCGTTCCCCCAGGCACGCTGCCCCCCATGGCAGGAGAAATCTCCCTTCCACGCTGCTCCCGCCCAGCCAGCGGGACTCGGCTGGCACAGGGTACCTGCAGGAGGCGTCCGGGAGCGAGGAAGTGGCCGGGAGCCCTCAGTGGTGCCGAAGGCCCCCGAGCCCTCTCAGGAGCCAGAACCGCATGCACTGGCTACTGAAGTACTGTGAGTTTATGGCTGTTTGCCCCTCAGTGATAGCACGTAAGTCTCTGGGCCTGCACCACAACCCGCACCTTAGGAGGACAGCAAACATTCAAGGGTGAAAACCCTTGAATCACAGGATGTTTATCCTGTCGTGGTGCCTTTTTGAGCTAAGATAAGCCTCAGTCTCCTCAGATCCTGTAATGACTATTTCCCCTTAGTGTGAGGACTCGGCAACAGGCAGTGCAGCAATGCAGGCAGGGAACTGTTGGTGCCTATGAAGCACTCTGTCTTGGCACTTCAAAGATCTGTCGGGAGAAGGACACCTTGCTTGGTAAGAAAACTTCAGAAGTGGAAAGTAAACCCTGGGGGGCATCTCTTCCAAACACCTGCTCAAACAGGGCCACTTAAGAGACAGTTGCTCAGGACCACATGCAGATGGGTTATGAAAATCTTCAGAATGGAGATAGCGCAAGCAGTTCTAGTGGTTTTTCAGCCTCACAGAAAAAAAAAAAGCTTTTCCTGATGCTCAGTAA
The DNA here is from genome assembly GCF_901933205.1 of Camarhynchus parvulus. NCBI lineage: Eukaryota > Metazoa > Chordata > Aves > Passeriformes > Thraupidae > Camarhynchus > Camarhynchus parvulus. Next base: position 43,269,393 of record NC_044601.1, read on the forward strand.
GGATCCTCCTGTATTTCAGTCACAGGCTGTAGAATGGATATCTGCTCCATTGTGAACCTCTCTGGGTTGCAGGGGCACAAACTGTGTCACCATTTTTTTTCCAGAGGTTTCAAGAATCTCTGTTCCAGCACCTGAATCACCTTCTCCTCCTCCTCCTTCTAACCTTGATTGCTTGTCTTTTTCACGTGCTGTTGAATGGCTTTTTTTACCCTCTCTTGGTTATGTTATCACAGGGGCATTGCCACCATTGGTGTTCAGCTCAGCTTTGGTCAGCAGTGAGTCTGTCTTGGAACCAAGTGAAAGTGGCTCTCTCTGACATGGGGAGAGTTTCTGAAAGCTTACCAAAGCTAACCCTATAGGCCCCCTGCTACCCAAGTCATACAGGAGCCCAGAATTTGACACAGCGTTCCAAGTGTGGCCTCACCAGTGTTGAACAGAGGCCAGAGATGACCTCCCCTTTCCTTGTCTTCAATACTTTGTGTAATGCAGCTGGGGATTTTTGTAGCAAAATACAATTTAGCTTCTTTCAAGGAGGAAAATTCAGGATGGAACCTGTTGTGCACTTATATGTGCATATCGATAGTTTAAACATGAAAGCGTTTCCTTGGTGCATGAATTGCTCAGGTTACATGGCTGTAGCAATGTAACATGCAGCTGTAGCAAGGTTAAGTTTAAATATTTGGTGTTTTGAAGATGGTTCTGTTGAGCATATTGAGACTATCTTAGAATTAGCTAGAGACAGCAACTTTAAAAATAACTTTATAAATGTTTTTGTGTTGTTTTTAGGTTAGGCAAGTATATGTGTATACATGTACCTAAAGGTTGCTAGTTATTTCTTCTGTCCTGTAGGTCAGGAACTTACTTCTGTTATGTCTGCACAGAACTTCCTGGGTTTTTCTTCATAATATTTTAATACTCTGTGTAATAGCTCATTATATTCATGGCATGTAAAATACATGAAATTTGTTTATATTTTAAAGCAAATTTCTAGTCCTAGAGCAAAGTCTTAACAGAAAGATTTTAACTTTGTCACATACACCTTGCACTGAGAACTTCACACACCTTTCCTTTTATTGTGCTGTGTCTTGTTAGGTGGTAGTTGTATAATAGTTTTTTTGTGTGCACCGTCTCTAAGTGAAAACCACGCAAATGCTGAATTATTTCTGTTGATACAAAATATGGCACATTTCAAAGTGCAAAACTAATGCATTTTTAAAGGTTTGTGTTAGGTAGGAGTAACATGCAGGTAGTCTTCTGCAGTGTAGAGAACTTTTGTCCAGGAGCTTGAGGATCAGGGGAAGGTGTGAGGAGAAATAGGAAGGGAGAGAAGAGAAAAATAGCAATTCTTGTAAATATCACAAAACTGAGTCAAGGATACTGTTGTGGCTTCCTTTTATTCTAGGAGATACACTATCTCTCTTCTAGTAAACAAATTAAAAGAAGGGAAGAATATTTCATTAGTATTTTGTTAGGTGTGGTGTGTGGTAACTGTGCAGCTTGCCCAGGTGTTCTAGATTTGTGAAATTTGTACTTCATAAGGAAATTTCTGTCTTGTCTGAAGTATTTAAACAATGTAGTTGAAAAAAGTAGCCAATATGACTGGCTTCTTCATTGATTAGTGAGCAGCCTTGACATTTCAAATGTGAGTAGACCATTTAGATTGTGCTTATTTGCTAATATGTTGTGAAAGTATAGTGGATACAGCAGGAACTGGAATAAAATCTGACTGTTTTTCAACTCCTGTAAGTATTGCCACTGATCTTACTTTGTATTTGGTGTGACTTGAATTACATTTTTTGTCCTGCCTTCTCAAAGCAATTGAGGTAGTTGTGTCATTATCTTGATTCACCAAAAATGGAGAATCACTTGGGAGCATACAAGATTTGGACATTTTAACCAAGTGAGTGTTTTAATGGTGGTTGTAGGGTTCTGTGGCTTTCTGGGGTTTTTTTTCTTAGAATGAAGACAAAATAAATATTTGGTTAAGTGGGCAGTGTTGTTTACATAGAAATAACAAAATATAACATAATGTTGACTCATTTATAGAGAAGATAAATCTTGCAGTAGGTAGGCACATTTTTCTGCTTGGTACCAGAAATTTGAACTACAATGTACTGAATTAGAAGAAAGCTGCTCTTTTCCAGAAGTAAATAATCAGCACTTATCTAAGCATGATGTAGTCAGTGTGATACCTGTCAATTAATGTCAGATATTAAATGTAAATATAATAGCTGCATTGGCATATGTGCTGTGAACAGTAACACTTAAGCAAACTCGTTTAAAACACACAGCTAATTTTGTGGGGTCTGACAGGCAAGTTTTTTTTTGCATCAAGGAACTTGCCTTACAGTGATTGGTAGTTTTTGCTTGCTTTGTTGAACTGCAGTAGAACTGCTGGTAATATTTGTCTCTCCATATGCTAAATGAGTGAATAGTTGAGAGTAGCTCAGGCTTTCAGCTCTTCATGCTACAGTTGTTCTCCTAAAGTTACCAAAAAAAAATCAGTACTGATTTGTTTTGTGGGTAAGGTAAGAACTATTTGCTGTGAAATTGTAGACAGACTTGGAATATTAGCTCTATAGCAGTAAAACTTTTTTATATTTAAAGGCAGTATACGTTTGTTTATACAGTGCAAGTTCCAAATGTTGGCATCAGGGTCCTCTTTTTCCACGTGAAGAGAAACCAGCATTGTAGCACCAGTGTAATTTTTACAAAATGAGAAAGACAAGAGTAGTATAGTATAGGATGAAGCCTTAAGGAACAAAAGCTGTAAGAAAAGCTGCAGTAGGAATTAAACAGTTTTTTCAAGTAAGGATAACAAGCCTACTGCTGTAATGCTACAAGGATGTGAGCAGTGAAAGAACAAATAATTTTTGTGTCTCTTAACTGGAGACAGGGAGGTATCATGCTGTAATCCAAGCCAGGTAAATAATAATGTTGTGTATGGTGAAGTTCATTCTTAGTAAGGCAAAGTTATGTGGACTAGGAAGTATGCTAAGTTATTTCTTACACCTGACCAACCATTTGAATTAAATCTTACTATTTCTGTCTGTCAGATGGTGGAGAAATTTGTTTCTTATTTCTGTTCTTATCTGAGAGCTGTCTTTTAATCCCTTACTTGTGAAGATGATGTACAGATCCAAGCTCATTTTTAATAGGAAATTTTCTTACCTCAAAAACCTACATCTTTTTTCTTATGTATAGTGTTTTAAACTTCATCTTCCAGTCTGCTTGAGTTGTTTTGGGTTGCACTGTTCTTTTGTGTACAAGCACAGTGGATCAGATGCAGACTGTTGAACCTGGAACCATACTGTCAATATGTTAGTTTGATTTGAGTCCATTCTTTCTTGTAGTCAGTTTGTCAGTTGCTGCAGCCAGTCAGTATGTTTTTTTCACTTTTCTATGTACAGACTTCTTAAATGTAAGTGAACCTATCTGTGAGAAACTAAAACATTCCAGTTTTCCTATAAAAATCTTTGCACTTTTGATGCCTGGAAGATAGCAGTGGGTAAGCAAGAATGTCTAGTTAAGCTGAATATAGGTTAATAATTTGGTAACTACTGATTTACTTGATTTTTTCCCCAAGATGTTAGATGTTATCTCTCTAAGAGGAGATAAATGAGTTATGGGAAGAAGGTTGTTAGTTTTTCTTTAGGTTGAATTAAGAAATCTAAGCACTCTGCTTAACCCTCCCTTTTTAAATTTTTTTAATGAAGATTTAGGTTGTCTTAGAAAAACTGCTGGATTACTGATTATTTATGCTACAGCATGAATATCATCTTTAGCATTTAGAACATAAGTCATCTGGAAATTGGCCACTTCTAAGATTGAGTGTGTGGAGAGGCTATCTCAGAGAAACACTGGTGATCATATTTACCACTAAAGGTATTTGGATGTTTCTGAAGTTATAAAGGTATGTCATGAAATTTAAGAGGCAATTTACCTGTGGGTCTTTCTTCAGGAAATTATATGTATCTGAACTTAATAAACTTCTTTTATTAAGGCTGAACAAATCCCTTCTGATCTTCTGGTCTGCCTTTCCTTCCACATCAAATATAATTGCTTTTTTTCTTTTTTTCTTTTTTCTTTTCTCTTTTTTTTCCTCCTTTTTTCTTTTTACCTGTGAATCCAAAGATGGATAGATGGATAGAGCATTTCAGATGGATAGAGCATTTCATTACCTCCAGTCTAAAGTCTGGAACTGAGGCACTTGCTGTTATAGTCAAATCTGCTGTTGGTTGTCTTTACTGAAAGGTTATATCAATCTACAGTTCCCATTTTCTTTACTGCAGTTGTGTCTAAATACTTAGCAAGTTTTAACATGCCAACACTTAATATGTGTTACAGTGTATTGTTGTTTAGGGAGATCAGAAAGACTTATCTGAAACAAGTTAAAGTTATACATAATTAAAGCTATCAGCATAAATAAAATATATGAGAATTTTTTTTACTACTATTATTAAAGAGCACATAATATGCTGAGATTTTTACCTTTTAAAAATCACAGATATAAACTAAAATACGTTCCATTGTCTGTTCTTTACACTGTTTAGTCCTTGCAGATTCTTTTTGCAATATAAAGTTATCAAAATATCCTGAAAGATGAATGTTCTACTATACCAAATGCTGTCAAGACAGAAACACTCTTAAGTAGTCTTAGGAAGAGAGAGAAATGTTATCCATTCATACACAAAATATATCAGATGGTTTAAGAGCCTTCAAGCCTTCTGGTAAGTCAGAAATACTATGCCACCAATTTGTGGTTGATCTAGGACCTGAAGTTATTAAAAATACATTTTTTTAAAGTTTTCCATTGTAAGTTCCATATTTTCAGGTTCCACACCTTCATGTAAATTATTTTATCAGTTCCTAGGTCGGAAAGTTTAATGTCCTTGAAATAACTTTAGAAATTTTCTTCAGTTTTTTCAGGGAGTTCAGAGGATAAATCTGTCTGGTGTTGTGCAGACCACGATGAGCAAGCTATGCCAATGTTCAGGGCTGACTGAGGCTTCAAGGCAGAGTTAATTACTCTGATGCTAAGGAAGAGTTTGCATGCCTTGCCCAGAGCATTCTGCATAATTTATGGCTGAATGTGATCAGTAAAGAAGCTTTGCACTGAAGCGTCCACAAAACTTGGCTCTTTCTTCATGGTTTCATTGTCAGTGCTTCTGACAGAATGCAGAAGCGCTGCATTTTATTCTTTGGAATACTTTAGATTTAAGTATGGTTTAAATTCATCTCGCACCTAAATCCCATGCAGGTGCTCAGTCACTTCCTCATCAGCAGGATGGAGGAGAGAATTAGAAGGGTTATCCCTGTGATCAGTTGAGGTCAGCTGTCCTGAGTGTTTCCCCTCCCAGCTTCTTGCATCCCCCAGCCTACTCACTGGTAGGGTGGTACAAGAAGCATAAAAGGCCTTGGTTCTGTGCAGGCGCTGTTCAGCAATAAGAAAACTATCTCTGTATCATTAATCCTGTGTTCAGCACAAATTCAAAACCCAATCCAATATGAGTCACTATGAAGAAAATTACCTCTACTGCAGCTAAACCCAGCACATTCCAGCCCTTCCTGGCGTTTACATCATGCTCGGGTGCCATACTACTCGGTATGATCTCATTAACCACAACCTGCTTTCCATTTGATGTAATAATTTTCCATTTGATATAATACACAGATAGCATTCCCTTAGTCTGAGAACCACCTCATCAAAATGTTAATAAAATGTCTACAGAAGGTCCATTGAGTTTATTTAGTCCCTGACTTTGAGCTCCATCGGTTCTGGTGGTCATTTGGGACGGGGGAGGTGGTGTGTTGCATGGAATAACGGCACCAAAGCCAGCTCACATCAGGTCCCTGCTGCACTCAAGCTCCTTCTCTTCCATTGGTTTGGGTTGTTAGTGTCATGGTAATCCCTATAAGATCCAACTCAAATCATGGCTTACAGCAACAGTTTAAAGGTACATCCATTATGAGCTCTGTCCCTCATCCTTTTGGGCCAGGTTTATGGGTTAACATTGCAGTGAACTCCTTCACTTGTTTCTACCCTGCCTACCAGCAAGGATTTCCTGCTGTGGTCCACCATGAACCTCCATGGGCTGCAGAGAGACAGCATGTCTCACCATGGTCTTCAGCAAAACAGGCTGCTGGGGGATGTCTTACCCATCATGGGGTACCATCCACCGGAGACAGTTTTCTACAAACATTTTCAGCATGGGTCCTTGTCACAGATTGCAGCTCTTCATGACCTACTCCAGCCTGAGTCCCTTCCACAAGGTGCAGTCCTTCAGAAACAGCATGCTCCAGCATGGATCCCTCACAGGGTCACAAGTCCTGCTAGCAAACCTGCTCCAGGGTGGGCTCCTGTCTCCATGCATTCACAGGTCCTGCCAGGAGCCTGCTCCAGCCATGAGCCTATTGCGGGGTCCCAGCTGCTTTCAGTTATCCAGCTGCTCCACCGTGGAGTCCTCAGTCCATGGACTGAAAGTGGATACCTGCTCTTGCATGGACTCATCCTTCTACTCAAGTTCACACTGGTGTTGCAGTCCGTCCAGTACAGCATCACAGGAAACTGCCACAACGCCCTGGCCACCTGCCAGCCCAGGCACTTTGCCATGGCTGTTTTCAAAATGCTCTCAGGCACAACACAGCACAGCACTGCAGCGAGCAGCAAAGACAACAAGTGACCACTGGTGAGCACTAGACTCTAGTATTCAGTCAGGCAAGCAAGCCCCATGGCAAGCAGAGGAGACAGCGCTTTACTAGCTAAATGGCATTAGCTATAAATTTGATATAGTACATTTGGGTCAAATCTGTTGTTATCTTGAACTCTTTGTGCTTCACATTGGATGCCAAAAAGGACTCTTACGAATTAATCCCAGTGCCAGCTAAGCCCCATGCAGCTAGTCAGTCACTTCCCTGCCACTGGGATTGGGATGAAAATTGGAAAAGTGAGAAGACTCATGGGTTGAGATAAAAACAGTTTAATAGGGAAAGCAAAAGCCACACACATAAGCAGAATAAAAAAACAAGGAATTAATTCAGTGCATCCCATGGGCAGGCAGGTGTTCAGCCATCTCCAGGAGATCAGGGCCTCATCACACATAATGGTGATGTGGGAAGGCAAATACCATTGTTCCAAATGTCCCTCTCTTCCTCCTTCTTTCTCCCCCCAGCTCCATTTTATATGCTGATGTTGCAGCCATGTCTCCTCCCAACCTCTTGTGCACCCCCAGTCTCCTTACCAGCATGGTGGTGTCAAAAGCAAAAAAGGCCTTGGCTCTTTTTGTAAGCAGCCTGCTCAGGAATAACAAAAGCAGCTGTATTTTATCAACCCTGTGTTCAGCACAAATCCAACATGTAGTCCACTCCAACAACCATGAAGAAAATTAACTCTATTCCAGCCAGAATTACATGATGACTAGAAACTTCTTTTTTTCTTCTTTTTTTTCTTTCTTTTTTCTTCAATTAATCCTCTTTCAGTAGGAATACAAGCATGTGTAAGAATAATTTAGGATAAGAGGGTAATTTAGGGGAAAAGTATAAGGATAAGCAAGGCTTGTTTGGCTACACAGCTGCTGGGTGCAGAATGACAGATGTAAATGAGAATGATGAAGTTCATCTGGACACTCTGTGTCCTTATCATCTTCTACATTCCCTGCCTGTTGACATCTTAATTATTTTCTAATTGCATTGTATTTCAGAATTATATTGCATTCCCAGCACTTTCTTCTCCATTTATGTGAGTTGACACCATAACAAGCAGAGTCCCAGTTGTAGCTAAGGTGTGAATTACTGCAGCTATTACTACTGGATAATTGGAACTGTTGTAAAATTCTGAGAGACACTGATCAAATCTCCAAATTTCAGGCACATTTTTTTTATGCTCTACTTCTAGTCTGTTACAAGCTAAGAATCAAGCACTAATCAAATACACTGGTCTTCAGGCTTCTCCTGAGTGTTGATACCTATTTTCAGACATCTTTGCATTAATCTGTTTCTTGCAAGTAGTTGCAGACTGTGGCATACAAGCCAATATGATAAAATACTGTACTTGTGATTTCTAATTCATTTTTTTGGGTGTCTGAGTATAGGGTGAATAAGAATTTATTCATTTTTCTGTTTTAAGCAAGCAAGGTAATGTCTCAGAGCAAGAATAAACTGGTATGTTTCACAAATAGACCATCTCGGTACAGGGAAGGAAAGATCCAAGGAAAGATGCCTCAGATGATGTCTCAGTCATTACCAAGGTAAAATAGTCACTAACTTGTCTCTTGACATGCATGATATATATCCTTCTCTTACAAAATAAAATTGCAGGTTGAGGAAGACAGGAATGAGAGAAACTGTTGAGATTTTATCCGTTCCATTCATTGTTTAAGTAGATTACATACAGTTATCCCTGAAGTAATCCTGCCGATATCCCAGCTCTAAGGCTATTTGCATGTTTCCCTCGTCAGCATAGAAAGGATTTGTCTTAGCTTGCTTCTTTGTTTTAAGGCAATCTAGTCCTTCCTAGTGGCAGAGTTAAAGTATTCTTGTTGAAGTCTTGTTCCTTGTACTTTCATAGATAAAAGACAGCTGTAGCTTCTGTATTTAGTAACCAAATGGATTTCACATGTGGTCAAGAAAGCCATCGTGTCTTGAATCAGCAATGATGTGGCCAGCAGGACCAGGGCAGGGACTGTCCCCCCATACTTGGAATTGATGAGGCCAGGCCACAACTCAAATCCTGTGTTCAGTTTTGGGCCCCTCAGTACAAGAACATTGAGGTGCTGGCGCATGTCCAGAGAAGGGCAGTGGAGCTTGGGGAAGGGTGTAGAGTACAAGTCCTATGAAGAGCAGCTGGGGGAGGTGGGGATGTTCAGCCTGGAGAAAAGGAGGCTCAGGAGAACCTTACCACTGTCTATGACTACCTGAAAGGAGACAGTGCAAGATGGCAGCAGCTTCTCCCAGGAAACAAGTGACTGGACAAGGGGAAACTGCCTCAAGTTGCCTAGAGAGGTTCAGGTTTGATATTAGGAAACATTATTTGACTGTGGTTAAGCATTGGAATTGGCTGCCCAGGGAACTGGTAGAGTCACTGTCCCTGGGAGTGTTCAAACAATGAGCAGACTGGGCATTTTGTGCTATGGTTTAGTGGCCATGGTGGTGTTCAGTCAAAGGTCAGACTTGATTTTGGAGATACTTTCTAGTGTTAATGATTCTACAATTCTGTGGTAATTTATCATCGTTTTTCAGAGCCTAAACCTGAGATGTTTAGAATATATGTCTCCAAATAACTTTAAGTGTATCAACAGTATTTTTCAGTAGGATTCTCAAATCTCAGAGTAATATTCTGTATCTTAGTCAAGAGAAGAGTATCACGCAGTAGAAATAGGAGCTGCAGAGAGTAGGTGTCCAAAACTTGCCATGATACTGCCAGACAATGTGATACCTTTTCTAATTTAAACATCTACTTAATATATACATATTAGTAAATTTTTCTAGCATAAACTTGGTTTTGTTGTGTGCTTCTATCAAAACACTTTCTGTTAAAATAATTTAAAGTTTTAATTGTACTGTAATGCAATACTTCCAGCAAAAATACAGAATTTAATCTAACTCAAAGGTGTTGTACACACAGGGTGCCATCACATAGTTATTTGCTTACTGTAGTATGTATACTAGGCACTTCAGTTAAATATTGTGGGGATTAGGATTATGTATCAGTATCAATGCTGTCTGCGTAAAATCATGTCAAGTATGTATGAGCCTGTAACGCTGTTTCCAATGTTTTGAACTGCTTCAGCTTCTCAAAAACTGAAATATTAAGATTTATGCATCCTAAGTAAAACAACCAAAACTTTACCTATTTGGAATCTGATAATTTTGTGATGTGTGGATTTTGAAGCAAACTTTGCTGTAGTTCAGAATAAGGGAGAAGATGTCTCTCTTCATTTTCTTTTCCCGTAGATGCACAATCTTACATTAGAACTGTTGTTCTCTAATATGATGTAGCAAGACAGGATCATTCTGTTGAATCTTTTATTCTGTACATTTTCCAAATTTTAAAGATATTTTAATATTAAACCACTTTTAGTTTCTAGACTGCTCTGAATAGCCCATTAAGAGCTTTCATCAGTTTTTATCCTAAGCTTTCTTTCCTATCCAGTGACTGTAAATTCTAGTTTGGCAAATGATATTGGTGATAACCTGAATATGATGTGGTGGGCTGTTATTGGGTGGAACCTATGTCTCTCTCTCTGCATTCTCTTTTTTTTTCTTTTCTTTTTTTTTTTTTTTTTTTTTTTTTCTTAATTGGCTTCCCCTGTCCCCATTCATAGGGGCACTGTGGGTTGTCGCCTGTCTCACCATCTGTTTAACTACTCCTAAGGTGATGGGTGAGGGAAAAAATTATCAATACAGCCATTGGGGCAATAATTCTGGCATGAATTTTTTCCTTCTTCTTGTACCTAGTGAGGAAATGTCTAACTCTGAAGCATTTGGAAGTTGCCAGTGTATTAATAATACCGTAACTCTTAAGTGTTAGGTTATGACATGAGCTAAGGCAGATCTGACTCTTTTCAGTGGTGCCCAGTGTAGGTACAAGAGGTGGTCCTCTCTCAACCTGAACCAAGGCTTTTTCTGGGAGGCTGACTAAGGATGGGTATGAGCTGTCCATAGAGGCTGTGGAGTTCCTATTCTTGGCTGTATTCAAAAGTCACCTGGGCGTGGTCTTGGGTAGAAGGTAGGTAGGGTAGCACTGCTTGAGCAGGTCCCTTCCAGTCTCTGGGACTGTTCTATCATTTGGTGAAAGTCCAGTAGTAAGAATCACAAACAGAAAATTTGTGACGCAGAGGTGACACATGGAGAGCATAAGCTATTTCTTCTAATACTGCTCATTCTGTTAATAAAGTAGATTTTTCCAGCTGAAATGTTTTTACTTTTTCATTTTATGTTTTGATCTACTGAGTGGTCAAAATAAATACAGTCTCCATTTTGACATTACTTTTTCTCCCTTTATATCATTATTATTAGGTACACGCTCAATCTTTTGATGAAAGGACTGCAGCACAGTATCATACTAGAAGAAAGAAACCCACCCAAACACCCGTAACTCACTTCTTAAATAACCTAGAGATCTCCTTTCTCCATAACTGTATAAGTTATGCAGAAGCAAAAAAAGCTGTTTTGTTCAGGTGGTTCTCCTGCTTTCATGTTCTTCCTCAGAAAGTAATCAAAATGCATTTTGTTGTTGATAATTTTGAAAGGTGTGAAGAAGTAGCATTATACATGTTAGACTTTATAATTAATTCTGCTGTTATCATTAGTGCCCTAGAATAAGATCTTGGCTCAAGCTAGAAATTTCATTTGATATTGTAGCTATTATTCTGCATAGAGATATTTTTGGGAGATTGTGAACATGCTCATTCCAGCTTATGACAATTATGCTAATATAATAAAGACAGATGCCTCAGTATCTGAGAAGTACCTGAGTACTATTAAAGATGGATAATGCTTGATTAAGTGTGAATTAAAAGTCATGATATACTGGGCTTAGCAGTGTAAATAGCAACTTACAAAGCACACTAAACTTGTAGAAATGTTCTGTAATAAAATTCTTTATCAAAACTTGTTTCTGGTTAAACACTACAAAATACCATCCCAACAAGGAAGTTCCTGTGAACTTCATCCTAGATTGTTTCCTGAAGACATTTTTACTTCTGAAAAAAACAAACTGTAAGGTTAGATAGCTAATGTCCCTCCATTGCTGCCATTCAGTCATGTTTGCTGTCCCAGCACATGACTGTCATCTCAACAAGGCGATAGTCCTGCAGGTGCACAGAGGTCTCTTCCTCATGTTTATTCACCATGCTGAGTGTGGGGCAATTCTATACGCCTTCACATATGAGCTCTTCAGACAGATACTTCAGCATGCTGATTTCTGAAAGAAGATCTGTGTGGCTTCCTCATAAACATGCCTTGTAGCTACTTCCTTGCTCATATGCACATGCTGGAGGTGACCCTGCTTAAGCCTCATTATTTGACTGTATGTTGTCTTTCATTCATGTCACCCCATGCCTTTGCTTGTCGAACTTGTCCACCACTCCTTCACTGGGCTGCTGGAAAATAATTTCTTCCCCATACCTCTCCGTGCTCCAGTCCCTTCCTACCAGGTCAGCTATCATGCTGGCAGAAATATCTCTGCCCCAATTGATGAGGCACATCCCAGCTCTCCCAGGTTGTTAACCTCAGAGATGGCTCTATGGTCATAAAAACCAAAGTCCTGTTGCTAATGCTGGTTCTATAACCAAGTGTTGACATGCTATATCAGTGCCCTCTTCCTCACATGCTTTCACCCAGGATGAAGGAAAACACCTCTTGGACTTTTCTACTCACAGACTCTCTAGTGGACAAACTAATGCTTTAGAATAGCATAAATGTAATTGTTTGATGGTTTGCTAGTCTCACAACAAAAATTTTGAGGAGCTTTAGCCTGTAAGTGAATGTAATCTTGTTGCTGGTGTGTACTAATGGGTAAGGCTGCTGTGTAATACTGGTTAATTTTCCAGCAAGTGAAGATACAATTTTGATGGTTTTGAAGGTAAAATTAGTAAGCAGATCAAAGTGAGAGTGTCATGAAGTAGTCATTCAATCTAAGCACCCATGCACTGTGATCTCCTGGCAATATGGAATTTCATTATGACTGTTGTTGACTAGTACTGTACCATTCTTAGGGACTTAGTAAGCAACTGATCATCAAGACAATGCTTTTTTATCTTACAAACTTTCTTTGAAGGGGTTACCAGCAGTTTCTACTTGCACAGGTCCCTTCCCGTGTGCACCTCTGTATCTCACCCTTCTGTTTGTTACTCTTTTACAGGGTTTTACTACTCAGAAGTAGTTACGTAAGTCCAGAGAGGCAGCTTCTAAATTTCATTCTGTGCCATTCAGTTAACTGTTACTCCTCCATAAATCTGTGACAAGCTGAAAAAAGAGTAAGGAAATCTGTATTACTAACTGCAGTATTTAGCAACTAGTACTAATACCAGGCAGAGTCCAGCTGCCTACTTTGGCATTCACAAGAACCTTGGGAGAAGACAAACAGTCAAATAGTGTTTAGTAAGACACTGGAGTTGTAACATGAAATTCCATTAATATCTAGAAACTATTGTAATATTCTGTTCTTCCTCTGTGAATAGGTTGTGTAATCTGTCTTCTACTCTGGGGTAACACAACACAGTTATGAAGTAAATTATTTATAAAATTTTTGTTTATACAAAAATTGAAAAGGAATGCTTATGTGAAACTATTATGAAAACTGTTTCCATTTGTACTCTTGTTCAGGAGCCAAGCATTCTGTATTAATTGTTGAAACAATGTTTTGAGTTTTCCTTTATAGTGAAACACATTATGTTGCTGCAAATTCTTAATTAGTATATTGGCTATTCATCATTATAAATAGATAAGATTTTAAGATTAGCCTTTTATTCTTACTATTAAAAGCCTACCATTACTGCATGTGATTACGAGATCTAGTTCAGTTTATCTTCTGTGATGTTTTGTTTAGGCTTCTAGAGGAGAAAAAAGAAATTTCCTGCTGCACTTTAAAGTAAATTACAGGCTTTCATTTTCTGCATTGAATTAAAGCCTGCTACATTATTTGATCTAGACAATAAAGCATATGTAGCTGAACAAAACTTTGCAAACTCTGGTTGCTTAAAAAAGTAAATTAGTTCAGTGTGAAGTAGTCCAAGAACAAAATAAACCGTAATCTGACACATTTTAACAATCCCTTTTGATAAGTATTAGAACAAGTTATACTCTTAAACCATCCTGTCTTCATATTTGAAGTCTCAAAAACAGAAGGATTCCAACTGAGAATTTGGGTATATTAAAAAATCTTTAGGGAATTTAACAGACAACATGAAACGGTACAGAATATATAGGAAAGGAATAATTTTCAGCTTTGCCTAAGTGCTGCCCATTATACTGAGGAAATACTAACCTTGTTGCATGCAGCAGCTGGGCCCTGACAGTATCTTTTCCCACTTGGAGGGGTTAATTAGTCTTCTTTCAGAATGCGGCCTTTTTAGCTTACATTCACATCATGCAACAAGACTGGCTATACAAAGCAATACCATTTACAGATGGGTGTGTCCGACTGCTAAATTAGGCAGAATAAAAAGGACCTTGCCAAACATTCATCTGTTGTTTGTCATACACCTGACAGTCCAATTAGGCAAGGATGTCTTTTCTGCTGGAATATTCATTTCCTTTACTTACGTGGAGTATCAGTGAAAAAATGTGAGAGTCTGCGTTTAGATTATTTCTTTGGCCTTAATCCTAGCCAACAGCCAAGCCCCTGCAGCCACTCACTCTCCCACTGGTGGGACTGGGGAGGGAATCAGAAGGTAAAAGCCAAAGAGCTCAAGGGTTGAGATAACAGTTTGAAAGGGAGAGCAGAAGCCAAACACAAGAGAAAGTAAAACATGGGATTAATTCAGTGCTTCCCATGGACAGGCAGGTGTTCAGCCAGCTCCAGGATACCAGGCTCCATCACACTGAGCATGATGTCACAGGGTCTGGAATATCCCTTTGGTCAGTTTGGGTCACCTGTCCTGGCTGCATCTCCTCCTGACCTCCTGAGCACCCCCAGTCCCCTCCCCAGTGTGGCAGTGCCAAAAGCAGAAAAGGCCTTGGCTCTGTGCAAGCCCTGATCAGCAATACCAAAATTATCTCTGTATTATCAACCCTCTGTTCAGCACAGCCCAGTGCCAGCTTCTGTGAAGAAGGTTAATTTTACCCTAGCCAAAACCAGCAGTGTGTTCTCGATACTGATGCAGTGTAAAGGAATTACACTGACTTGATGTGATGCTAGAAAAACTTCCAGTAAATAGGAAGATACTTTGGTTGACTGTCAGACAATATTGTATGGCACCTAGAGGGAAAAATGTGTACAGTGTACCGAACTATAATAAAATTCTGTATTTAGGATAGAAACTTAAACCAGAACAATGGAAACAGTCCTGGCTGAATGCTGGGCGCTCGCCAAAACCACTCTGTAACTCCTCCAGTCCTCAGCTGGACAAGTGAGAGAAAATGTAACTAAAAGCTCATTGAGGAAGATAACAACAGGGAAGGATCACTCACCAATTACCATGACAGTGAAAACAGATTCGACTTTAGGAAAATTATTTGAATTTATTGCCGATCAGATCAGTGTAGAATAGTAAGAAATAAACCTAAATCTTCAAAAACCTTCCCCTCACTCTTCACTTCCTCCCAGGCTTTGCTTTATTCTTGATTCTCTACCTCCCCTTCCAGCAGTGCAGGGGAATTCAGAATGGGGATTACCATCAGTTCTTCACACATTGTTTCTGTGGCTGTTTCCTTCTCAGGGGGTGAACTCCTCATACTTTTCCTCAGCTTCTGTGTAGGGACCCTCACACAGGACATAGTCCTCCATGTATTTCTCTGTGAGTTATTCCTGTGGGCTACAGTTCTTAACAAACTGCTCCAGCATAGGTCCCTCACATGGGATGCAGCCCTTCAGGACCAGGCTGCTCCAGCATTACTTTCCCCTGGAGTCACAGGTCCTGCCAGCAAACCTGCTCCTATCTCAGCTCAGGCACCTTCTGAAACCTGGTTTTCCACTGACAGGTCTGCAGGTTCTCTCACATACTCTCACTCCTTCTGTGACTGCAATGTGCTTCTGCCCAGTAAGTGTTTTTTCCCCCTTCTTCAATATGTTATCTCAGAGGCACTACCACTGTCACTGATGGGCTCAAGGCTCAGCTTTGGTCAGCACTAGTTCCATCTTGAATTCAGCTGGCACTGTCTTCATCAGACACAGGGTAAGCTTCTGGCAGCTCCTCAGAGAAGCCACCCATGTGGTCCCCCTTGCTTGCTACCCAAGCCTTGCCAGACAAACACAATATACCCATCTCTCCTTCCTCACCTGTTCTTTCTGAACAGCCTGCACTACAGCCATGGGGTTAATCTCACCAACTTTGAGTAATCACAAGTAGGTCGTAACTTTCTAGCAGCATGGAGGCTTCCAACTCCTCCGTATTTATTGTGTGGACATCTATTTTAATTGTTAAGATTTTAACATATAAATGTAATCTGAAGTTCTACTTCTTTATTCTTTTGTGTGCTGATTTTTATCAGATGTGCTGGGTCCTGAAGTGCATCCACTGCTTAAAAGTACAGGGTTCAGTTAACATGAGACTCTGAGAGTCTGTTGATTAATCTGAAATTAGTTTGATCAAGAATTTATCAGTCTTTCTGAATATTTAAGAAGAGGAATTTAAATCAATCAGGTGTTCCATAGGCATGGTTTCCTGGAGTTTAAACCAAGAATGGTCCCAGCTGGCAAGATCCTTGCCCTATTGCCTGACCTCATACCAAATTTATATACCTGTTTCCTGCTTTGTAGTGGCTACATTTGAATGCAAAGTGAACTAGAGACAATTGGAGGGAGGAACTGCAGAAACCCAGTCGTAAATCAGCTTAAACTGCTGTGGAACCCAGCCTTGAGAGAACACTTTGATGTTGACACCTGTTTCTGCAAGGAGAACACTGAAATTTTTTTAATACAGTAATTAATTCCTCATGTTGTCTTGTGGTATGTCCTTCAATATTTTTATTATGGTTTTGTCAAAAAAAAATTGTTGAGTTTTTGGAGGAGCTAGTTGTTTGGTGGTAGTGGTAGGGATTAAAGTTTCTTCAGTGTCAGCCATCTGGATTTCATGAGTTAAACTGAAAAAAAATCATTTGCATAAGTCATTCTAAGTATCTACAATTTTTTTCCGTATAAATCTCTTTTATTATGCATGATAAAGCTACTAATTTTTAGTGACAGTGGTTCTCAGATTGCCAAAGTATTTTGTAGCTAATGTAGATTAATAGAGACTGAGGGCAGTAAAAGTTTTCACAGAGCATTTGGATTACAGACTAGTAATTTGTGTTTGTTCACTGTGATTGTTCACAGACACATACAGTCGTCTGTTTTGAAGGTACCAGGTTGTCTTGGTTTAGAGCAAAATTTTGGGAGAGAGAGAGAGAGAGTCTTTAGAGGGGCTCTAGTAGGAGGATAAATTCAATCGGCTTCTTCTCTTCACAACTAGTTTGGGAGAAAATACTTCTTTGAAGAAAAGTGGAAAAAAGCTGTTCATTAAACAATAGAACTTAACAATATTAAAACAATAAAACTTCTTGCCGCTCTAAAAGAGATGACTAATTGAGAAAACTCTCTCCGGTTGCAGCTTAGCTCACTCAGTCTCTTATTAGTCTTTTTGGTGCTGGAATTCTCACAGGCTAGAAGAACCTGCCTCATTTGTTTATTAACTTCACTGGTTAATCCACTGCTTTAAAAAATTTACAAAGAAAGGGAAATAAAAGACTGATTCACAATTTTGAATTCATTTTGGTTTGTCACTATTAAATTGTATTGTCATTTTGGCTCTGCAAATTTGAGGAATCTGCAGCTCACAATCAATGTTTCATATGAAGGCATGTCATTCTTGGTTGTCTTTCTGATAAGTTTTCTTTGTCAGGCATTTTCCTGGATTCTTGAACCATTTCTTCATTCCACCCAAATTTTGTTGTTCCCTTAAAACATCAGGGTCATGATCATAGGCACTTGTCTACCATTTATGTATTTCTAAATGGTTTTAGAGTAAAAAAAATTCTTAATAATTGCTTTAATGCTTTCTATTGAAGAAGGTTATTTGAGTGGCTTTTTCACTGTGACTCGTTAAATGCTTTTCAAAGGTTACTTTCCAAAGTAGAGGCCTTTGTTCTGTGGCCTGCTTCAAGTTCAGCTTTGAATTTGAATGTATAGAGATTTTAGTGCAATTCAGTAAGGCAGAGAAAAAATGGTTTTGAATGCTGACCAGTTATTTACAAGCTGAGAGAAGGATCTGCTGCTGATTTTTCTGAGTTATTCGTAAAGGGACAAAGCTCAGATAAGTGACACATTTCTTCATATGTAAGCAAAAGATATTTGAAATATAAGTAAGATAAAAATAACATAAAACTCAATTTATACAAACTCTTGTGCTAGTAGGGGAAAAAAGTCTTTGTGCTCATAACAAGATTAGTATTAATTTTAAAATATTAATAGAAATAAGGGACAAATTAGTGTGCTAGTGTAAGTGGCAAAATAAAAACATTTATGCACTAACTTTTGGATTTTATGTTTTAATTTTATTCAGAGATCACAATGCAGACATCAGAGACTGGGGCGGATACAGGTTCAACTGTGACTTTACAGACATCTGTGGCTGGCCAGGCAGCAGTTCCCACACAGGTAGTACAGCAAGTACCAGTTCAGCAACAGGTATGTAGCTGTTAATTTTAAGATTGAAAAAAAAATCCTAATAATAATTATTTACTACTACTACTACTACGACTACTATTATTATTATTATTATTATTATTATTATTATTATTATTATTATTATTATTATTATTATTAATTTATTTATTATTAACAATATAGTGAAGAACCTGGTTTTGTGCAAGACTGCTAAAGGAACTTTTGCTCTGCTTTTATCAATTTTAGTTTGCTGGAATTAAAATAACCAGAGAAAACAAGGTATTTTCAGGTTCTGTTCCTTAACTAGAGCATCTTACAAGCTCTGATAGTACTCATACATGATTCTAGCTACTATTCATTATATAATTCATGCAGTACCTCACAGAAATTTGCTTTATGTTATTGAATATTTACATTTTTTCCTTTAAATAATGCATATGTTTCTGAAATTATTGACTATATAATTTTTTCATCTGTTTGGATGTCCAAGTAAGTACAATACAAATGTAAATATGAAAAGCACTTCTAGGCTTGAAGGCATGCAGATATATGCATAGTTTGATGCAGATATATGCACAATGTCATGAAAGTTTTTGTGATATGACAGTCAATAACTCACAATGTAAATTTGCCAGGGAAGGAAGAAGATTTGTGTAGCAGCCAGCACAATGCACTGTTCTGTTACATGAGGTGGTTACTCCTATGCAGCACCCATGAGCTTTAGAAGAAATGGAGGCAGAAGAAAATGGGAAGCTAAAAAGGAAAAGTAGGGAGGTAGATGGGGATTCAGTGTGAAAGCCACAATAACTGTCTAGGACTTTTCCAGAAAACACAAAAATTAGCTGTCCTGTGATGGGTATTCTGGGTGACATTTGATGTTTTTCATTAAAATCTGACTTCCCATTTTCCAAATCAGTAATATGAGAACTAGACATATTTTATTAAACAGTGCCATTCACTTCTGTGCTGGTGGAGCTTTTCTCTCTAAATTAAACTCTTCAGCATTTGTTAAGTTCTTAAATTCCAGTGCATTTTCATATATGTGTTTTGCAGTCTCGTACGTTTCAGTTATATTTTTTCCTGTTATGTAGACTCAGTTTGTAGTGCCTTGTAGTTTCATTACTATGGTACGATGATTGATCTTAGCTACACTTTTTAGGAGATTTGTCTATAACTCTTTTGTAGGATTTCTGAGTGAAAGACTATTTTCCTTTGTGAAATACAAAGGATAATTGTTTGATTTCGTGATGACAGATGTTAATACATGTCATTTATATGACTTGTTCCTTGCTATTTCTGTATTTCACTTTTTCAGATACAAGATGGCAGTTTGGTAGTGTTAGATGGTTGCTTGTTTTCGGCATATCAGATGTACAATGGTCTAATATTACATACTGAATTTGTGAAGTACTGGTCAGTGTGAAGGACTGAAAACTGGTAAACTGGTAAAAAAAATGTTTTACTGGTAAAAAATGTTAGTGTCATATAGGATACTTTATAGCAGTTCTAGTATTTGTATTGATCAAACTGTAAGATCAGGTTCTATGAATTTGTGTTCTACTCCTACAGAAAAATGGAGAATGAGCAGGACTTTGGTATTTGTAAACTTTGTGCAAAGTTTCTACCTTTTTGAAAACTTCTAGGATATAATTGGGTCCTTGTTTGTTGAGTCGAGCTGCCTACTGAAGGAGCCTCAGGCCCAGCAGTTGAAGTCTCTGCAGTGGGAGTGTGACTGCTGGAGAGTCTCATGAATGGAAAGACCGGGAGTTTTCCTTAACATATTTTCTTACATAAATAATGCATTAATCTTTGTCACCAACTGTTTGTATCTTTTCTAAAGTAATGTTAGTTGTCCATTAATAATGTTACATGTGTGTCAAAGTATAGAAGCCAAGGATGAAATTTGGTTTTTCCTTCTTTGATTATACCTTAAAAAGAACGGCAAGCAGTATTTTTGTTGCCCTATCTGAGTGTGTAAAATTGTTTCTCATCACCTTTACGTACATCTCCTTTAGTACTGGTACTTCTGAGTATCACCTTTTGTATTGAATGCACCATCATTATACTGGAATGTTTTTTCCTGTGGACATAGTAAATTATATTTTTCTGATTGACTCTTAACACTGAGTGTATAATCAGCATAATGTTTGAGAAAAGAAATATAAAGGAACGGGGTTTGAAGATCAAACAAGAATGTTCGGAAGTCCAATGCGGACAGTATTGCAGTGATTGAAACATATATGTATAGGAGATATGTGTGTAGAGAGATGATTAGATTATGGAAGTAGTGAGGAGGAAGGGAAGAGTGAAGATGTGACTATGGTATGCCAGCAGGAAATGTGATGAAGAATGTAGGTGGTATAGGTGATTTCAGTTCCAGGGTTGAAAAAAAAAAGGGATAGCAAATATGAAAACAATCACTGTGTTGAGGAAATTGCAGGTATGATCTGTCCTGAGGAATTACCTGTGTATAAATTTCATTGGCATAAAATTAATATTACCTATCTTTAGTAGGGATAAGTCATTTTGCGTAAAGAAAATTAGGAGAAAGAGCCATTATAATGACTATTTTAATAAAGACATTCTTTTGATGGCAGAGGGAGCACTTACTATTTTTGCACATTCAAAATTACCAATGCTGAAAGCTGGAGAGAAGATTTTAGGCAAGAGTATATAAAATATGGTTTCTTTTTAACTATGATTTATAATGGACATGCTTCATTAACTGTATCCAAATTTTGATTATATTTTCTTGTGACTATACATTGCTAAAAACAACGGGACACTTCTGGGATTTTGTTAAATTCAAGGATACTGTAACATGAGTTTCCATGTATATAGAACAATTTGGTATAAGCTGAAACTTCCATATCATGTTTTGCAGTAATTTATTAGTACTTTCTAGTGAATAATGCAGTTTTAGATTAATTTGTTTTTAATTAATATTAAATGTATAGTATTTCATTTTTCTAGGGAGGTTTCTGTTTCTGAGGTTTCTATTCCTGTATGTATGTCATATTTAAATGACATTGCCTGAATGCATTAATTTGGGGTTGATTTCATGACATCATGTTTCTTATATGCACAAAAAATTTTTTTCAAAATGAAATATTTTTGCCCTAAAGAAGAGCAAGCTGAATAAGTGAAAGGGCAGACTAAGAGCCTTTTCTCTTCAGCTGTCTTAGTACTCAGACATCCTGTCTTTTGAAAAAACAATCAACAAATTAGTAGCTTCTAATATTTCCAGCTAAAACAAATCCCTAATTTCCATATAGCTGGTATTAATATGCAACTCATGAAAGTCTGCTGTAATGCTCTAAGAATAGGAGCAATAAAGGTACCATTTATGAAAACCTGGAGTTTTCCTCTTCCAGAAGTGGCTCTAGTAGCAACTGGTTTCATGCAACACAGCAGAAGTCACTGTTGAGATTGGATAGAGGGGAATAAGAAGCAAAAAGCAACAACAGTTAGACCAAAAATGTGGGAGTGTAATTAAATTTTGTTTAAATAGCCTAAGAAGTTCTCTTTGTCTTCTGTTTCCTTGAATAGGGGGATTTTTCATTAATATATGATTACTTTTTCAACAGGCAGTCTTCAGCTCAGTGCAGTAAGCTTCTAAGGATTCAAAATTAAACTCACTTTTGAGTTCATGCCATGTGATATGGAAGAATTGGGAAAAGAAAACTGAAATTAAGCTATTTTGTAAAAATATATCCATGCAACTCGAGCTGGCAAAGCATTTCTTCACAGTCACTGAGTTCGGTGGCCATCGCATTCACAAAGCATTCTGTCATTCATTAACTGGAGATGCAGACTTCTGCTAATCAAAATTTCTCCTAATGCAAAATCATGTTTAGCATATGAAACACATAATCATGACCTGACATTAGCCATTATATAAATATGAATATGCTTAGAATATTACAGCATGTGCTATTTATATGTTACTTGCCAAAAGTAATCCATACTAATGAAGGAAAACGATTATTTTTATCTCCAAGGACAGAAAATGTTGCACATACAAGCTGTTTGCAAAGACACAGTGGATAATTATATGTTCTGTTTAAAACAGAGTTTAAAAACCCTTATATATATATATATATATATTGCTCTGTTGCTCTAGTCCTTGCTTAGTAGTACTTTGAACAGAAGCACTTTTTATTGGAAATCAAAGTTCACTCTTACATTTTGATTCATGCCTTCAGTATAATTTCAGCATTTCAGTATGGTTTTATATGCTTTATTTTGTGGACAAATTTTCATAGATGAAATGTAACTTAGTCCCTTATTTGTTCCACCAAGGTAGTATAATTAAGAATACAATTTATTTTTGCCTTTTTTTTCTTCTTCAGCTAGTAAATATAACTACACATGTATATTGAAATAAGTTTTCATTCACCTCTTGTTGTCCTGCAACATTTCAGCTGCTTGCTTCTAATCCTATTCCAGTTTTTTATTTCAGGAGTCACTGAAGCAAGAGGAATGAAAGCTCTACTATCTGTTGTTATTTAAGTCAAAAATTGCTAAAGAAGTTTGTTAATTTTCTGTTTTCCAGCCAGAAAATAATGAAAATTACCATGGCTAGTTCACCAGTCCACCCTAGAAGATAATTTTTAAACATGCATGCTGCTGCTGTTTCATAAATATTTTATTGTGTTTTCTATTTTGAGCCCATTTCAATTAATTATTGGATAATTTTTAATATAAGAAGGCCATTTAGTTTTAGGGCTCCGGGAGGCACTGCAAGAACAGGCAACAATTTCTGCTCTGCCCCAAAAGCTACATGACTTAGCTGATACCGCTCCTTTAACAGCTTAATAAAAGGTGAAAAGATAATGATAAATAAAACAGTTGTGAAGAAAAAATCTACCTTTTTCATGTTTTCCACAATTTTTCATGGTGTTTTGTTTCCTCATAACCAACTTCTCTCAAATAATTTTGTGCTCATAGAGAGTAAATATACACATCTAATTTCTTTCTGTTGAATATTAAAAAGAAGATTCAGAGGCACTAGATTTAATTCTCATTAAAAAATTAAAAATGAAATAAAATAGGAAATAAAATTAGTATTGGAAATATCATACAACAAAGACTTTCATCATGGCAGAGGTTTCATGTACAAGGCCATCCTAAAGGCTCCTTACTTATTTTATTTGTCATAGCTTGACAGGAAAAATATTTGCCTCTAACCTTCCCCACCCTAAAGTTCTTAGTACATTGCAATACCACATAGTGACTACAGCTTCCTTTGGCAGGATAATGAATTATGAGAAGCTGAAACAAAGTAAGTTTTCTTGTAAACTTCTTAAATTACTGTATTGAAAAAAATAAATTCAGTGGCCCTCTTTGTATTGAACTTCAGTGTTAAGGGAAAAACATTTTGATTTTTGAAAGTAGGTAAAATGTTTTAATACCAGTGTAGCATATCCATTCTTAAATGTTGGTTTAAAAAACAAGTTACTTTCTATGCATAAGAAATCCTGATGTTTCTAGTGGTACTACATGTTAGGCTGCTAAAGTACTTCGATAAAAACTGCTGGAAAATTGCAATTAAGCAATGAAAGTTTAGTTTTAACAGATATTGGTATTTTTTTTCATGGTAAATTAAATTTTTGTTGTTCTCACTCCATATTAGAAGAGAAACACATTTTGGAATTTTTCAGTTTCCTGTCCAATAGACAGCAAACATTGATGCACTGTGTACATGCTTTGTCCCTGCAGTATCGTCTCAGTTCTGACAGAAAGGTCTTGCACTGTGCTGTATCTGATGCTTTTGAAATGGGTAGCAGCTTGTATTCAAGAATAATATAAGGATATAATAATGCCTTATATAGAAGGGGAAGGTGACCTCTCTGTTTTAATGCTGTGTTTGTACACAATGTAGAGTTCCATTTTACCAGTGTATGCAGGTTATAGGGAGAAAACCATGTCTGCTTTATTAACAGCAAAATAGTGTGGGTTATTGTCAATAGGAACTAAGCCATATTCAATGCGTGTGAATAGGGAACAAAGTGCATTTTGGGAGTAGTTGGGTGAGAACATGGAATTGATACTGACAACAGCATCATTTCCACAGTGTTTCCCCAGCTGTGCTACTGAGAGAGAAAATGGGGCATCTCCATTACATGCCAGGTGACAAGCTACTGGTTTTAGGAACAAAGCCTGTTTTCAAGATGTTTTCTCACAGCATAGGTCAAGTGGATCAGTTTGGTGTTCTGTAATAGACTGATCAACAATGACTCCCCTTCTCCCACTGATTAAAGGGAATGGAATTGACTCACCCAAAAGGAATAAATATGCCTAGCCTTAAACTTTAAAAATATCACAACAGTAAGTTGCATATATGTTTCACAATAAAGCACATACGTGTTTTGGCCAATTATTGCATGAGTTGGTCATTTTGTCAGAGTTTGGCAGATCTAAATTTTGAGTGGTACAGATCAATAACAAGGTTACAGGTCTTTCTTACAGCGGATTTGGATCAAGCCCATTCCATGAAATGATGATTTGAATTAATTTAAGTTATGAAGTCAAAAGGGATGGAAATAGAAGTCATTTAATTTTGGGAGATGTTTGCACAATACAGCTATCTCTATTTTTTAATTCAGAGAATTTTCTAAGGTCGTAGTAATGTGCGCAGTTTTGATTAGTTTTTGTGATTACTTTGAGAACTGAACCTTTCTGTTAAATAACTAAATATTGTTAGGAGAAGAAATGTACACAGTTACCTTGCCTTAATAATTAAGGAGACATCTTCAAAGTATACTTTTTGAAGTTGAGAGATTGTATTTCAGGTGTATTTCTCAATTTATGTAATTATTCATATGGGAAATAATGAAATATAAGATTTTAATAGATACCTTAGCCATTATGTTCTGTCTTATTTCTGTTAGTGGACAGAAGCATCTGATTTTTCATCGTGGTAATATAGCTGCATTCTAAATTTTGGCTGTTTTCTCTCTTTTGCAGACTTTGAGTTTTACTGTCAACCTAAGGGAAGGTTTCTGTAAAAATCTAGATTTTTGTTTCAGAGTCAGTATTATGGAAAAGTAGGAAATGTGCTTATTTGCAGAACTTTTTAAAACACTGCAGAGGTGAAAGTATTAGATTAGGATATTTTGGGTTCGTCAAGTGCATGAAACCCAGACTGATCTGGGATTAGGTGTTTGCAGTCGTTAGAACCAAATGGTTTAGATTGAAGTAGCCTTATAACAATAAATATGAGAAAAATTATTGTCACCTAATGTTAAATCTATTTGCTGAATAAGTGCATTGATTCAATTGCTTGGGTAAAGTTGTGTCAATCTGTGAAATCTCTGTGAGTCCTTTAGAATACTTTAGATTCTGGACTGCTCTTGAACCAAAACATGGCTTCTCTGAAAACTGGAAGGTGTAAAAGTTGAAGTTCTTCATCTTTACTGTGGAAGAATACAAAAAATTAGGATTGGAGAGAAAATTTGCATGACCTGAAATATTCCTACAATAGTATATGAATCAAAGGAGTTGATAAGTAACTGTCCTTAGTGAGACATGTGAAGATAATCCATGCCTTACTGCCTCTTGTTGTTTAGTTCATTGGAGTAAAACCAAGTTGTGTTGGAGTTTTTCATAGCTGATAATATTCTGGGAAAGGGGTGACTCAAACTTGGGGTTTTGGCCAATAACTATACACCACAAAAAATGTTCTATCGCTGTAATTTAACTGCAGTTAAACAAGAGCTAAACCATCTTAATGAGAACATTTCTTTCTAAACTTACTGCAACATATTTGAGCTATGATTTTAAGGCTTGTACTGTTTACTACTTAAACAGAATAAGAAAAAGAATAAATGATGTAATGAAATGATACTTTCTTCTGTAGGAAATGTTGTTCTTCAGCTTGGTACAAAACAAAGTTACACTTCATCTCATCTTTGTGTTCTCCAGTTTTGCCTTTGACACTGAAGATGTGCATGAGTGTACGTCTTCAGTGTTAGGCTTTTGTTCACCAAACTTAACAGCAAAAATATTGTGTAAGAACAGTAATTTTCCTTGCTAGTGCTGTGATACGCCTTTAGTAATTTTGAGAACAGAAATATCCCAAATTGTTTAGAAGCCACTAGGTGCACTGGAGCATTGGGTGCTTCTTTATCATATCCCAAACTTCTGGTTTTCTTGTTTTTGGGTACTTCTTTATGATATCCCAAACTTCTGGTTTTCTTGTTTTCAGGTACAGCAAGTACAGACTGTGCAACAGGTACAGCATGTCTACCCAGCCCAGGTTCAGTATGTGGAGGGAAGTGACACAGTCTACACTAATGGAGCTATGTAAGTTGGAAAATGGTCAGAATTTTAATGTTCATTAAAATGTGAAGTTAAATACTTTCAGTTAAATATTTTCAGTTACATTCTATCAACTATTGTATTTTAAATTAGAAAGAAAAATTATTCAATTGCAGTTCTTCCAGTATCAAAATAGTTTTTTGGATTAAACTGTGAATTCACACTGTTTGTTTTTATTAAGACAGAAGTTTTGTGTAAGTAGAATTCTTGTGATTGTTTTAGTTGCCCCCTGTGTGGCATAGTGTTGTTTGAAAAAGTATTTTCTAGTTCCTGGGTACATTCTGTCTGAAAGACATATTGTATAGCTTCTGTCCTCAGGACAAAAGGCAGGGACTTCTGTCTTCCTGGCTGCAATCCTAGTGGCAAATGATAGAAAGGTGCAGCAGCTGTAGACTATCTAATAATTTAATTTCATTTGTGTGTTTCATAAAATGAGATCAGGTTGGTTTTTTTTTCCAAAGGAATGAGGAAAAGCAGAGGAAGAAAATTAACAGTCTCATTTGCTGCTTCTTTAACATCTTGTTTTCACATGATTGTGCATTTCCTGCTTTCCTGAGCAAGCTTTTTCATCATCAAGTTTCTTTCTTCAATATGCAAACTAAGATAGACTAAAAAAAAAATCTAGATTTGATCTGGCCTCGGGACATTACCTAGTCTAATAACAGGCTTGGAGCAATACCACCTGTGAAATTGGCTCAAACTTCAAAGTAGAGTGTGTTGCTTGGAAAGGAGCTTCTCAGTGTCATTTTTTCATTTACCATTTTTGCTTTCTAACTGGCTTTTTGAAAAAGTACAATTTAGAAATTTATTGATTGTCTAAAGATACTTATTTATTGATGATAATCCAAAAGCAGTTTAAAAGAGTTGTATTATTTGGATTCAGAGACTTAGGTTGCTGATACTGATGGTGTTCTTTGATCATATCTTCTAGCACATTTTGATTTATTAATTTTTCATGTACTGTCTTCCCTGATTTTCTTCTCACTTGTAAATGCTAAACAATGTATTTTAAATATGCATTTGACTTCTCTGTTGTACTGATTTTGTCTGGGATAGATTAATTTTCTTCCTAGTAGCTAGTACACAGGTGTGTTTTGGACTTGTGCTACAAATGGCGTTGATACTATCTACTGTGAAGAAAGTAACTCCACCCCAGCCAAAGTCAGCGCAGATGTACAGCAGCATAATGTCATTGTGACCATGACAGAACCTATTAGCCTCCAAAAGGGGTCATTCTTAAGTATGCTATTTTTCAAGTTTCTCTTTTCATTACTTTTAAATTCTTATGTGTGCTGTTGGGAATTTTGGCAGTTATAAAAAGTGTCCTACGCTACTTATTACAGTCCAAGGGAAAAACAGAAGCAGATGTGACTGACTGCTTGGTATGAACCTTCAGGTTGCCATTATTTTATTGTATTTCTGTGTCTGAATCCCTCTGTCAATTGCTGCAAAATCAGTCAATATGATATAAAAGAGGAAAGCTCTTCTTAGCATGTGAGCCAAATCTAGATTGTTTTTCTGTCCTACAGAGATCTTACCTATGTTGTTGTGAGCAGCAATATAGTGGACAAGGAATTTGTTGTTCAATCCTTACAGGAGGATTAGCCTTTCTAATGATTGTAATTTCGTTGATGGAGAATGGACCCAGTCTGTGTTTCTACTCAGACTTTTCAAAGATTCTATACAGTGAAGCACATTTCCCATATACTTTTATACACCAGATTTTGGGTAGTCTGCCTATGATTATGTGTTTGATATATTTTATGATAAATCAAAATCTTAATTCTAACGCAAAATCAGATATAGGATTGTTCTGTGATCTATCAAGCAACAATACTGCTCTGGCAATGGAATAAGAAGTCTGCAAATCATAGTTAGCCTGAAGACATGAATTCATACAGGAGTCTCTGTAATAAATTCTCAGCATGCCTGATGAAAGATTGCCTTCCATTCTGCTCTCATGAGACCTCACTTGGAGTGCTGTGTCCAGTTCTGAGGTCCTCAGCAATTAGAAGGACATGGACCTGTTAGAGCAGGTCCAGAAAAGAGCCACGAAGATGACAAGAGGACTGGGGCACCTCTCTTATGAGGACAGATGAGGACAGATTGAGAAGCTTTATTGTAACCTTCCATTACTTAAAGAAGGCTTACAAAAAAGGTAGGAGAGGGGCTTCTTTTACAGGAAGATAATGACAGGCTGAAGGGGCAATGGTTTTAAAGTAAAAGAGGAGAGATTTAGATTGGATGAGACAGATATTATGAAGAAATTCTTGGCTCAGAGGGTGGCGAAGAAGGTTGTCCAGAGAAGTTGTGGATGTCGCATCCCTGGCAGCGTTCAAGACCAGGTTGGATGGAGCTTTGAGTAACCTGGACTAATGGAAGATTTCTGCCCATGACGGGGGCAGCTGGACTAGAAGATCCTTAAGGTCCCTCCTGACCCAAGCCATTCTACAACTCTGTGAAAGAATTATCCTTTATTTTAAAATATAGCACTTGCAAACTAGCACTGATTTAAATCCATATACAGTAGCAACAGAGGATGCAGTTACAATATATATCAGGAAAAAGTTACCTAATTCTGTGCATTATAAAACTTAAGAAGTTTGTCAGATTTCACATTCTTTGTCAAGTGTAATTGTTGTATTCCTGTAATACAATTCTTCCCACGCATTTTATATCATGATTTGTCTATACTTAATAGTTATTTTGTTTTATTATAATTGGAGGCAATATAATTATACAAGGGGTGTAGCCCACAACTTGTCACATACATTGTATTATATGAGAATATTTGAATTATGTTATCTGCATTTGTCTCTAGTTAGCAACAGTTTTGCTTATCAAGCATGTCACTCTATCCTGAAACAAAAGTGCATTGTTGTTGCAATGGCATGTACAGGCTTACCTGGCTGTTCAGGATATATTAAGACTATTATTGCTACACCTATGTTAAGAAGTCAGTTGGTTCCACATACTAAACGTGAACTATCTTCTTACAGATTGTAACAGATGAATAAAATGTAGCCATTTACCTGGCAGTTCTGATGCGGCAAACAGGCTTTTAATTGCTGGGATTTTGCAAGGGTTGATATTGCTGTTGGATCCAAACCACATTCTTCATCAAATTGTTGTACAACAATCTGTGGTGTTTGTGTTGGCAAAATGCACCTTTTATGCAAACCCAAGAATTTACTATTGCCTTAATTGAAATCTTAATGGTAAAATAAAGTAATTATTATCAATATAGTTAAAATTGTTATCTTCCTGCTAGTTACTAGTATCTATCCTTTTTTCTCTGACATTAGCCTTTTCCTTTTACTACGCTTATGCGTACTAAGGTGAATGGCTCCTGTCTGAGTTAGAGAGTTACAGTAATTTACCACTAACACAGGTGTTATGTGTGGACAATGTATGATGGGTGGTGAGGGTGGCACAGTGTGTCCACTTGCAGCTATTTTTGTCTTCTAGCACAGTCTATACCTTATCCATATCAATATATTCACTGGTTTCCATTTTCATGTTTATCTGAATTTGTTTTATGTGGTCTATTTTTGCCAGAATGGATACTTCTTCAATACTGTTATCCCACCTCATGATTGTCTTTGCTACAATTTTGATCTAGGGTCCTTGTTTATTCTGTACAGAATAGCTATTTGATATTAACATCTGTTAGAGCAATGCCTCAGCATTTTAATTATAGGTTTCATACCACACAATCATAGAAAGCTTAGATAAAATGGAAAAAGATTAAGTAACATTTACCTAATTGTTCAGTAATCACTACTGGAACAAAACTCTAGACTAAGACAGAGAAGCCTAGACAAAGAGAGCCTGACAAGCTCAACTCCTGAGGTCTTGCAGATTTAGTATGTACCCTTTGACATGTTCCTAACAGTGGCAGTACCGTATTTCTTGGACTGTAGGTCTGCTGTACTTAATCAGAATTCTAGAAATCTGTAATTAATGTTTCCTTTTCTGTCTAAATTACAGATCTGAGAATAGAATTTATAGAACGACACCTTTGTTTTCATTTGCTGTGTTCCCCGGCTTGCATGATTTTCTGTAGCTGTGCATTGTATGTGCTTTTATTGCTTTGTTTCCATGTGGAAAATGGTCTTGGGCTAGGTGTTGAAGATCTCAGTTCTTTTTTATGGCTAATAGATGCTTCTCTGTTGTAGTGAAATGGCTGTATCATGTTCTCTTGTGACAGTCTCAGGGTGTATGGCACTTCCTTTTCTTCCCTTTGCTTAGGATACATCACCTCCAGAATCTGGCTGTGGTAAGGCCTTCCCTCAGTGTTAGACAAAGGATTCTATTCTCTCTAGTTTCTGTGAAGCTCTCTATTAGCTTAAGGACCACAGAATTATCCTAAAAACTTAAAGCAGTTTGAGGATATTGATCTGACATGAAAGAATTTCTTGGTTTGGAGGTTTTCTGAGGTTGAGCACTCATACATAGTGGTCAAATGGATTGGATATTTACATAGAATGTGATCATAGGTGCAGATGGCTATAAATTGTTTCCAGTGTGTGCATGTGCACGCTGAAAACCAAGGGAGGACAGGAACAAGTTTACTCTTTCTGTGCCATTGTTTTGTGGTGGTTTTTTTTTCAGAATGTCAGTATCTTTGAAGAGACAGAAGTGTCTGTAAAATTTGGGCTCAGTAACATTATATTAGAGTCTGTAATGTAGGATAAGACATTGCAATTAATTTGTGTGCTGATACTGGTGCTTAATGAAATGAATTATTTTCTGGTTTCATGTGCAAAAGAATAGTGTTTTAAACAACTTTTTACTACAACTCCATCTCTTTTATTTCTAACATTATATTTTATAAATCATTATAAAATTTATGTAAGCAAGCAGTGAGGCATAATAGGAAATGCCTTGGATTATTGTACCTTGCAATGCTAGTCTGTGTCTTGCTGGTATTGTTAATTTCTAGTGTGGCATCTTAACATCAGGCACCTGCTCTGGGCTTGCTTAATCTGAATTCACACAGTGCCTGACTTTTTGTTGCTTGCTGTCAGGGTAAACATTATCTAGTTTGCACAGCCTTCTGGAAACTAGTATACTGCAGCCTAACTACTTAGACTTTAAATTTACTTGTAACTGGTAAGCTTTCTTCTAATGCCACATTCTAGTAAAGCACTGAACTTCACAATGTTTCAGTAGTAGGAAGTAGCATGTTCTCTTGCCTTCCTGCTATGACAAGCAAGAATTAATCATCAATGTGTACTAATAAAGAGCAAGAAAACTTTGAGATTACTCCCTGTGTGATTTTATATGCTGCTGTTAAAGGAGAGAAGAACTAGGAATGCTAGAAGGCTTTTAAAACCTTTGCAGTGGGAAGTAACTGACTATGATATGTGTCAGGCTATTTAAGAAAGTATAATGTATTTGTGCTACAAGTGCTGTGGAGAAATAGAAGATCACTTCCTTATTTGAATTTATTTTCCTCTTTGCTGCAACTTTATTTTAAAGGGTTGCCGTGTGCAATGACCTTAAAACATTTCAGTCTGCTTTCTAAAAACATGATTTCTTAAAACTGCTTTCTAAATCATCTTATTCAGCTGCATTTTTAATTTCCAGATAGAATAATTTTGATTTATAAATTAAATGTCTTTTTGCTAAGTTGTAATTATTATTGCATGTAATAATAGTTTCATCTCACTTTTAAGTACACTGTTGATCTCTGTTCTGAAAGATTTGCTAAATCATCTCCAATGATTAGGTGTTCTAGAAAATCTGGTTGGTTGTTGGACCAAATGGAAGAGTGTGTTTATTTTGGAGTCAGACCCACTGATGTGTGTCCCATTGATACCCTGATACAGAGTGCTATTATAAGCAGAAATAGGTGCTCTGTTACAATCAGTCCTTACATAGAGACTGTGTGTGAGATAGAGGTCTACAGATGATACCTGTGATATACCTTAACAAGGTAAAAGCAAACATATATTTCATCTCCTGTTCCACAGCAAATCTGTGACTAAATTTTCTTCAAAATTGGAAGTATTCTCTAGGATTTGCATTGCTTCCAATATTCAATTCCAGTTTTGCGAGTGAGAGTTGTTCTCCTTGCATCTTTTGTACACTGTATTTCCTCTAGCCACGTCTATTTTTACAGTATTGCAGGAACTTGCAACAAGAACTTGGAGCATTGCAAGAACAATGATCTTATCCTTTCATTACTTTCCTTACTGACAGCTGATACCAAGATTTTTCTTTCCTCTTGTGAGAGAAATTACAGTGTCAGTCACTTGGTGATCATTTCCATGAACTGTTTCCCCTGAGCCTACATCACATTTCCCTACATTTGTCCTCTGCTGCATAGCACTGTTCACAGATATAAAGGGAACATCCACTCTGCTAGTGATTATTGTGCTCATCACAAAATGAGTGACCTGAAGGTGCACCCAGGGACACGTTGGTTAGATATTAAGAAAAAATTTCTTCGCTGCAAAGGGTGATCAAGAAGTGGAACAGGCAGTGTGGGGAAGTGATGGAGCCACCCTCCCTGGAATTGTTCACAAAACATCTAGATGTGGCACATGGGGAGGTGATTTAGGGATGAAGATGGCAGCATTCGCTGATATTTTTTTTGGCACCTTAACAACTCAGTAGAGCTTTCCTATGGTTCTAAGATAAACAGTATCCTGAAGGTATGACAAGGTACCACCATGAAACCTTGGCTTGAGAGAACAGATTAAGCAGGACCTGCACAGTACCTCAATACATACATGGGTTATTGCAATGCAAAGAGCAACTGATTTTAACTTTGAAAAGAAAGGTTAATGGATTAAATGTCTGTTTGAGCGTTAGTCCCTCAAAGAACTATTTTGCTTTGTTTTCAGCAGACTGCAAGGCACTCCTTTTGGATTAGCTTCAAGGTTTTTTGCAGCTGATCTTGAGGTTTTTGAAATAGTCAAAATAAAATGGAAAGTGTTTAAGTAGCTTAAAGAGGGGCAAGAGGGAATAAGGTAGTATGAGGCTTATGAAACATTTCAGATTTTCAAACTTATGTTTGGAAATTCTAGAAGTCTTGGCAGGGGAAGAGAGAAACTGTTGTAGCCATAGTTAACAAAGCAAAATTTCTGACTTTCTGACTTTGGTTGTTGATGAGGCACTGTTATGTTCCTCAATCATTTAGAAGTAATGCTTTTCTAAAGGTAAACAAGAAATTATAATTTCTGGGTTTGTTTTTTACCAATTAAGTAATCTTACATAAGTTTTCATAAATAAAAAACAGTAAATTGCCTTGACTTTTTCTCTATATTAATTTAAAAACAAATATTGTATTGATAAAGGAGAAGAATAATCTGACTTCAGGTTCTTGCATATGTGTCTAGATCATCAGTTTATTGCATAAAACATGAGTGCTGCATCCACCTTTTGTGTTTCTGTATGGAAGTGTCTGGGGTTTTGTTGTTTGCTTGTTGTGGTTTTTTTAACTTGTTTAGTTACAAGCCATATAAATTGATAATCCCTGTGGATTACAAGAAATGTTACAGATTTTTATGCTTAAATAAGAAAATTAATGGTTGGGTAAGCTGACTGATTTTTACTTGTTATCATGCTTGTCAACATGCAAAGATCCAGTATTTGAAATAATTAATTATATTTATTATAATTTTGAAATATATAGAGTTAAATATAAAATTTAGTTTGTGGGGACATATATAAATTCAAAAATTATAAGTAGATTATAATACATGAAAAATAATGATTCAAAATAAGTAAATAAGAATATGAAAGACATGATAGAAGGTTTCAGTAGCTGAGTAGTTTATTAGGGTGAAATGTTTATGACATGTAAATGTTTCATACTTGATAATTATTTTTTAAATGTTACTGTTGCATTCCTTTAACTTCTCTAATATTTGCAATGTTTCAACAAGTTATAGTTCTGTTTTCTTTTATTTCTTAAATGCTTTTTTTAATCATTACATTGATTCATGTCTAATTTTGAATTTGCCCTGAAAAAATAACTGCATTTCCCAAAATACCAGCAGACTCAGATTTTCAAGCTTCAGTCAAGAGCTTCAGTGAATTTAAAAACAATAGACAACAGAGGATTCTTGAACATTGGGCTCCTTTAACTGACATTTGTATGAATTGTTTGTAACTTTGCAGACTACATATTATGCAAAACATATAGCATCCAACTTTAAATCAAAAGTCTATTGTCAAATTAAAAAAAATGTTGATGCAGTCAGAGCTTTGTAATTACTTTGCAATATATTAATAATTAGATTAGCTCTATGTGCCTGCCTTCAATTTTTGTTGTTCCATTCTCTCTTCCTCTTTGTGTAAGACTGACAGTTTTTCTATAATGTTCAGTGGCTTACCATTGACACCAAGTTAGTTATTTAAATATTTTACTTGATTAACTGTTAGTCTCTGAGGAGACAGGGATTATTTGCCAATCTTATTTTATTTTATTTTAGTTTTTGTAAATCAATTTCTAGAGTTATAACATTACCCTTAGCTAAATGAAATACAAATAATGTATTTTCCTTTTCTTTTATTTTCTTTTCTTGAAGCCGATCAACAACTTATCCTTACACAGAAACCCAGATGTACAGTCAAAACACTGGGGGAAATTATTTTGATACTCAAGGAAGTTCTGCACAGGTGACAACAGTGGTCTCGTCTCATAGCATGGTGGGCACTGGAGGGATTCAGATGGGCGTAACAGGAGGACAACTCATTAGCAGCTCAGGAGGGACCTATCTGATTGGCAATTCAATGGAAAATTCTGGTCATACAGTGACTCACACAACGCGGGCCTCCCCAGCGACAGTAAGTATTTCAGACTGATGCAAAGCCTTTGAGACTAGTCTCTTAGTTACTCAGATGTTCTTGCAGACTGACACGGTTTTTGTGACAGAATGCATTGCAGTATTATGTTGTCAGAATAAGGACTACATAGTACTTTTTGTGAAAGAAGCACTATATATGTATAAGATACAGGAGTAAGAATACTGTGAAAATTTAAGCATGAAGGCATACCTTTTCCTTGACAGCTTGTGAATAATTACATTTCATATGTTAAATTTAAACATTTTCTAATTTTTCTGAAAACGTAAGAAAAATACAGTGTTGTTGAGTGTAACTGTTAGACTAAATGTTAAATAATGTAAGTTATAGATCAGTATATCTAACTTCCCTGCATTTAATCAGTTTGTTTACCTGACATTAGTATAGTTTTGGTAGCTTATTTCAAAAAACTTTCCATTGTTCAGAATACCAAGGTAATATGTTTTAACACTTCATTCTTACTTATCTGTGGTATGTCTCTAAATTGTGTTCAGATTAAAAGCTCTTTTGGGAATGTCTGACAGTGCTATGGGAAGATGCATTCTGTTACAACTATGGTATAGAATATTGTGAATACGTAAACATGAGCATGGAGAACTTTACCTGAGAACTTAGTCAATCAGGCTATATTTCAGTTAGGAAAATGGGTTTATACTACTCTTACCTTTGCTGCCCTAAAGAATACTTTTATCTCATGCTTCTGAGTATTCTGGTGTGCACATAGAGATTTGAAAGTAATGGGGAAGAGAATTGTGAAACATAGGGTAGCAGCAGTTTAAAGATATAGCAAGGAGATAAAGCATCAGTAATAATACAGATTCATCAATATTCAAAAAGGCAATAAAGTTAGGGGACTTAATTTTTAGGAACGAATGTAAAAACATTGGATAATTTAGATGATCTGAAAATTCTCTCCAATTTGAATCTTAAAGTGATTGGTATGAATAAATACAATTTTTGGTACCATGCAGGAAATTATTACTTTATCCAAAAAACCCATGCAGTATTATTTCTGGAAAACAAAAATTGTGAAGAGTCATAATTCATGAATAGTATAACTATCACACCTGGACATAAGGGGAGCTTTCATAGCAACAGAGAATTTTATACTTGAGTTATAAAAAAGAGTGTATATTAACATTTCCCTGTATTTTGCATGACTTAATAGAAGAACAGAGTTTCTGAAAAAAGTGTCGTTCCTCTTTCAGATTTCAGATGCTTAACTGACTGTGAAAACAATTGAGGCTTAAATGTATCCAGTAAACACAAATGAAGAGTAGTAGAGTTACTTTGAAGCTGAAAATCCTAGAATTATTTGGATGTCAGAACTCCACACTATATTTTGCAAATTAAAAAACAGTTTGATTTTTTTTTCAAAAATTAAAAGTAGAATTTGCCAACCTTGAACGGAAGCTAAAGTTCATGGCTTCAGCAGCATTTTTCTCTTTCCCTGTGTGTCAGTAAAATAGCCTGTTTTAGCTGTGCAGAATAAATTCTATACTGCCATATCAACTCACTGTTAAGAATAGGAGAAAATACGGCTAGTTAAACAACAGTTACTAAATTGCATTTTGGCACTATAATAATTTCCTCTGTTTCTTAGTGTGTTATTTCTTCTGTATAGTATATTTCTATAGGAATGATACATTAGAGTACATCAGAAGTACATTTCTTGCTAAGGAAGTGGGACATAACGTGATTTTAGATAATAATTTTAGGCTAGGTGTGTTTCAGCTGAAGCATACAAGAATTAATTGAAACACTAAAGGTTCAGTTTAAGCTCACTTGAAAGCACCATGTCTGTTTTAATTTTACTAGGTGGCATAACTAAACTGAGTGAAATAGAGCAATGTAATACTTCAACTGGATTGCACCTTTGATAGATAGAGCTTGTTTCAGTTTTGATCCTCATTTGATCTATACCATCATAACTTTTTTCATTCTTGTGTAGAGAATATATTGGAGTGATCAAAATAACCTGTATCCAGACTGTTTTGCTAGAATAATATGCAGAAAATTTTTGCAGTTTTGATTTAGTTTGGAGAATTTTCATATGGAGAAAAAGGATATAGAAATTAATGAGAATTTATTTATTAATATATGTCGTCATCACAAGTTCTCTTTATTTTCCCATAGAGATACTAGTTCTGTTTACTCTTTTCAGCTGATAACTTCACTTGTTTTGTCATTTATCACCCTCACTGATCAAATCATTACATTATCTAATAAGCAAATTATTGTATGAATGATGTTAACTCTTTCTGATACATTTAGTTTAAGTTAAAAGAAATGAAAAACATGAGTTTCAGGTTAAAAGTCAAATATATAAAATAGGTAAATTTGATTAAGTGTCTTTTAGATAAATTAAAAATCTAATTTACTCTTCAGCAGGTAAGCTATTTGTTTTATGCAGAATTCAATAAAAGATAGACTTTTAATTTTGTTTTCACTTTTTCTTTATG
Source organism: Camarhynchus parvulus (assembly GCF_901933205.1). Classification (NCBI taxonomy): domain Eukaryota; kingdom Metazoa; phylum Chordata; class Aves; order Passeriformes; family Thraupidae; genus Camarhynchus; species Camarhynchus parvulus. The sequence goes on from NC_044601.1 coordinate 43,307,301, forward strand.
GTTTAATGTAATTCTGAGTTCTGCTTCAGAATTTCAATAAAGAGCTAATATTTTGGTTGTAATATTTAATGTGTTTAATTTTCTGTCAAACATTCATACAAGAAAGCAGTCCTTATTAAGCTACAGCATGCAGTAGCACTGCTTTTATAGCCAAAATATCAAGACTTATGCTCTCCAAAAGTATTCCAACATATATACAGTAAAGGTTTATGTTGGTATGCATGAAAAACTTTTGTTACCTTTTCCTTTACTTTTTTCTTTTCCATTGGTTTCGCTGCTTCTTTCCATTATATCCTTTGCTAGCCTATGAAAATACTTTCTCTACATACTGAAAAGGGTTTTTTTTAATATAAAACCAGAAAGGCATTCAGGTTATAAGAACTTTCATATAAGATGCTCAGTAGATAAGCAGATTTCCAAAATTATCATTTTCATGTGAGTATGTTTGTGGATTGGTCAAGAATGTGTGTGATTGCATTGAAGAAGAACTGGTTTAGCCTAGCTGGATGTCTGTTTGAAACAAATTTGCATGTTGAAACCTGCAGGAAAGAGTCATCTGTTTGGTTTACTGGCAGCTCTCATTAAATAGCAACCACTACATTTAAGGGACTGTCCAAAAAATTGGATTGATTGCCATGTTAATGAAATATAAATCACCTTCCATTTTTCCCCATATGTAAACACCTAAGGATTGTTCTTGTGATGAAAAAGGGTAATCTAATCACCATATTTCATAATATCACAAGGTTAAAAAATTCATACAGTTTCTAGTAATAAATTTGTTGTTATGCTTGTCAGTCAGTGAGAGGCTCTCGTCTATTAGTCTTGTTTGCTAACAAGCTTTGTGACTGATCCTCAATTTACAGTTGTCATTCAGCAGTCATCACCAACCATAGGAGGTCTCCACTCATGCTGTTACAGAAATTCATCCTATTGCAGTGCAAATCTAAACCTGCATGAAAATAAAAACAAAATTTATATGTATATAATGTATCCCCACAAACTATTAGTTCTGCTAGTAAACACAGCATGCAAAGGAATAACTTCAAAGGAAGGATAATACCTGCTGAAAATATGTTGTAATTATTGGAGAGAAAACAACAAGAAGTAAGAAGACCCAATGCAAATACCATATCCTGATAATACAATTCTAATGGAAGTCTTATAACTATTTCAGAAAAACTAGCACGTCTTACATAAGGGCATAAAGGTTATAATTTGGATTTAAGTTTGAGGTGAGATTTTATGTATTAATTTCCTTCTTGGTACAGGAGCTTTTTCCTCCTCCATTTCTTAACTTTTGTGGTAATTTTGAGGTATCTAAATACATTTTAGCATAAAATAAAACATTTCTGATCAAATCAAAGGTGATTTGATCCTTTTATGCAAAAAGGATTATTAGATCATTTTGTCTGACATCATAAATAGGCAAGATATTTACTTATCATTTCTGCAACTGAGTACAATGGGTTTTGTGAAAAAAAAGGTATCAGGTGCATCTGGTGCCTTGATAAATCTCCTGCTTTGGTTTCTGCTTCAGGCTATGGAGCATCATGGCTTCTTCCCCTCTCTTCCAGAGGTTTTAGTGTAGCAATGTCACCAAAATAATTTGTATTTCTCTGTCCCTTTGAGTACCTTGCTGCTACACTGTAAAGTCTTGCATTGAGATTATGCGATCTTCAGAAGACAAGGAATGTGGGGAGAAAGGGAGAATGATTGCTACTAAGGTCAGCTACACCTACCCCAACTAGATTCTGGCTTCATCTGTCTATGCTCCTTGCTTCTCCTCTGATACAGGCTGGCCTCATTGGCTTTTAGTGTGTCTTCCCCATAAAAGCCTGTAGCAATTATAGTGTTTTCAATTTTGGCAGTTTAATGTTTATTTCTGGTAATTGTTTATCAAAAGACCGAGTTGTTGGAAACTCGGTTTATTCCAATGCAATATTCCAGTTTCTGATTTGAAAAGATTTTAAGAAATGCAATTTTTTCATCATAAGATATCAAAAATAAGTATCTTTCAATCCATGGGAAGAATTTGTATTAATTCTTTTTGTTTGAAAATGCATAATAAACTGGATGCCAGGAGAGTTGACATGATGATGTTCTCAAAACAGTCTGATTGTCAATAGCATAGATGCATCATTTCTGAAGGACTACAGGTTTTCTTTGGTTTCTGTTAAATAAACATTTGTCCTAATATGGCCACCCTCTCTGTCTAAGGCTGTCATGCCATAAATGTTTTCAGATTTGATTTTAATAGTAGTGAGGTGTGCTTTTTCTCCCAAACGACTCCATGTGTCCTTTTATAATCACTAGAGAACATGCTGTATAGTCAGGATGCATGCTTTATGTACCTGTAGACTACTGGTAGTGTGCATTTGCAGCAGGTATTTTGACTCGTATCTTTTATGTATATTAAATTTTCATATTTACAATTAAATCGGGGGTGTTTTTAGAAATAAAAAAGCTGTTCTTTTTCTACGTCTTTAAGGTTTATCAGCATTCTTTTAAGGTCAGCTTTATGTAAAATACTGCACTAATTTTATATCTTTTTTTTTCTTCTTCTCTTTCTGCATATGTACATTTCTTTTTCTTCTTTCATTCCACAGACCTAAAGAAGTATCTTTCTGTCTGTTTTCATAGTATTGTTTCAATGTTTTGAGCAAAATTTCACAGAATCTCTTTGCAGGTGTTGCTACAGCTTTTTCTATTGACTGGAATGCAAATCTTTTAGATTTAAGTGTCCCAGCTATACAGACTAGATTGGAGCTCTCCTCACATGGTCAATATAATTTCATTTTCAAGCTTGTTTCTTGTGGGCAAGCTTGTCTGCCTAAGACAACCCTCTGGTGCAGTTTTCAGAAAGCAATATTACATACTTGAATACTCTGTCCTGAAATAGTATTGAAAGCCAACATGAGCCATGCATGTTTGTGGCATCCTAAAAGGCTGAAATTGTCACATTTTCTGAAAGCCTGTGTCCATTTATCCTGTATTTGCAGATTTGTTCTGCCTTATGTGGGTGGGCACAATTGCCACAAGTACCCAGGACTTGGCTAGCTGTACCAACAAATCAGCCTTTCTTGTATACATATGATGAATTAGTAATTTCTTCATAATGGAGCATTGTGATGATAGCTGCTTTAGAATTTCACTTCCTTTAAAGCCTGAAAGGGTGTACCTTTGGAAGTGGATAAAGGGCATTGTGAATGAGAGGTGCCTGTGGAAAAAGAGACAGTAGCTATCTTTTTTTCAGGACGTTGCAACAATGTATTGAATACTAAGATACCACCTGCTTGCCCTGCTGCTGGTGAAGGGTGGTTTGCAAATGCAAACAGATAAAGAAAAAGAAATTGTAGGCTACCCAGATTATTCACTAAACCTCAGGACTTCGATTTCTGCACATTGTTTCCTTTTTTTTTAATTCCTCAGAGCAACTTACGATAACATTTTGTACTAATTGTTAAATTGTTAGTTGATCGTGGAAATGGTTAGTTGAATCATGGAAAAGCACTATTTCTTTCTTCTTCCTAAGAGGAAGGGAGTTTTTTGCGAAGTGGGTTTGGGATAGTTGTTTGCTATGTATGTGCTATATGCATCTTAGACTATTATGTGTCATTTGTTTATCTAGTAACGTGTTAATGAATACTGAGATATAACCTAGCAAAAACAATAGCAAAAAGCCTAGCAAAGTCAATAACTTCCAAATCAGTAGATCATGTAAGGATTACATTGTAGATGCACATACTGGGATCAAACTACTGAAGTTTTTAAACCCGGGAGAATATCCTTATTCCTTAATGATTGTATCTGAGTATATAGCAGTGTTTTAGCTCACTAACAAAGTAAATTGAAGAAATTCACAATCTATAATGCTCTTACTTTAGTCACTGCCTATGTTTGTAACTGTACAAACTGATTAGTGTTCCTACGTGTAGTGTAACATCTAACATGGTTTTTGGAATTGCAGTGGGAGTGACAGTGTACATTCCAGTTATCAGAACTTTTAAATAAATTATTTTAGTTTATTAAGACAAGAAAAGGGGGAATGTATGATTGATCACATATTCAAATAAGTGAAATTCTTCCTATTTAACATATCAGATAAATATGTAGGAAGTTGTGGCTGGAATCTCTCACAGCTTATTCTTAAAAATGGAAGGGTATCAGTCTTCCTTTTGCATTTATACAGAATATAATTTTAAATGTTAAAATTACTTTCATATGTACACAAAATATTATAATAATACACACTCTATTACTGGTGTAGTTATTCTGTGTTTGTGCTTAAGTGCTATTTGAATAGAAGTGTAATGTTCAGTTTTTTACAGCCTAAATAAAAGTCCCTGGCCAGAACTTAGAACCTAAAAGCTTGAAGGAACATATCCTTCACTTAAGGAACTTTTTACTTGGGTAGCTTTTATTTCCTGTACATGGGTGTCACATAGAGCCTTGTGAAACTCAAACCCTTGGAATAGCAGAGTAGAAGAAAATAAAATATTTCAGCCGTGGGAGACCTACAAGAATAACTTAGCTCAATTGCTTCACTTCAGGGCTGACCCAAAGGTAAAGCAGGCTCTTAAGGGCTCTCTCCAAATGCCCCTTACACATTGATAGTCTCAGGGCATCATCAAGCTTGACCACACTCTCTATAAAGAAATGCTTCCTAATGGCGAGTCTGAACCTCCTCTGGTGCAGTTTTGAACCATTCCCACACATCCTGTCACTGGATCCCAGGGAGAAGAGATCAGCACCTCCCTCCCCACTTCCCCTCCTCAGGAAGCTGTAGAGAGCAAGGGGGTGGCCCCTCAGCTGCTTTTCTCCAGACTAGACAAGCCCTAAGCCCTTAGCAGCTCCTCACAGGCCATGGTGTCCAGTCCTTCCACCAGACACCTTCTTGCCTTTCTCCAGACACCTTCAAGGACCTTCCCATGGTTCTGAAATGGTGGAGCCCAGAGCTGCGCCCAGCACTGGACAGGAGGCCCTGCCCTAACACTGGACACAGAGGGACAGTCACCTCTTCAGAGTACCGCGGCTGGTGCACTCAGGATGGGGTTTGCTGCTCTCAGGATGGGGTTTGCTGCTCTCAGGATGGGGTTTGCTGCACCCACATGGGGTTTGCTGCACCCACATGGGGTTTGCTGCACCCAGATGGGGTTTGCTGCACTCAGGATGGGGTTTGCTGCTCTCAGGATGGGGTTTGCTGCACTCAGGATGGGGTTTGCTGCACCCACATGGGGTTTGCTGCACCCACATAGGGTTTGCTGCACTCAGGATGGGGTTTGCTGCACCCAGATGGGGTTTGCTGCACTCAGGATGGGGTTTGCTGCACCCACATGGGGTTTGCTGCGCCCAGATGGGGTTTGCTGCACTCAGGATGGGGTTTGCTGCACCCACATGGGGTTTGCTGCACCCACATGGGGTTTGCTGTGCTCAGGATGGGGTTTGCTGCACTCAGGATGGGGTTTGCTGCACCCACATGGGGTTTGCTGCACCCACATGGGGTTTGCTGCGCTCAGGATGGGGTTTGCTGCACCCACATGGGGTTTGCTGCACCCACATGGGGTTTGCTGCGCCCAGATGGGTTTGCTGCACCCAGATGGGGTTTGCTGCACTCAGGATGGGGTTTGCTGCACCCACATGGGGTTTGCTGCACTCAGGATGGGGTTTGCTGCACCCAGATGAGGTTTGCTGCACCCAGATGAGGTTTGCTGCTCCCAGGATGGGGTTTGCTGCACCCAGATGGGGTTTGCTGCACTCAGGATGGGGTTTGCTGCACCCACATGGGGTTTGCTGCACCCACATGGGGTTTGCTGTGCCGAGATGGGTTTGCTGCGCCCAGATGGGTTTGCTGCACCCAGATGGGTTTTGCTGCACTCAGGATGGGGTTTGCTGCTCTCAGGATGGGGTTTGCTGCACCCAGATGGGGTTTGCTGCACTCAGGATGGGGTTTGCTGCACCCACATGGGGTTTGCTGCACCCACATGTGGTTTGCTGCACTCAGAATGGGGTTTGCTGCACCCAGATGAGGTTTGCTGCTCTCAGGATGGGGTTTGCTGCACCCACATGGGGTTTGCTGCACTCAGAATGGGGTTTGCTGCACCCAGATGAGGTTTGCTGCACCCAGATGAGGTTTGCTGCTCTCAGGATGGGTTTTGCTGCCCTCCTGGCTACCAGGGCACACTGCTGGCTGCCACAGAGCCTGCTGCCAACCAGCACCCCCAGACCCCTTTCTGCAACCCCAGAGCTGCCCTTCTCCCAGTTTAGACTTGTGTGTGGCATTTCTCTATCCTAGGTGCAGAATCTGGCATTTTGACTTGTCATTTTCATGTCGCCAGTGATTGCCCAGTGCTCCACTCTATCCAGATCCCTCTTTCTGTAAGGCCTCTTGTCCCTCAGGAGAATCAACAGCGCCTCCCAGTTACAGCACCTCCCAGTTTGATAACATCAGCAAACTTACTAATGGTGCATTCAACTCCTGTATCCAGATCATTGTTAAAAATGAACAGAACTGGCCCTAGAACTCAGCCCTGTAGGGCACCAATAGAGTAAAACAAGAAGCAGCCTTAAGTTTTCAGAAAGGGCAAGTGAATTACTTAGTGTCTAAAAAATTTCTCTTCAAATCAATCATAGTTTATATTTTATGCTCAAAGATAGTTAAAGTAATTTTACAACTTATATGCAAAGAGCATTTCTGGGATTGTGGAGACATCTGTCAGATAAAGGTTAAAGTGCATTTTATCAAAATATTGTCTAAAAATGGTGAACAAAATAGTAGTGAAAACAATTTCTCTTTAAGCTTGTCCTAGTAGAATATGAGGAGACTCATTTTTAATATAGATCCCATTTCTGAGCTTGGTAAAGTAATTAACATGTTTTAGTGGTGACCAGTGTTGCTTGGCTTATGTGATGTACTAAAAGTAAACACAAATTGTGTGCCTTCAGTGGCCATAGTCATGTAATCTACTAAAAGAAACTCCAGCAACAAAAATCTCCCAAATGATGAAAGCCCAACAGTTACCCCCAAAAGCCATGGAATCAATATGGCAGTGAGGAGTCAGTGTCATCTGTAATGCCACTTTTCAAGTGAAATTACTACAGATGCCAGTTTTTTTAGCAGATTGGTTCCTGAACAAAGAAGACCACAAGTTGCAGCAACAAAATGAGAATAGGGCAGTAGTGGGAATGAGCAGCAGGCAGTGTAACCCTGGTGTACAGTACTACTATGGATTAAGCATTGTGGTACATGTGACCTAACATTCAGATTTAGGATTTAAATGTTTATACACTCTCAATTCTTTGATTGTAGTATTTTTTTAGGAAGGGAAACTCTCTGGCTACAATATATAGTGACCTTATGATGATCTTTTGACCTTGTAGTTTTTTTCTTGAAGCATGCTTTTAAAATTTGAACTTTCCTGTGTGATTTAATACTTTGACCTCAGGTATTTTCCACTGAAGCAAGTCAGACTATTAAAAGAAAGAATATTATTGCCAAGCAAGAATGTTTTCTTACATAGTAATCATATATATTTGATAACGTACCTTTTTTTAAAGACTTGCAAAGCTAATATTACACAATTAAAAGAAATTGCTCCTGACAGCTAATATATTAAAATACTTGTCAATTGCCCTCAAAAAAAAGGAGAAACTAGTTTTACAGGTAAATTCAAATATCAGCTATAGTAGTTTTCCATTTCTACTATACAGAGAGTAAATTCAGCCAATATTGATAAATTGTCATTAAAATTATAATTAGTACTGTCGTATTTGAAGTACAATAGACAGGGCTCATTAAAAATGTTTTGCAGAGATAATTATAAGTATTTTTTAAGAAAGTTTAAGTGGTGGTTCCATTGCTTTCATTTCGGCCATTTATTGTAGCTAATAATTGTGTGCCTTTTCTTACTGTGCATTCCATTGTCTCTGTCATTTTCATTGTTGGTTTTTGCTCTTCTGGCCCCCCAGGATAATTTACACTTAGGTTTTTTTCTTTAATGTTGTTGCCAAACTGATCAAAATCAAAATATCATTGTTAATTAAAAGGAAAAGAAAGAAAATGGACGTGAGAGTATCCATACATTTGAATTTGAAAAAAATCTACTTTGTATTTTAGTTATACTGTGTTTTCCTTTTTAAAAGCAAAATTATTGTGAAAAAATCTGCTTTTCCAAAGGCTGGATCCTGCAGTCTGTGTAACTCCTGACTTACCATTTACTTTGGCAGCTGGGGATCTTCAAAGGGTACTGGCAGGAGTAAGGATTGATGTCCTGTCCCAGTGAAGCTAATGGTGTAAAGCCTATTGAATTACTTTGGTTTGGGATTTGATTCTGTGATTTCAGATAGTTAAAGTTTTGTTTCTAATTCAATTCTTATTGCAAGCTCTGCATGTTTCTTCCTGGTATAGTTGAAGGGAAAACATATGGAGGCCTTCCAGAAAATTGTTTAGGAATTTTTTTTTTTTTTTACTTTAGTGATTATGTTTTTGTTCAGTCTGGGTTATTTTTATTTCAATGCAGCTCACCAGTAATTCTACTTCTTTGAGCTCATTCTGAGCAGTTTGGAAGGTAAAATGAACTTTGAGTCTGTGATCCTGCAATATACATGCTAGCAAAGTCGGATGTGTGCACGGACTTTCTGACCTCATTGAGGAGGCTTGTGTTCACTGGGACTCTAGAATGAGGCCTTTTAATAAAATATGTGCCCTAGCCAGGAATAAAACAGGCATTTCTGTTGATCTGTAAGGAATCTGTCAAAGCTTCTCTGATCAGGCTTTTTTACTATCCCATCTTGAGTCCTTTTTTTAATGACATCTATTATCAGATTGAAATGGCGATTGAGACACTGCAAAAGTCTGATGGTCTGTCCACTCACAGAAGCTCTCTTCTCAACAGCCATGTAAGTTGTCTCTTCTTCACATACACTCTCTCTTGCTTGTTCTGCATGCTTAGCCTGCCTCTAAATGTTTGTTTTATTTTATTATTACTTTTTGCTCTTAATCTTCCCATCTTAGTTGCTTGTAATCTTCTACTACACCTCCCATGGCTTTATTTTGTCAGATTGAATGTCTTTATGGTATATTGCAGAGTGTTACCTGTTTCCTATGCTGTACACCTGTGTTAGGATGAGTTAACACATTTGACTGTTTTGCGGGTTACAGTGTAAATGTCAAGCTAAGGTTCAATTAATTCTAAACTAGCTGGCTTTTGGCATTTTAAATACAATTGTCTGTATCATAAGAACTGTGTACCAGATACTAATTTTGCGGCATGTGAAGAGGAAGAGAAGAAAAAGCACACCTAAATAATATATTCAGGTTATTCCTAGGTGTTTCTTCATTTATTCTGACTAGTGAGTTTATTTTGAAATTACTTATTTAAGAATCCTAAGGATCCTTCTGATGACCTGGTAAAAATTGAAAGCAGTGCCTTAATTTGAAGTACACAGAAATGTCTTATTCATCTGCCTTTTACTTTGTTCTTACCCTGCAAGTCTAACGTTTCATAGACAAAGCTAAAAAAGATATTTGGGGAAAACATGAGCTCCAAATATACTGATAAGTTCATTATATAAAACTTTAAAATAAAGGAAAAAGACGAAGTTAATTTTAAACTTATTATATAAATAATATTATTACTTTGTAAGTTGTTAGTCTTTCTGAAATGTTGGGGTTTTTTCTGTTGGTTCTTACGGTTTGGAATTTTGTATTTTTGCCATGTTGATTGGTTTGTATTCATATTACTTTTTTTTTCCTTCTCAGATTTGCTTATTATATAAATTCAAATACCAATATTGCTTTACAGAAGAAATTGAAATTTAGTTTGCAGTCTGAATGTAGAATATGATAGTAGAGATTATCCTTTGGAAATCAAATTTAAAATGTATGCTTTAGAAGGTTTGGGTTTGTATTTGGATTTTTTTTTTCCTGTAGAGGTCTGGTTTTGTTGAACTTGAAAATGTTTTGTGGAGAATTTAGGCAAACTTTTTTTTCTTAAAACTAAAATTTAAAGAGGAAAACTGTATCATAAAAAGTTATGGGAAATTATATACAGAAAGAAAATTTAAATTCCACCTTTTGTGCTTACAAAATAATTATTTTGAAGATAAGATGGTATCAAAATTATTATTTAAATAATAATAGATATTATTGGACTAATAATATCAAAATCATTGTTTAAATGTAATTTTTAACAGACTGTAACTTTTTCGGGAATGTTTTAGAACTATCTAGAAAGACTTAAAACACTAGAACTATTCTAAGTTTGTGTTTAGACCTGTTAGGAAGTCCATAGTCTTTGTATAAAACTAAGAAAGATTACAAGATAAGCTGCAATGCCTCTGTAAACTGTGTTTCACTCATTCCTAGTTCTAGGCACTGTTCACAGTGTCTTCCCAATAACAAGATTGGCACAGAATATCACAGTCTTTCCAGCTGTGAAGACTTACCACGGTATTCTTGACTGTGAACACTTTGTGAAAAATACTGTGCTAGGGATGTATCTTTCACTCTGTGGGAAAAGAAAAATTTAAAACAACCCTTGTACACATTTTTATGGCAAAAAGTCTTTCCTGCATTTGGTCATTTTGAAAGAAATTTAAAATCTAGATCAAGCCTACAGGATGTTTTGCCTGTTTTTGAAGCAATGCTTATTGTCTTTAAACTCAAGGACAGTGTTAAGGAAGTTTAAGTGTAGATGTACACTTTGTCTCTCTAAACTTTTCTTGAATTTGCCTTCTAATGGTTTGGTTTGGCATTTATTAAATAATTTGCTTAACAGATTTTAAAATAGAATTCTAAATTGTGTTTTTAATTACCTTGTACACTTAGAAGGTGATAAATTAACTTGTGGAAATATTTTAGTTTGGGATTTAAATTTTCAACCTTTGATACCTCAATGAGGTTTTGTAGGATTTATTTTCCTAAATACATGAGTTCTCATTTCAAGGAGTTTGTCATTTCTCCTCTGTTTTCTTTTGTTTCCTGATGTATTTCTGCATGGGACCAACTAATTCAGCCTATTGATAGTTGAGTGTTTTATAAACGTTGCAAATTAGTTGAAATCACACTCAATTTAACAGGTCTGGCTCTGTGAATATTTCATACTTTTCTCCATCTTAGCATTACATTATGGTCAGTACTTAAAATTCATAAGCCACGACTCAAACCTGAACAGTTTTAGAATTGTATTTCAGCTTGATGGAAAAGTGTTTGGGTTCTTAAAAAAGTTGTTTACAATAATGTTTGGATTCAATTTTCTCTTAAAATCATTAATTAACTGCAGTTTTTCTTCTAGGCTATAATCTATGAAGTAAGGATTTCAAGCCCTTGCTACTAAGTAACTCCTTCCAAGAGCAAAAATTCTAGTATTGCACTTAACTTTTGATTTGGCTTTTTGTGTGTTGAATAATGCAAGTTATGTTTCAAATAACATCTGTTAGAAAATCATATAATTAATGAAGTGCACTCAAAGTGATTAATAATAGACTAGAAACCATCTGGAGGAAAATATCTTTAATGCTACATACAGAACTTAATTGCAAAATAATTAATTTTTTGTTTGTCAGTCTTTTGGGATTGACAGAGTTTTTCCCCTTGGGGAAAGTGAAAGTACTTCAAATTCTGTATTGTTCTGATTCAATTCTAGATGTAATAATATATGACAAATGTTATATAAATGTATTAATACAAATAGAAATGTAATAACAGATTTTCAATATGGATAGACTGCAACCACTGAAAGTCATAATTACCTTTGTAAGCCAAGACAGGCTTAGATCAGATCACTAGTGAAATAAGTTTAACACTTTCACACAAAACTCAAATATTAACAATTATACCTTTTCTTGAGCTATATTTCAAAATGACAGATGCTCAGTTTGGAAGCACTTGTGAATGTTAGTACATATAAAACAATCATAAGTCATGATTAACTGTATTTCTTCATTTTCTTTATTTGAAATGCAAAATTGCCTGCAAACCAAGCTAAAAATCTTATGTCTTGGAAGTATTTGCATCTTCTTTCTGTATTTTTCTAGAGGTGAGAAAATTCTAGCGATCCATGACAAGTACTGGGAAAAATAAGGAAAATGTTGACTTATCAGAAAACAAAAACAGTGACATATAATGTATTCTCAGACTATATTGGTTTTGCTATATTTTGTCATTTTCCTTTAATACTAAATCTAGGAGCATTAAATTGTCCTTTTAACTTTTTTTTGTATATTAGCGACAGCTACTAGTTGTTTCATGAGTGTACTGTACTTAGAACATGCAGTGATGTTACATAAGGACTCTTCTTGCATGTTTCTAATTATCTACCACAATTACATGAAAAGATTACTGTTTTTCCAAGAAACTCATTCTGTTCCATTTGGAAGTCAAAGGCAAGCAGGCTACACCTGAAAGGGTTTGTATCCCTAATGATTCATAGACGTACCAATTATTTTCAATGTTACCTAGGTAGCTCTCTGACTTTTATAGAGTAGCTTTTTTTTATCTGTATCTTAATGTTTTTAACAACAAAGAGAAACAGTATCATTTTCCAGTTTTACAAATACATTAATTACCTATTGTGCCCAAGGAGTTTGTTTTCTGCAATTTATGTGTATTACATTCATGATTCCTTTATTTCTTTGTGGTACTAACAATTTGTCTCCAAAGCATAGATACCTTTATTACATACTGTGTGTGGTACTGAATCAAAAGTATTTCAAGAAAAGGGCACTTTCCTGAGGTCACAAGTGCAATGAATTCTGGTATTCCCTAGTAATTCTGAAGATATTAAAGCATTATTGTTTAACTAACATTTAAAGACACTTTGAGGAAGAAAGTAATTTTTAATAGACCTGAAGAGTGGTTCCAACTGTCAGAAGTTAATGCTGTATGGCTACAATATTTTCAATAAAGTATATAATAGGGTGGTTTTTTTTCTGTTTTGTATGTGATCTAGCTTCAGTGGCTTTTAGACAACTATGAAACTGCAGAAGGAGTGAGCCTTCCAAGAAGTACCCTTTACAACCATTACTTAAGACACTGTCAGGAGCACAAGTTGGATCCAGTCAATGCTGCCTCCTTTGGAAAACTCATACGGTCAATCTTCATGGGACTACGGACCAGAAGACTTGGAACTAGGTTTGTGCAATTGAAATTCTGAATTATAATACAAAATAAAGGTAATAATTATGAATAAGAAACTAGTCTGCTAGGAAAAAGAGTACATAAGACCTGCATTAAAATATTAGTGTTTTTCTGTCAGTTCTGTTTCTTCTTGTTGAACAGTTCTAGGTTTTTTCAAGATGCTATTATAGTTTTATTTCTTCTGCTTTTGACAGTTAATGTGTTTATATTTTGGTAACTGCACTTCAGATTTTTATCATTACAAATGAAACATAACTTTCTATTTGGAAATCACTAAGAATACTATTTGCCCATACTAGATAAATTGTATTTATTTGCATTTTATTTTTCTTACTGAAGTGGAGTGCAAGTTAGTATGCTGATAATATTTGTTTAAAAGAGTGAGTTAATTTTCCAAAGGTAGTAAAATGACACTCATGTAAAACAGGTATGACAGGAGAGCCAGACCTGATTTGTGTGTTTTGTTTTCCAGTCAAGGTAAATTGTAAAGTAAATGTAAAGAAAATATGTAAAAGTAGTATTACTGCTCTTTTAATGCTTGCTCTTCCATAAAGGGGGAACTCCAAATATCATTACTATGGGATTCGGGTCAAGCCAGACTCTCCTCTTAATCGACTACAAGAGGACATGCAATATATGGCCATGAGGCAACAGCCCATGCAGCAGAAACAGAGGTAAAGTGTGAAACACAACTATTCACGCTATTTCTCATTCATCAAGTCTTTTCCTTACATGGACAAGTTCAAATTCCTGTTCAGCTTTTTTGTTGTGAAAACAAACATGTGCTGAATACCCAATTGATGTCAATGACGTCAGGCACCACTCCACTCAAAGTGAAAGAATATTTACCTAGAAATTGTCATAAATTTGCAGAAAATAAATAAGAATAAAATTATCTATAATATTAACAGATTCTTCTTAACTATATCAAATTCTTGTCCCACAAGATGAATAAAAGCAGTAAGAGCTTTAATTTCAAACATTGCTGTTTCTTTTCACTGCTGTATCATTTTATGTTCACACTTCTTATCAGAGAACTTACAATTTAGTAGCTTGGAATTTATTTCATGTCCCTCCAAGTACATGTAAGTATATTCCCTTAGTATCTGTTGTTCCTGAAGAACCTGTGAAGGCTCAGAAGTAGTTGAAAACTGTGGCACAGGACTGTACTGGTGATGAAAGAATGTGTGAATATGCATATTAAAAACTATGTTAAACAGAAAATTAATTATCTTTGAAAATTAATTATCTTTGAAAATTAATTTTGATTTGACTGGTGTTACTAGCCAGTCATATTGCCCTAAAGTTAAATATATTAGATGCATAATTTCATGACACTCATCGATAGAAGAGCACCACATCAAGCAAGTCATCTTTAGAACACTTACTCCTCCAAAAACCTTCAGTTGAATGAACAGTTTGGTATAGTGTACCAAGCATATTTTGTGTCCTTGTACACAACTGAGATATGGAAAACACAAACTTTTAACTTCAGACTTTTCAAACTTTAACTTCAAACACAAAGATTGTTTTGATCTGAAATGATTTTACTGTCATTTCCAGACAGTACAGATTATTTACAACACTAAGTGGAAGCTCATGGTAAGATATATATATGGTTGTAACTATCTTTTTCTGAGCATAATACAGGAACATGAGATGTCTCATAATAACATCATGTAGAAATTGCTTATTACAAAAACCATGGCAGAATTATATAGTAAGGAATGATGATAGATATTTACAAAATCTCCCAGCAAGCTTATTTTACCCACTCAATCTCATTCACTTAGACATTTCATTCACTTGCATTCAAAATTACATATGTGCACCAAAACATATGGTCTAACTAGAATTATTTCTGGAAAAATGATGCCATCAGCTAAACATTGTCACATCTCTTGTCTTCTTCGTGATTCACAAAAAGTGATTTTGGAATTTCATTATATAACTGTTAGGACTGGATATTTCTTTTTGTATTATTTGCTTGATTATTTTATTTAAGACCACTGTATGTCTTACATAGCTCCCTTATTTCCCTTACCTAAATATGTTTGGCATCATTTTCTTAACTTTAAGTCAGTGTGTTTCTTGATTATATCTGAACAAAATCACACATACAGCACTGTGTGCAGTTAGTGCACACTTCTCTGCCTCATGTTTTGCACTTGCACACGTGTACCTGCACCAACATGCACCCAATTCAGGCTCAATTCACACCAATCCTAAGCTCTGCTGTGAGAATCTGTAAAGGTGGTGATGATGGGTGGGAACTGCAAGGTACCATTATGCACAATAGGTAGCTGTGACATGAGAAGTACTGTGCTATAGAAGACTCAGTATTTAACTTCAGTGTTTGATATATGAGAGTATGTGTTCTTATCATTGTTATCCACGTGTATTGAAAAATTCTAGCAGGATTTATTAAGAGAGAACTAAAAAACTGAATATTGTAATTTTCATGATTATGGGACTATTTCTCTTTCATCAGCTTATTAATATTTCTAGTAGTTATTTTGTCTTTTAAATTAGTGGTAAATTGCAGTCAATATACTTTTTTTCTGGGTAGTTATACCAATTCTACCATCTCTGTCAGACACATCTAGTTGAATAAATACTTCTAGTTCTCTTCAGCAAAGGCTGTAGACTGAATGTATGCCTCATTTTTCTTCATTCCTTTTCTTAATTTGGGAACCATGAAGCTTTTGGATTTGCATAACTTCAGTATCAAAAAGTGCTTGTTTTCAAGTCTTCGTTATCATGAGCCAGCATTGTTGTTTCTTCTTAAAAGTCATGAAACATTACCTTTGTTTTACAAAATTATGTCAATCTGTGTGGAAAGGGAAGGAATTGATTCTTTTCGGTATAAATTTGCCGGTGTTACAATATGCTGTTACTAAGCTAAATTCTAGCAGAAATTGGGAGTACTGCTGGAATATCACCTTTGTGAATTCTGTAATTCATTGTTAACACTCTGGCTTCCCTTAGTGTTTCTTTCCTTCTGTTTTTTACAAAGTAAGTAAGAATCTCTAAATTCTTTTGACACTTTTCCTGAAAATTTTATTTTGAGATGGAAAAATCAAACTCAGTGTTCCATTTATGAAGAAGTAAACAGAAAGGATAATTTTGTACTTGATATTTTGCAGGTATAAGCCTATGCAGAAAGTGGATGGAGTTGCAGATGGCTTCACAGGAAGTGGTCAACAGACAGGCACATCTGTTGAACAAACTGTAATTGCCCAAAGTCAACATCATCAACAGTTTCTAGGTACGAAAGCAAGTTTTATACTGCTATATAAATAAGTAAGATGATCTTTGTTTTCACAGTGAATATCAAGCCAGACAAGTAAAATAGTTGCATCTGAAGTTATCATACCCTCTGTAAAATCCTTACTCTCAACAGAACTGAAAGGCACTTAAATTACACTTTATGTAATTTAAGTTTTATGTAATATTTAATATGCATAATGTAAGTATAAAAGGAAATGTAGGGAAAACAGTGTGAGGTATACTTCATATTACATAAATGTGAAGTTGCTTTGCATAATTATATTAAATGTGCATATTGAAATTCCTGCTATGAAAGTTGTTTCCTTCATGTGCATTACAGTGCATTTTATTTCATGAAAGTTGGCACAGGGGGATGGCACGGCGCTACTATCCAGGTTAGCCACTCCTGGCTGTCTTGAAAGGGTGTTCTAGTGTTGTGAGTGGAAAAAGACAAATAGTTTCAACTGAAAATTCAAAGGTCACGTTTAAAAATATCCAAATTGTGGATTTGTTGACCAGTTAAGCATGTATTCCAGTCACAGAAACAAATCATAATTTAGTTAATTGTTTATGTAAAAAGAATCCTTGGCTGTGCTGATAGAGTGTCCTATTAGTGTAGGCTTATTTGGTTGGGATTTTCAACCACCAAATCCTTTGGCTTGATTTTGCTATTACTAAAACCATTTGGAGCATAAGGGTAGCACTAAAATGTTCTGAATCTTCTTTTCCAGGTATCTTTCAGTCCAATATTTTTATCTTACCAGCTTGTGTCCCAGAAACATTTGTGCCAAATAGTAAAAGCACACATTGGCCCTGTTTAAAAGTCTAGTCAATTAAAATGTCAAGCAAAAATGTATATTGAGTTTATTAAGCCCCATCACACCTGGCTGCATGGAAGCTCTTCAGCTGAGCAACAAAAAAATTATTCAAGGATTAGTCTCTTGTGCACTGACTCTACATATTTTCTTCGTAATAGTCTGAAAAAGCATGTGTTAGGTTCTCCATATATGTATACTATGTACACGATAGCATTGTAATCTAGTCTAGTATAATTTTGTATTTATTTTTTACTAAAAATTATTAATGTATTTAGTATTTTGGCATACAACAGGTATTAAATAATTTCCCCTTTGACTATTATGACCTTTGGAATTTATTTCTTTGTATAATCCTTAAATTTTTTTTTAACTATACTGTAACTGGCGCTTCATTATGTTGTTATGACAACAGATGCATCTCGAGTACTGCCAGAGTTTGGAGAAGTTGAAATATCTTCTCTGCCAGATGGTACTACCTTTGAGGACATCAAATCACTACAGAGTCTTTATCGAGAGCACTGTGAGGTACTTCCTATAAACCATTTATTTTCAAAAGTTTATGACTTTTACTGAAGGCCAGTACAGGAGAATAATTGCCCAATATATTGTAGCCATGATGGTGGCATGTGACTTTCATGACAATATTTTACGTATCTCAATGAAAACAAGAGCAAAAAGGGTTTTCTGAATGATCCTCTTTACAGGGGAAAGAGTAATATGTTATAAATACTGAGAATAAAATGTTGTTATATGTACGTTTTTTCGGAATGTTAGACTTTAGATTGTGTATGGAGATATTTGGTTTAGTCAAAAGCAAGTGTAAATCAGGTTAGATTATAATTTTATTTTACATTAAAAGCAGTAACATTTTTCTTGTATCAAAGAAACATTAATACATTTCAACCACATTTGATACTGAACAATATATCTTTTAAAATTATTTTTGAAGGTGCTTCCAACTTAGAAGGCATTATGAAAAGGAGTAACATGTCAGGTTTACTTTTCTATTTGCAGCAGCAGTAAATAATTTCTGAGCCTAAACTCCTCTGACATGTTTATATAGTAAACATAGGCCATACTAGTTTCCAAAGGCTTCCATGCAAGCCTTATGCAAGTCTCTGTGCACAACAGTTTATAGTGCTGAATAATTTATGGGTGTCAAAGATAATAAAACAGGTACCATTTATAACCTGAGAAATACACAGTTTGCCTTGATTCCACTTTGTGATGAAGGTAAAAAGCTGTAGATCTAGTTGGAGTTGGGAGTGGAGGGATTCTGGGGAAAAGACAGTATGATCTCATCTTTGATTTTTTCAGGCAATACTGGATGTGGTTGTTAATCTTCAATTCAGCCTGATAGAAAAATTGTGGCAAACTTTCTGGCGCTATTCTCCTTCTGCTCCACCTGATGGCACTCCTGTTAATGAACCAAGGTCAGTAAATGTTTCTCTTATGTTTAATGTGTCTCATGATAATGTAAGTGTGAAATTATAAAAATCATATTAGTTTTAACATAGTAATTTTTTCTCCTATGATTATTTTCCAAATTAAATTTATGTTGTCTGGCAGTTTTGTATGGCCTGGGTGTATGCCAAAGGTCAGTCTTGAAACAGTTAGTGTCATCCATGTCCATTTTGCATGGACATGGAAAATGTCCATGCTAGAGTGAAGTTGTCTCTTCCCAATATTCAATCCACTTCTTCTAAGCCAGAAAGATCATTCATATGTCTGCACTATTTATGAGCTTTAGGAGAATTATGGAGACATTTTTAAAATCCATTTCCATGTGAGACAACGTGTAAATAAGTTATATTGGGTGCAACTGAGACATCTGTGACACCTGCATTTTAACACCCAGGTTTTTACCTGCTGTAAATCATGGAATCATAGAAACTTTATGTCAGAAAAGTCAAATTCAACTGTTAACCTAGCACTGCCGTGTTAGCTGCTAAACCATACCCCTAGTTGCCATAAATGCATTATTGTTTATTAATTTGCTACATTTTTTTTAACACCAGCAATCTGAGCGAAATAGAAAGTCGACTTCCTAAAGCAAAGCTGATTACTCTGTGCAAGAATGAGTCTATTCTGAAATGGATGTGTAACTGTGACCACGTGATGTACCAGGCTTTGGTGGAGATTCTCATTCCTGACGTCCTTAGACCTATTCCTAGTGAGTTCAACATCTGAAACATTTCATAAAGATTTTTCTGTAAGCATGTATATGATGGAAATGTACTTGTGCTTCATAGGATAGCTTAAGGAAAAAGTTTGAAAGTTATACAAAAAGTTATACAAAATACTGTATAATTTATCTGTATTTTTGTTGTGCAAGGAGTTGTGCTGGGAAATGCCTACGACACATATTAGTCTTTGATTAGTCTGGAAGACAACTGTGGTCTTTGTGATTCCATGTTTGGAGGTGTGGTCCTTTATCCCTAACTGCTGAAATCAATTCTAATAATTGCTAAGGCAATGAAAAATTCCTACTCCAATTTATTATTCTAATCTACTGTTTTCCTGTCATACATCCTGCAGGAAATAGTGAGTGATTGTCCAGTCATATCACCATTACCAGGAGTAGAGCTTTCTTTACAAATTTAATTTTACTAGAATCTCTCATTGCTCTAGCAATGTATTTTTATGGCTGTCTTTGGTAGAAAACAAATTTATGTGAAGAAAGTTGAACTTCATGAAGTATTTATTGTCTCACATACACTGTCCAAAATGTTATACTGAAATCATGCTAGCAGCCCACTAAAACCCTCGTAATTCCTATGTATTATCTTCTTCCAATGGAAAAAAAACACAGTGTTTATTTTAAAAAGTTGGATTGATTTTTTTTTTAATTAGGGCTGTAAGTAGTTTTGCAGGTGACAAAGCTATATTGTCATGCTGTGAACACCTCCTCTGTTATAGTGAGTCCAGCAGTAATTAGCGCTCACTAAGAATATTTGGTGGTTGTACCTTGCAAAAAAGTTGTATTGACTTCTTGCTTGCCAGTGGAATAAAATCAAGTTTTAGCAAATTATGTATAATACCAAAAAAATTGAAACTGGAAATGTATAAAATGCGAAGGTTTGTCATTTACAGTGCACATTTTACCTTTCGTTTAAGGAACTAGTAAGTTCTTGGTAGCAATTGGCATAATTTGTGCATCTATATAGCAGAATAAAGGAAAAATGTTTTCACAAATGCATGCAATTATTGACAACTTTTATTTGTGTAAATTATTTTGCATTGGTTTATATTTAAGGTTTTACTTCTCTAATGACAATACCATTAGGTAGGATTTTACAGTAATATAGTGTATCATCAACAATTAGTTAATAATAAAAACTCCCACAAATTTAATTATAACATTTAATAGGTTGAATGAAAACTCTCACTTGCAAAAGCAAGTTAATTTCTGAATAAAAAGGTGGTGCAGACAATTTTTCATTAAACTTGATCCTCTCCTTTTCAGTTGCTTTTCCTGTAAAGCCTGG
Organism: Camarhynchus parvulus; assembly: GCF_901933205.1. Classification (NCBI taxonomy): domain Eukaryota; kingdom Metazoa; phylum Chordata; class Aves; order Passeriformes; family Thraupidae; genus Camarhynchus; species Camarhynchus parvulus. The sequence goes on from NC_044601.1 coordinate 43,328,015, forward strand.
CAGTCTCTAGAGAGATGTTAAAATGACAACATGCTGTCTTCCTGCTTTGCTTTGTAAGATGCATTGGGCATTGCCAATACAGGATTTCAAGAAAATGGGCAAAATCAATTAATATCAATAACTAGATGCATCGTGTCCTTTTCATGCTATTTCTTTCTTTCTAGAATTACCAGTCATATTTGAATAATTGATACCTACTGTGTTTGACATTCCTGTTTTGGGGATGGTTATCAAACTGTTGGATTCAAACATCTCATCTGATCCCAGGACAAATTCATCCCAAGAGACTTTTTGTGAACAGTCTAGTGGTTTTCTGCTCAGAATTGCACTTGCTGAGCTACATTTAGAAGGCAGCTAACACATTATCTTACTTTATCCTTTAGGACCAGCTAACTAAATGGCTTTTTTACCACCTTGCCTTTAAATGGTGGGCCATCCAAGTTTCTTCTTCACTGTTAAATAGTTCAAATCTTATGATTTTTTAAGCTCCTGCTTTTGAATAAAAGCATTTCCAGTCATTACAAGAGACTAAAATAATGGGTTAAGGTTGAATATGGCAAAAATGCAGCTGGGTGAATCATCCTCTGTGGGAAAATAGCAGTTTGTAGGAAAGTTTGGACTCTGTAGAGGTGCTGGGACTATCAATGCTTCATTAAAGGCATATTTATGATTTTCTTTTTAATAAATGGGAAGAGCAGCAGCTGCTGCTGAAAATAGAGAAAAATATTAATTTGAAAAGGGCTTGAAGAAAGCCCTTTTTTTGTTTAGATCTTTAGTGTTTTTTCTTTGAGACAAGTCCTATTGTTGATATATATTACTGGACTAGAAAAAAAAAGACTGTTGAGGAAAAAAATAGTTTTATTTTTAACCTCTGTATTAAATTTATCAGCTGAAATATTTCGCACCCACAGAATGAGTGAAGAATTGCTGGGTATAAAACAACAAATTCAGTTTCCTAAGAAAGTGAAATGCTGTCCATTGGAGTAAGGAATAAAGACCATAATTATCTAGTGTCCTGTTACATTTTAGAGTGGACATCTTGCATCTTCACGTATGGCAGAATGGACCGTAACAAATTTGATTGTGAGTTAATTTCCATGATAGGTGGAGAATTTATGCAAAATACATTTCCATGCCATATTACACAATTCCAGACAGACAAAATATTGAGGTACTGGAAAGACTGTAAGGCTCAGTTTTGTACAAGTCAGGGGGGTTTTGGTTCAGAAGTCAAGGTTTTTAGATGCTTATGCAAATCAACCTTTCTGTAACTGCCATTGCCACATCCTTTAGTGTGTGACTAGAAACACTTAATGGTTTAAGCCCTTTGCACCATGCTTATCGTACAAAGATTCTTTGAAAGGGTTCAGATGAACTTACAAGTTCAAGGATATAGGTGCTTATGGTTTTGGTAATGGCTACATGTGTACTTAGGGATATGAGAAAAATTCTGTATTTAATATATTTCCAAAGGTCATTAGAAATTCATGATGGCTCTATGCAATACTCATGCCTGATTACTACTTTAGCTATTTTATTTCTTCAGAACTTAGAATTCCTTTTATTTGTTCCTTTTTCTTTCTAGTTAAAGGCCTTTCTTAAGGCCTGAGCTGCTTTTCCGTATTTATTTTTAAAGGAGATCAGCATTACAGTGATGCAAATAATTTTGTAACATATATATATAAATACACTTGGGTAAAAAAGAGTCATGAGAACATTCGAAGTGAAAAAGTGGTAATGTTTTTCTTAAATGTCTAAGTACTATTCATACAGTATTTACATTATTACTTCCGTCTTGTCTGGTAGGTAAGAAAATGTGAATGAATACATAGTCAATTAGTAAGTGCACAGAAATAATTTACAAAGCAACACAAGTGAACTAGGGGGTTGACAGGGTTGAAGAAAAAAGCTTGTTCTTCACATGTAAACCTTAAAGGAGAAAAAAACCTGATACCATAAGAGAGCTCAGCTAACACAGATATTTTGTAAGATCAAATTGTGATCAGCTAAGCATTCAAAGGTGTGGTGAATTATAAGAATTACCAATATGGATTTTACTGCTTCTTACTGCAAGTTTGAAGACATGTGAAAAAGATATCACAAAAAATATAGTTTCTCTTTTAGTAAATTTACATTTCTCTTAGACAGCTTTATTTTAAAAAGGTATTATTAAAAAAAGATATTACTTCCTTAGGTTTTTTCCTCTTCACTTTTGTAGTTGCTTTCATTCTCTAGTAATCTTCAGAAACCTTTAGTTTTTTCTTTTTTTTGCCTACTTTTTGCAACAGTTTGAGTGTAGTGCTGTTATGTCAATGTGCAGGGTTTAGGCATGGGAAACCTGGGTTTCTATCACTCAGAAGAAATGATTTTATTTTTTCCAGATACTGTTCCCTGGGACAATACTTCCTGTCCTCCTCTTTTGAAAAATTAAAATTTCTGGTTTTAGTAATGCAGAGTGCTATAGGGGCTTCTTCAGTGTCTCTCTAAATCTGTCAGCCATTCAGCATTTCTGTGGATGCTATAGAAAAGAAACAAAATGCACACAGATTTCACAGTCATTTGAATAATTTCACTTTCTGTCAGTGAAACACATTCCTATATCTTGCTTATTGATGATATCCTTAAGGACTGCATATGAATGAAATTTATTCTTTAAAACTGAATTAAGCAGCACTATGACATAGTTTAAGATTACTTTGGACTTATTTGAGGAAACTGCAATATACCTATAAGTGGATTTTTCTCCAGACTTTTGCTTTTTGAAAGAGGTGTCTAGGTAAAATGGAAAGCTGAAAATTTGTGGCAGAAAATTCCACCACAACTGCTGCAATGAGTGTTGTTCTTGTATAGGAGTGCCCCCAACAATACTGCTAAGTCGCAGATTTCTTTGGAAGATTGTCTGGTGAAGAAGTCAGAATGTTTATTAAACCAAAAGTAAAAAGAATTATTACTTATATTATTAATACATTATTGTGTGAATTTTATCTCTTTTATCTCAGTGAGGCATTTTGAACCTAGACTAGATTTGTCTAATAAGTAAATGCAGCAGACCTGAAAGTTGGGTACAGAAGTTCTGAGGATGCAAAACATTTCAAGACAGGTGCACTGCTTTCTTTTCATTCTGTTTTTATTCTCCAATGCGCAGGTGCCTTGACCCAAGCCATTCGCAATTTTGCAAAAAGCCTTGAAGGTTGGCTTTCAAATGCCATGAACAATATTCCACAGAGGATGATACAAACCAAGGTAGATGAAACTTGAAGTACTATTCTTGCAGTGGCAAACCAAGTGGACAATAGCATCTAAAAGGAGAAGCATTTTAACATTAATGCTAAATTTCATGTTTAGCATCAAGTATCAAGTAATGGCAGAGGAAGTAATATTACTTGATCTGCTACATGGTATAATTAAGATATGAGGACTCATTAATATACACTATTAAAATGAAAGTCAACACTCAATCTGTAGAATTAATCTTTGGAGCACAATACTTAAAAATAAATTTCTTCATAGGTTGCCGCTGTAAGTGCCTTTGCCCAGACTCTGCGAAGATACACATCTCTTAATCACCTGGCTCAAGCAGCTCGTGCTGTGCTTCAGAATACTTCTCAAATCAACCAGATGCTCAATGATCTCAACCGTGTTGATTTTGCCAATGTTCAGGTAAAATTTCGTTTTGAATAGCAGGGGTTTTTTAAGTTTGATTTCTTCTATGATTTTGAACATTATTGTCAGGCATCATTCAATCAAGAAAGACAAGTGCTAATATTTTGCTCATTCATATACATTGTGACTCAGTCCAAATGTGACAGCTTATGCTTTAGGAAAGTAAGAGCTCAGAACCACTACCTGTTTCAGTTTGCTGTCTTGAAATGCACATATTCTTCCAACTTCTATGCAAATGGAGAGCAAATACCTTCTTAGAATGGGTACCATGAATCGTGTCTTACTAATAGCAAAAATTATATTTTAGGATTAGAATTCAGTAGCATATCTTCTGAATGTCTCTAAAGTTATTAAATGCATAGCATTTTCAGTAGAGACTGTCTCCATAAATTAATATTAAAACCCCATATATTAGGTTTTTTTTTTCTACATGTCTCTGCCTAAATTTACAAGATCTCCTGAATAATGGATTAGATAAGTATGGTTGGAACCTATAGAGTATAAATTCGTGTTTTTACTAAGCTTAATTTCTCCAGATGTTTCTGCTTGTCTGAGGAAAAATACTTTTGTCCTTTCGGCCAGTGAAGTGAAAGGTTTCGGATTCCTGGTAGTTCTCTGTTTCTCTTAGTTGTAAAAGTGTGTTTTAATGTACTCGTTAACACACTTAACAGAAATCTAGTCAAGAGCTCTTGACCAAAGATACAATATATTAAGTACAGTAATATGTTGACATGGATACAGAGTCTGTGAATGAAATGTTAACTTGGCACATAACAACTAAAGTTTAAATGGAAATGGCTTGCAGTTAGCGAGCTGTCATTTTTTTCTCATTTTCTGAATTTAACAGTTAACTTTAATTAAACTTGGTAACACTGACTAAATTGCTGATTGCTGTATAGCATGTTTCTCCACTTGTGTGCAGCTTGTCTTTAAGCTATGTGTAATCTATTACTGTGTAGAGTCAGCAAACAGTCCTTGTTTTCATACAAAGTTTCTTTTGTAACAGGATTTGTCTTTAAGCTTAACTTCTTCAGAACAAAAGGAACGTTGCACTTGATTTCTCACTACTTCTTTTATTACTTTAGTCTCCTGCATTTGACTCTTCTTCTTGCTTGCCCTGCCTGAAATCCCAGAAAAAAATTACAAGATATAAGTATTTCAACAGAAAAATTACAAAATTGGAAGCCTTTTTTCACAAATGAATGTGGGAAACAGGAAACTTCTTTGTTTACATTGTTTGTTCTAATTTCTTTATTTGATGTCTGTTCTTTCATGCTATGCTTTTCCCACCTATTTGCTTTCAACAAAATTACAATAGATGTAAAATAAAAAACACTTCTTAGTCCGTCTAGTAAGTGGGTCCAGTCTCTTTCACCCATTGAACAGCTTAACCTTTGAGATACAACTACGTTGTGTGCTTTGGCTTATGTATTGTCAATTCAAGAGCTGCCATGTGCTATAACAGGAGCAGGCTTCCTGGGTATGCCAGTGTGATGACAACATGGTTCAGAGACTCGAAACAGATTTCAAGATGACTCTTCAACAGCAGAGCACTCTGGAGCAGTGGGCTGCCTGGCTTGATAATGTAATGATGCAAGCATTGAAACCGTATGAAGGAAGACCCAGCTTTCCTAAAGCAGCACGGCAATTTCTGTTAAAATGGTCTTTCTACAGGTAGCATTTAATAGATTTTAAAACATTCTAACTATTCTATTAATTGCTGAATTGTGCATTGTAATAAAGTTGATAAATCTAATGTCAAACAGTGCCTTGGTACATCATGAAAAACATGGGGTTTTTTCAGAGAACTTCTGTTATTAACCTTGAACTCAGGGCTACCAGCAAATGAACAGGGACCTAAATGGCCCTAGTTTATTGTTTTAAAGGCCATCTGAAAATGAATGCAGGTGTAATTTTGTCGAGAGTTAGAAACAGACTATGAATTGTTTTGGTTAAAAAACTACGCAGTTATTAAGTCACTGTTTTTAGTATTACTTACTAAAACATTGTGGCATCAATGTTTATTAGATAAGAAAGGCAAAAGCTATTTTTAATACATGAAAAGAACATTAAGACAAGCATTTCATGTTAGCTGCTTATTGAAACAGTTATCAGAGTAAACCTTGTTCTTTGAACCTGACTGTAGTGACTGCTTGCTGAAGATACGAAGACATAATATGAACACACAATAAGTCTGTATTTTTTTAATTTTAAGTTTCAAAACTTTTTAAATTCTGGCAATTAAAAGCATTGCCATGGAAAGACTGACACAACAGACATTATTTAAGCAACAGTTTCTTGAAAAGCAAATTGTTTTCTTGCCATTTTAGTTGTTTATGTTTTCAACAAAGTTTCTTTCAAGTTAAGTTTTACTCTTGTTCAGTTAGTGGTAGTTATGCATAGGTCAATACCAAAACCAAACCAGTCTGGTTATTTCCTATGTGGTGTTCAACAGTACGTTCTGAGAAAGGAGAGAAGCAAATGATTGCCCTTTCCTGGTCATCCCTTTAAAACAGACATTTGAGGATAATGTTACTTTTGAGAATATTGGTTTTGAGGTGAAATGTCTGTCTACATGGGTAAATGTTAAAATGGCTGTGACATACAATACATAAACATATATATATTCTTTTATTTTCAAATAGCTCAATGGTGATTCGGGATTTAACCTTGCGCAGTGCTGCTAGCTTTGGCTCTTTTCATCTGATCCGCTTGCTTTACGATGAATACATGTTTTACTTAGTAGAACATCGTGTTGCTCAGGCAACAGGAGAGACACCTATTGCAGTTATGGGAGAGGTAAGACAATATGTAAGAGATTAGATTGATAGATTTAGTGATGAATTGGAGAAAGTGTTTTTGCACATTTTTAGGGGTGTATGTAGAATGGTCGGATGTTCTGCAGTATTACAATAGACTGAGTTACAGATATATGCAGTGGTTTTAAACTTGTTTTACTGGTTCATTGTAAGAGTATTAAAATAACATTGAATTCTTATTTCTAAATGAACTTACTCTTTTATGAATCTGCACACAGATTCATACGCATAGTTTGAAAAATGTTGATCAACCTGCAACCATTTTCCACTTTTTGAGACCTGAATATTTTATGTGAAAATAAAAAAGAGCATAGTAATAGAAAAATGTTACTTCTGTGGATCTGTTTACATGCATTTGCACACATAATTCCCCCACAAAATGTATACCTTCTTTGACATAAGAAGGCTGGTTTACATGCAGAATTTTAGCTGGTAAAGACTGGTTCACATACCAGTGCAGACATACATAGAGGTTTGCAACACATTTGATTTTCATACAGTTGTTTCAGAGACTATTGGCTTGTAAAAGAAGATCTAGTCTCAAAGCACAACTATTTTTTATACTTAGCTATGGCATTTGCAAGGCAAAGATTCTCTTATCCCTATTCTTTTCAGTAGTTCATCTGACCTTTTGTTTTGAGTGAGACAGTAAGGAAAGCGTGAACTTTTCCAAAAGAATAATGCTTCAAAGGTGCTGGAAAATGGATATATTTGAAAATATGCTAAATCGTTAATAGGACAGATTTGTTACGTTTTTACACTTGCAAGTCACTCTATCATGTTCTGTGTTACCTATAAATTGCAGGTAATTTTGCTCGTTGAGTTGTCATTCTTCCCACAAGATATATTGATAGGCTTATTAAATATTATAAAGAGATAATATACTTTCAAGAGAAGTTGGAAGGTGTCTCAGATTGCTTTGTCAAATTATTTTATATCATGTGTCATGACATGTTTCAGAAAAATTAAATAATTTTTCTGCTTAGTAGAAAGACCCACCATCAGTATAGATGCTCTTACATTTCTTGCCTTCTTTTTGCAGAAAGTACTACACAAGTATGCAGTTACTACATTCTTGTTGTCTCAGCAGACTTTACATGATAAAGACATAAATGTAGCATAGGGCCTCTAAAAAGTTTATGAGACTGAATATGGAAATACTGTGAGGGAGTAAGTATTGCAAAATTTTTGGAGGTGAGGGGCAGAATAGAAGTAATACATGAAATGCATGTCTTCTTATATTTCTGTGTATTCAATGGCTGAAATAAAATGAGGGAGATTACAGTCCAACAAGCGCTGTAAAACAGTATAAACTGGTTGCAGCTGAGAAAAGCATTCTCATACTTCTTCCTTCCTCTCCTGTCCTACCTTGGACACAGGTGTTGGCAAAATTCTTCTGGAAAAGACTGGTATCATCATTTATGGCTAGAAATGTATCTATCTAAACAATGTGCTTTTCATTTGATATCCACTGGTAGCATTTTACTCTTCCAAATTTCACACAAGAGAAACTGACGAAGGAAAGAGAAGAAGGTTTCTAATTCACATGCAGCTTCTTTTAAAAGCTCTGGATTTTGATGTAAATCAGTTAACAGGTTATAAACCCTTTCTCAGCAGTGCCTTTCATCTGCCTTCCAGGTAGATTAACAACACTGTGACATACTTCATTTTGCTCAAGCACAGTTAAAATGGTGCCTGGGAAATTTTAAAGAGAGTTTTTTGTTATCATATTGGCAGTTCAGAATGAATATCCACTATAATTTATGGCTTTATAAGACACAGAAATAGCTCACTTCAAACAGCAAAGGCCCTGAGAAGGCAATCTTTAAAAAGTTTGTATTTCTCCATTCTAATTTTTGAGGGTTTACTTAGTGATAATTGTCTTAATAAGCACAAGACTGAAATGGAATGAGAAATTGTTCTGCTATGGCAATGGCTGCAGCTAAGATCATGCATTTGAATGAATGCATCAAACCAGTGGAGCACAGATTTCCTACATCATAGATATTCTAAGTCCACATTTGCTTAAGACTGTGTCCATTTTTTAATTGTTTATTTTGCAGTTTGGTGATTTAAATGCTGTGTCCCCTGGAAATATGGATAAAGGTAAGTGTTTTAGTATCTCCAGGGTATAATTCTGTTTAGACCTAATGTGTCTCTGAGCAAAATAAATCCTTATGTTTTAAAACCACAGTCAAACAGAATTTACAGCTGTATCATCCTATAAAGTGCATGTATATGCTGTATAGATAATTGATATAATACAATAGCTGTGTCTCTAATATGCCACATGTAATAAAGACTGGAATATCGTAGGTTTGTTTTACAGTAAGAATATTTTGAAGATGTTTATTATTGTCACAAAGAAATACTCCAATTTTTATGCAAATTTTGTTATATCTAATAGGATGGAGGAGGATAACAGCTGTGGAAAGAAAGACAAGAATAAGCTTATGGATATTTAACTGTAGTGAATGTTTTGCTAAGTCAGGAAGCAGAATTGTATGCAAGTTGTCAGGGAAAATTTAGTTCCTTAAATTCTCTTCCTGCTCTATTTTGACATGCATTCTTATACTGACTACTTGAGTGATTTGGGGTGATTTGACCTCAGAACTCAACTAGTGAATATAAGAAAGTTTGTCAAAATTTGGGGTCAAGTGACCACAACGCTCCTCGCCTCAGTTTCCCTATCTGTACCTAAAAGTAACAACTCTTATTCATCATGTTTAGGAAATTAGACATTTTCCAGTAGGAAGTTAACATTGTTTGTTAGACCTTTTGAGATTCCAGGTTTTTTTTCCACATCAAATGTGTGTAGCTCAAATGATGAAACCTGAATCTGTTTATCTATTTGAGATAACAGTTGACTTCTTTTCCATCAAAATTTTAATTTTTGGTTTATGCTTTATCAGATTGCTCCCCTGTATTTCAACTAATACTTTCAAAATAAAGAGCCTTGTATTAGAAACTTCTCCTTTGTGGTAGTTACATGCTGGTTTCTTTGTGCAGATGAGGGCAGCGAAGTTGAAAGTGAAATAGATGAAGAGCTGGATGAAAGTGGAGAGCCACAAGCTAAGAGGGAGAAAACTGAGCTAAACCAGGCATTCCAGGTGGGCTGCATGCAGCCAGTGCTTGAGAGTGGAGTACAGCAGAACCTCCTGAACCCAATTCATAATGAGCACATTGTTGCAACTACTCAGACTATCAGACAATGCAGTGCTACTGGAAATACATATACTGCAGTCTAATGTGAAATTTCCCCTGGCCTCCGACACACGCCCCATTGCATTAGCTGTTTAGGTTTAAATATGAAAAAGAAAAAAAAAAGAGAATAAGTCCGAAGGTTGACTGTTGTCAAATGTAACTGTTCCGATCATTATTTTGTTGGAGTTGTTAAATGGAATGGGTGTACGTATTTTGCCAGGTCTGTTTAGAAACAAATTTTTGTAAACGAAATCATTTTACTTTGGCCACTCAATATGAAGAGGTTCCTTTGTATCAAATGCAAGGAAGATTTTTGCAAAGTTTAATGTTAATGTTTTGTCCTCTTATAATAATTTAATTTTTTTTCATAGATTTAAAAATATTTTAATGTTAATTATTAGTTATTATGCTGATTTCATATAGATAGGTTTTTAATTAGATGCACTTCTGTGAAATATCAAAAGAACTGTTTTCTTTGATTTACACTGGAGGCATACTTATTTGACAGCAGATGTATCAAATTTGTTATAAAAGGTGCTTTTCATCGTACTACGAGAAGACACTATTTTGATAAAATTGTGAGTATTCAGGGGGATTTTTTGTAATAATGCTGGAGGGTTGAGAAGATCTCCTCATTTCTTCCTCTGAGGAAGAAGCTGTTTAAAGACAGAATTGTATCAGAATGTGGTAATCTGTATGGCATAAATATACCTAATTATCTGAACATGATGTAAACAATGCAAGCTTCATTTAAAATCAACAGTTTCAGATATTATTTGCATACCAGTTCCTCTGTTTTGAAGACTACTGATTCTATATGTGAGGCCACTGAACTGATGCTTTTGATTGTTCAGTGGCACTGTAGTTGTTAGAAACTGAAGCTAAAAAAGAAGTGACTTGATTATTGTTAATTTTAAGTGTATGTGCTACTTATGCTGAACTGGACATACAGGAAAACATTCCATTTGGATGACTTTCTTCTATTCCAGGTCTTTTCCTACTAGTGGTTCAATCTGCTGCTCTTAGAAAAGATGATTTATAGAATGCAAGGAATGTAGCAACCTGCATCATTTTCCTTTCAAAAACATTTCCTTGTTGTTAAAGTGGATTTAAATTTTTACAAAAATTAGACAAGGCAGTGTAACTGGCACACCTCACTTGTACCTATTCCCAATTGTGTAGAATTTGAATAGGTGGCTAGATGGACCATTGCCATTTAAGAATGTACATCAGGGATCATTGTACCTCGGCTATTACATGGTGCCTTAAACAGAACTGAAGCTAAGACTTAGTACTTTTTGTTATTCTTAACTCATAAATTAATTCAACAAGGTGTGCCTGTCATTTTCAAATTCCCTAAGAAGTAAGGACAGGTTACACAGCCTTCAAAAGAATAAAAGGATTTTTTTATTATTAAATAATTTTAATATCCCTCTTAGAATGACAATAGACCTATTTTTTCTCGTTTCTAGCTGGATTTCACTTTAATAGAAATAAAATTTGCTTGGGAATTTGGAAAGCAAAACTAGCTTTAATACCAACTTCAAATGTCAAAATAGATTGACCATAGTCCCAAGCATGATTATATATTTTCTAAACCCTTGCCTACTTTTAATTTTAAAAACTAAAAAGAAATAAATGAGCAGGTACATAATGCAGTGCATGTTTTCAATTTCTATATTTTGTGGTGTATCAGCCAGATATTACATTTTAATGGTTAAATAATATCAGTTTATAGAGACCATATTAATTGACATTAAAGAACTCAAGTTTTTCTTCAAAAACATTTCATTATGCAGACACATGAATTTACTACACTAAAGTAATAGAATTAAATAAGGAAAAAAATCCAAAAAGTGAATGAGAACACAAAAAGATCAACTTTATAGGAAAGACTGTGTAAAAAAAAATAGGATTCTTTTATTCTGGTTTATCTAGTGTGTCTGGAAATGACTTTAAAGTCATATATACCAAATGGGAGAAGAGCATGTAAAATGGAAGTGTATTTATAGCAAACAAGTTTGTTGCTAGAGTTTACATATGCTCCAAATACAGCTGCACATAAACTAAAATGTCCTAACATTACTGGTGCACAAAGAAAAATTTTAATTCCTTTGCAGAATTGTGAACCCATCCAGCTCATTCTGTGTAGGCATAATTCCTACTAATGTCAGTAGATGGCTTTTGCCTCAGCAAAAAGTAAAAGTGACATTTATATTCATTATTTCTAAACTCATAAATGCACTGAATCTCATTATAGATTTTGTTGTCACATATATCGCTCAGTGTGTCCTGATTTTTCCTTAGAAATCAGCACATATGTACCCTTCACCAAAAATGCTAAAACTAAGCTGTGATAAATATTTACTCCCCTTCATTGTGCATTATAAGATGTTTACAAGTAAAATAAAGTGAAATAATTCAACTTTTTTTTCATTTTCAGCTTTTTTTTAATACTGTAGTAGTTGTTTTAATTTTTGTGTTTGTTTGTGTTTTCTTATTCTTTCTTGGTTTAATGTTGAATTTGTTGTTGCTGAGAAAAGAGTACAATTGTAAAAGATAAATCTAGATTGCTAAATATAGTGGGACTTGAGTATCTTTCATTGTTATCTTTCCACTCCACTCAGTTGTTAAATGTCATCAAGTGAAAAACAAAACTGAACAAATATCTGAATACAAAAAATGGAATGTATTTCATAGGTTCTAAAAACAATGAATTTTCAAAACAAATTGGAACTTTCACAGGTTCAGAAAACTGACTGGAGTCTGTATTCTTGCTCTTAAATTCTAAAGATTTTACCAAGTTTTTTTAGAGCAACTATCTTACTATGTTGTAAACTTACATATTTGGGGGTCTTTTGTTTTGTTCTTACTGAAATTTCAATCAAATGCTTAGATAAAACATTTTGCACACCCTTGCTGTTTAATAGCTGGGTTTTAGTCCTTGTTGAAGTAGAGAGATGCGAATACCTCAGTGTGTATTCTGTAATGTGTAGCGTGCGGCTGCATTGCCACACCAGCTCTGACGTCACTGGTCAGTGCTATGGAGAGGTGTAGCGTGTGTCCACAGGGTAGACATTATGAGAGTTGACATGATTTATGTGTTTTATCTAATCTTGAAATGGAATCCAGAATAATTATTTTAGAGGCATTTCCCCCATTAGCACAAAATAGCACAGTGAACACTGTGGGGGAAGAGGTCTTGTTGAACTACTTTTTCAAAGCACAGGGCCCAATTTTCAAAAGTTTTATATACGTTAAAGTGTTTTGTTACATTTTCATCTTTCTTGTGCTAAATCAGTTTTAAAGCATATTTTTTATTTTTTTCAGGTTTTTGTTTTTTTGGTTTTTTTTTGCTTGTACTGTAGTATGCTCAAAGCACCTTCATTTTTTAAAAGTTCCATAAAAATTTGGAAAATAGATGTTAAATTGTTTGCCTATAAAATGATGATTTTAAAGGCATTACTGCCTTTAGTTCAAAAAAATAGGAAAATTAAGTTCTGTCATTCAGGAATGCATAGGTCTATATATAAATTTAATTTAAAGCAAGGTATTTTTAAATATCTGAAACACTTTTTGTTTTATCTTGATTTCCTTAGGAGAAATGATCTGATATCTTTATCATTCTCACCAACGGACATCTGCACTGTTTAGAAAAAATCCATGTTAGAGATGCACTGCAATCCAATTTAATTCAGAATGCTTTTATAAAACAAAAGCAACCACTGAGAGCCATAAATGTGCTGACAAAAACCCCAGATTTATTAGTAATATAAGTATACAACAATAATTTCAGAGTTCAAAGTACAAATCTGAGAGAGCAAGATGAATTTCTGAAAATTGGGCCCTTGTCACACTAACAGGACATGCTCTTTGTATACGGTTTAAAGCAAATTGATACATGGAATTCTAGTATCTCTGCTAATTTGTTTGGTGATATAACACTGACAATAAAAACTGGAATAGAAGCATAAACACACAGTGCTTAGTTCTAGTACTAGGAAATTAATTTGATATGATGCCTTGCATTAACCCTTTGAGCATTGTAAGTAACATGGTGGGAACAAAGATTTTTAGATAATTTAACTAGTTCACTGAGCATATACTTTGAAATAGCTTATAGTGTTGTAAATCTTTTTTTACTTATGTCTAAAGTAAATACTTGCATACAATATGGGGATGTTTTTTTATTAATAGGGGCCTCAGTAGATGTAGGCAAAATATTCATTGCCATTTATATGTACTGTGTAATATAGAACAGTACTTCAGCTCCCTGGTTTTCATAACTGCATATATATATATATACAAAGAAAATCAAACATGATTCTACAGATAGGAAGTTGTCTACTTTAAGATTCCTTTAGAAGATAAAGGTTTAGAAAATATATTCAGCTATTTTGAAAATTTCCTCAGATAGATTAGTATTGGATTACTCTGGTACTGTAAAAGAGAAATCTTTAGGATTAAAAGAAGGTTTAGTAATAATAAATTTTGCAGAATATTTGAGGTGTTTGCATTGAAATTTTTGGCAGTGTTTGTGAGAAACAGGAACAAAAAGTGCACAATTACGTTAATATTCCTTTTAAAACTCAGTCACTGCAATAATGACTAGCTAGAAGATGAAGGTATTTTATTAAATTTCACATACAAGGGTACAGTTTGGATGGCCCTTCTTGAATGTCAGAATTTTAACAGCAACCTAGAAATTGCACGAGCAAATAATTTTAAAAGCCCCTTTGTTCTTCAATTTACTGCTTACAGGAACAAGGGAACAAGTGTAGCAGCAAGTAAAGATTCTTTTAACTTAGAGATACTGATGCCACCTTACTAAGTGAGAAGACAGTACACTTTCTGCTGGTTCCTTGCAATATCAGTCAGCAAACACTAAAGCAGCTGTACTTATTTAAGTCTAGCTGAGGGCAAAGAAAAAGGGTATCATTTAAAGTTATTTAAGGGAATTACGTCAGTAGTATAGTGCAAGTAAGTTGTAAACATTTTTAGTCAGTTAATGCAAATTAATGCATAATTAATTAACATAAATGCAATACTCAAAGGGTTTTAATTTAACAACTTTTTTTATTCATAATTTACTGTAAATGCTTCTGAGTTTGCATGCCTTGATCATTGCTGCTAGTGATTTTATGTGCCAGTAGACCTGAGTTTAATTTACCAGTTTAACTAAGAAATAGTAAAAGCCACTTACAAAGTGACTGCCTAGTGTTTGTTTGAAGTAAAATATGCCTTAGTTTGAAAACTATCATTTTAACTCTTGTTTTATTCTGATTTTCTTCTCCTTTTCCTGTTGAAAAAAATAAATTGGCATTTTGGGATTGGAAGCCCTGAGTAGTTAAATATTTGGTAAGAATTGTTCTTGGAGATTGCTCATTAAGGCTGAAATTCACTGTAGAAAACAAGGCCCAGAAAAAGCCTATGGGCATCAAATGAGCCTCACTTAACACTAATTGAGGAAGATGTTCTTTGTATGTTCTTAAGCACTTTCTTGGTTATGGTGCAAACATCTTACAGGAATTTTCAGTTCTAGATTAATTTTACTCTGAAATAATAAATGTTTTTTAGGAGGAATTTAGACTTCAGAGGAGCAACCTTGAATGGATTGGGTTTTAACAGGAACTCAGTTCAATTCTTTTTGACTCACTGATGCCAGCAAAAGCTTTTTACACAAAGACTATTTAATGGATTCCCCAAGTAAAGTTTCCTTCCATACAACATTAAAGTGACTGCCTTGTATTTAAACATTAAATACCCATTTTAAAGTAACCTAGTTAAGCAACTTAAAATATGTTGGGAAAATATCACTTTTGTACCAAAGCAAGTTGCCCATTTCCACTCATACCCACTGAAAATTTGGATTTACAGTTAATAACCAATGAGGCTGTTAAAGAAACTTTGAGTGCCTTTCAAAAACTTGGAAAATTGTGCCTGAGGTGGTAAACTTTAATTAGGTTAATTCTAGAGCTACCAATCAGTAATTTTATCATCACTCAGGGCTTTCTTACCTTCTAGGAAACTTCCCTTGTTGCATTTATTTTATACTGTATTTTTTTTTAAGTGCCATCATTTAAATTTCACTTAGTAAGTGGCAGATTACATTATCCAGTCCCACACCACAGAAACATCATAACACTAGGACATATTCAAATTCTTATTTTCCAGTTGACTGAATATATTATGTAAATGAGGTAAGCAACTTTTTGTAGATTGTATGTGTGAGATAATGTAATGTTCTTTTCCAGTTTTTGGGCTACAGTTGAATATACTTTTTAATTATTTAAAGAAGACATCTTTACAGAATAACGTGATGGTTTTTTTTGTATAATGTATTTGATTTTGTAAATACGTATTTCCTGATGTGATTTTGTGACAAATGCTAAATCTTTTAGTATATAATGTCCTCTCAAAACTGGCAGGAGCTAAATAATAGTTTGTTGGCAATTTGTATTGTGTACTGTACAATAACTGGGGACCTTTTATAATTATAAAAATATATATTAACTTTTAGTGTGTTGTATAAAAAAATGACTGGAACATACTAAAGACAGTAGGATTTTTCTGAATATTTCAGACTTGAACTCAGGCTAGCTTTCTTGTGTTTTTCAAAACAAAATTGTGTCTTGTCTTTTAAAATCAATAAATTTGTTTTCTTGTTACAAACATACCTGAATGGCTTCAGTTCTTGTATAGCTGTTTTGGACTGTTGTACTGTTGATTTTGAGAGAAAAATTACTGCATTTACATTTTAGAAATAAGACCACTTTTTTTTTTTTTTTTAATTTAACAACAACAGAACTAAGTAAGAAGTGTGTCTCAGATGGCAAAAAAACCAAGTATTTTGAATCACAGAACTGCTAGGGTTGGAAGGAACCTCTGAAGATCATCTAATCCAGCCCACCCTGCCAAGGCAGGATCACCTAGGAAGTGTCAGTTCAACTGAGTTGCTGTCATATTTCCAGTAAATAGAGACTGTAATGTACTTATTCATTTCAATGTTAACAGTAATTTCCCATTACAGATTTATGTAGTTAACAGCTAACAGTGAGAGGCATGCAGACTCTGGCCTCCAGGAATTAGTGGTGTCAGTTTGGTACCAGCAGAACCTATGTCTGCAATTTTTGCTGTAAATATTCTGCAATGTGGTAATGTGATAGATGTTTTGACAATTTCACAAAACATAGCTGAAAGGCTAATCTTGCCCTGTTCATATATTCTGTGGGTCTCAAGTATGTGTTGCAGGCACCATATATATTTCATATAAAGAAATGCTGAATTTTATTTTAATGTGGAGGACCCACCAAGTAGTAGATGCTAGAACATATCAAATAACTATCAGATACCAAGATTAAAACAGGTATTTCACACAGAACTGTGGTAAAGGTAGAAGAGTTGCACCCTAAAGCTTACTTTTCTCAGGATGTTCAGCCATAAATTATGGTCCAGTCATTGCCTATTCTTTAATTTCAAATGAAGACCAAAAGCTTAGTATAGTACAGTATCGGTCCCTGCATTGCATAGCACCTTACTAGACTACAACTACACCAGTGACCCGCTGCAGCTAAAGAGTCGGGAAATTGTCAAGGTTGGAACAAACATTCACGGTCACCCAGTCCAACTGTCTGCTCAGCACTACCGTTGTCACCCATAAACCACCAAACCACATCACCAGACCCAGATGCCTCTTGAACACCTCCAGGGGTAGTCACTTTACCACCTCTGTGGGCAAACTGTTCCAATCTCTGACCACCCTAACAGTGAAAAAAAAAGTCTAATACCTGAATCTCCCGTGTCTCAGCTTAAGGTAATTTCCTTTTGTCTTCTCACTGCAAGCACAGCAGGAGATCAACCCTTACCTCACTGCAGCCTCTCTTCAGGAAGATGTTGAGAGCATTGAGGTCCACCCTAAGCCTCCTCAAGACTAAATAAACCCAACTGTCACAAGTGTTCCTCTGTGACATGTCCTAAAGCTTTCACAAGCTATGTTGCCATTCTGTGGATACATTCCAAGAATTCAGTGTCTTTTTTTAAGTGAGGAGCCCAAAACTGAGCACAGAATTTGAGGGGTGACCTCACCAGTGCCCAGTACAGGGGGACAATCCCTTCCCTGCTCCTGCTGGCACACTATTGCTGGCACAGGCCAGGATGCCATTGGCCTTCTTGGCCACCTGGGCACTGCTGGCTCATGTTCAGCTGCTGTCACCAGCACCCCCAGGTCCTTTTCCTGGGGCAGCTTTGCAGCCACTCTGCCCCAGCCTGTGGCACTGCCTGGGGTTGGTGTGACCCAAGGGCAGGACCCAGCACTGGGCCTTGCTGAACCTCACACCACTGGGCTCAGCCCATGATCCAGCCTGTCCAGACCCCTCTGCAGAGCCTTCCTGCCCTCCAGCAGACCAGCACTCCCACCCAGCTTGGTGTCACCTGTGAATTGACTGAGGGGACACTCAATTGCAACACCAAGATAATTGATAAAGATGTTAAACATGACAAAAAGAGCCCTGGGAAACACCATTGGTGACTGGCCACAAGCTTGATTTAGTTCCATTCACCACCACTCTCTGGGCCCGACCATCCTGGTAGTTTTTTTACCCATCGAACAGTCCACTCATCCAAGCCACAAGCAGTTTTCCTAGGAGGATCCTGTGGGAGATGGGGTCAAATGCATTTACTCAAATTCAGACAGACAACACCCACAGCCTTCCCCTACTAAGCAGGTTGCTTTGTCATAGAAGGAGATCAGGTTGGTCAAGCAGGACCTGCCTTTTGTAAATCCATGTTTGCTGGGATTGATCCCCTGGTTGCCCTGCATGTGCCGTGTAATGGGCTTCATGCATCTCTTCCACAGCCTTGCCCAGAACTGAGGTAACTACAGCCCTGCAGGATCATCCTTCCAGCTGTTCTTGCAGATGGGCACTACATTTGCTGATTTCCATTCTTCTGGAACTTTTACAGTAACCAGGACTGTAGATAGATGATTGACAGTAGTTTGGCAAGGTGTTTTACCAGTTCCCTCATTACTCTGGGGGGATCTCACCAGCACCCATAGACTTTTGAGTGTCTAATTGGCACAGCAGGTCACTAACCATTTCCACCTGCATTGTGGGGGCTTCACTCATCTGCCCATCATCAATTTCCAGTTCTGGTAATTTCTCAAGCTGGGTATCCCAAGGACAAGTGGGAATGAAATTAAGACCAAGGCAAAGAAGGCACTAAACACCTCTGCCTTTTTCTCATTCCCTGTTACTCACTACACTGGCCTCTGCATTCCACGAATGAAGAAGACACTCTGTGACCCTCCTTTTGCTATTCACTGTATTTATACAAGCCTTTTTTGCTGTCTTTAACTGCTGTGGCCAAATCAGGTTCTAGTAGGACTTTGACCCCTCTAATCTCCTCCCCGTATAATCTTGCAACATCCTTACAGTCCTCCCAAGTTATCTGACCCTCCTCCCAGAGATGATAGATTCTCTTTTTTTCCCCAAGTTCTCTTTAACCAGTCTTTTTTCCTGGTGGCTTGTTTTTCTAGACAAGGGGACAGCCTGATCCTGAATATTTAATAATTCCTTTTTAAAGCACATCCAGCCTTCCGGGACTCCTTTGTCCTTCAGGACTACTCCAAAGAGACTCTGTCAATCAATGTCCTAAACAGGCCAAAGTCTGCTAGATAGAAGTCCAAGGTGGAAGTTCTGCTGGTGCCCCTCCTTACTCCACCCAGTACTGAAAACTCTAATATTTCATGGTCTCTCCACCCAAGACAGCCACCAACCACCGCATCGCATCACCCACTAGTCCTTCTTTGCTCGTTGTCATGGTTTAAGCCCAGACAGCTGCCAAGCCCCAAGCAGACACTTGCTCACTCCCACACCAGTGGGATCAGGAGAGAATGGGAAGGATAAATGCCAGGAAACTTGTGGGCTGAGATAAAGACAGTTTAATAGGGAAAGCAAAAGCCATGCACAATCCAAGCAGAGGCACTTACATTCTAAGCATGATGCCACGTGGTCTGGAATATCCCTTTGGTCAGTTTGGGTCACCTGTCCTGGCTCTGTCTCCTCCCAGCCTGCCAAGCACCCCCAGTCCCCTCCCCAGTGTGGCTGTACCAAAAGCAGAAAAGGCCTTGGCTCTGTGCAAGCCCTGCTCAGCAATAACAAAAACATCTCTGTATTATCAATCTGAGTTCGGCACAAATCCAAAACACAGCCCCATAGCAACCATTATGAAGAAAGTTAACTCTACCCCTGCCAAAACGAGCACATACACCAAAAAAAACAGGTCTAGGAGGGCATCTCCTCTGGTAGGCTCTTTCATCAGCTGTTCAAGAAGTTCTCTTCCACACAGTTCAAGAACCCCCCAGTCTGCTTCGTCTCTGCTGTGTTCTATTTCTAGCAGACATTTGGCAAGCTGAAGTCATACACACATAAAAGGGCAACCGGAGACTTCTGGCAGCCACTTGAAGAACACCTCATCTGCCTGTTCGTCCTGGTTGGGTGGTCTGTAACAGACTCCCAACATGACACCTGCCCTGCTGATCTTCCCCCTGTCTTACCACAGGCACTCAACCTTGTAATCTTCATCATAATCATCAGTTTTAATACAATCAAATCACTTCCTAAGAGTGCTATTCTGTGTTTACAGAATACTCCTAATTGGTTTGCTAATTGAGTCGAGGCTTCATTTTCTAGCATGTGCCTTGCTGAGGCTAAATAGGCTTTTCTCTGACACATACATGGGAAAGTAATGTGTAGAGGGACATCGTCCCGAGAGGGATCACACACCAACGAACTCCTGAAAGAGCCAACAGCCTACATTTCTTAGCTCTTTTCTACTGACAGTGCTACCAGGAAGACCCTGCAAAATTCAACCTCTCTTGCTGTTCATGTTAATTGAACTGATTTTATTATGAAAGTTTCATTCACAGTAACACAGATCCACAGATCCAGAGCTCTAAGTGTGAAGTACAGGTAAAATGTAGGAGAAACTTGAAAATACTAGGTATTGTAAGAAAAAGGAAGTGTAAGAAAGGTAATAAATTACTTCTATTACTTCTATAAGGTAATTTTCTGCACAATGTTATTGTCAAATAAGTAAGATACATTCTACATCTAGTTATTTTAAGTGTATTTAATTTGAATTACCTAAAGCATTCCCTTTAATTATGTAAAATCACATAGAGCCTGCAACAATCCAGTGTGCATCGATTGTTTAATTCTGTATCAAGGTCTATGCCAAAAACCACATGAAATATAAGCCAGTTATTTTTCCACAAAAGCATCTGACCAAGGTAAGTAACAAGAAGAAACCTTGATCTATTTTTGGCACTGTTAAAGTATGCTAGAGAGAGTTTTTATTCTGACTTTGCTGGTCTCATTCAAAATTTTGCTAAATCCCATTATAATGTACTTCCCCAGTACATTAACTAACCTAACATGTCAGACTTTCCTGTTCAAAAACCAAAACAACCCCTTATTGACTGAAATATGCTACTGCTGACATTTTATTCTAAATATTTTATAAGCAGAACTGTTCTAGTAAAGAGTGACTCTGTGTATAGGCATTTGCCACGAGCACACTGTACACAAGATCTGCTGCTGCTTTTATGATCAGAGTTCATGGCAGATGTAGTTGGTCGGTACTTATCTAGTAACCTACTTGTTAGTCAAACAGACACATTTTCAGAGCTCTAGATGGAAGAGGTATTAAAAAACTGCTGTCTCAATGCTCTGCAGCTGGATGTTACCTTTCCCCACAATAAGTGATGTCCTGGCAGAGGGAGTCAGAAAGAGCTGAGAAAGCTGCAATAGCAACATGCTGAAGTAAGGATCACGGATTGTGTCATTGCAACACAGGCATTGAATTTACCGGTCCATGTGAGTGACAAGGTGACTGTTTCTCAGAACAGTAGCAATCACTTCATCAATTTCCCTGGTCTGCAATGGTTTGCAATGCCCAAGAAAAATTTAGATTTCCCTTCTTCCTCCAGGTTTCACCCAAGAAAATCAAACAGCCAAAATCAAAAGTTGCAATTATTAAAATTGCAAGAAAATGGGACAGCCCAAGTCATCACCACATAAATGACCACATTACCTTCCTGTGAACTTCTTGGTGGACTATTTTGTGTGTCTTTGGGAAGCATAATTCTTCTACCTGTACACTTTACCTCCATCCACTTATTATGGCAAATTCAAATCCATGCTCTATTACACCAACAGGTAAACAAAAAAACCTTGGTTTTGGATGTTTCTGCTGACAAACTGGGCAGAATAACTAACAATATCTATGTTGAGTAATGCACCCCAATCAAGCTTTTTTGTCTTTTTCCTATTAAAGAGAATTTAATTGATTTAAATTTCTTTAAAGTATGGGTGGACTTTTTGTTAAAAATAAAAAAGTGGTCAAATCAGTAATCCATTGTAGACAAATCCTGTTGTGATGTCTGATGGGGAAGGAAGTGGTCTCATTTAACACTGCCAGATCTGATACCTTTAAACCCACTAAGCAGGATTGTATCTGCTGTTGCTCTTGACTTGAAAGGCAATGGGGCTCTGCAGAGACAACAGTCCAGCTGGGGAAGACTGTTACATTCAAGCCCAATTCTGTGTTACAGCACAGGGTACATATAGTAGCAGGCAAACTCCAGAATGGGAAATCCATTATTCAGAAGGCTAAACAATTGCTTTGTTAAGCTATACTGTATTATATTATACTATCCCAAAACTATACTTTACTACTCTATACGAAACTAAAGAAAAACCCATTACCCCTTACAGGCAGTCACGACACAGCTTTGATCTAACTGGTCAATCAACCCAAACAACCATCACCAGTGGCCAGTTAAGAAATCTCTCTTTGGTAAACAATCTCCATAACACATTCCACATGTGCCAAACAACAGGAGCAGCAAATAGAGATAAGAATTGTTTTCTTTCTCTGAGCTTCTTACTGCCTTCCCCAGGGAATATCCTGGGAATGTTGTGCCTGCTGCTCTCTGTGAAGAGAGCTGCGGCCCCAGGTATACCTGTGGAACAAGTGCTGGTAGATCTGTTTTAGCCTTCATTGTCAAAGCAGCAGCTCAACAATAATGTTTAATAGAGCATATTGCTGCACCTCTAGACTTAAATTTGGTTTTAAGTATCAAATATTTGATTTACCAAGAGATACTGAAAATCTAGTGCTTATAGAATTAGTGAGAAGCTCATTGGTAGCATTAACTCGATACTGCAGATACTGCTGACTCGGCTGATGGCCAATGAAAGACAAAACTGAATTAAATCTGGTTTCCTATTACTTCCACAGATCAGTCTTGAAACCAAAATGGTGCACACACAAGAAGGCATTCACAACCAGGGAGCAATTTCAGGTGAGCAACATCTTGTAGAGGGTTTACAGTCAAATTTTGATGGAATTCACTGCATGAGGGATATCGTAGTGACTTGTTTGAGCAATAACCCTTGTAGTTATTTCCTCACATTCTTGAATAACACCATAGTTTAAAGAGACTGATGGAAATCTGGATAGGAAAATCATTGGAAATTACAAAGGCAGAATATAAATTGATCATTACTTGGGTTTTGGTCTTTTTGAGGTTTTTTTTTTTGCTGATTCACCTAACAATTCAACATGTGCATTAAAGACTAAAAGGAAGGATCAAAATTTCCTGTTCTCAGTATTTCAAGTTCATACTACCTGTTGTTGTTCAAACTTTCAGGAATACAGGTGGGTTTTTCCAGACACATTGTCCTCTTATTTGGTTTGATAATTAAAACTAATTTATGCCTTCAGAAAACATATTTGCCCAGTGTATGTTTGATAAAGGGCTGCAACACAGAAATTATCTCAGAACTCTTCCCTGCATGTCCCCATTCCCCCCTTCCTTCCTCAAAACCACATATATTTGGTTCAGGAAGCAAGCTTGCTACCTTATACTCACAGTTGCAGCTAAAAATTAGAGTGCACTGGAGCCACAGGCATATAGCTGTTTAGTGGTTTAATGGTGGGGCCTGAGGTTGGAACCAAGGCTGCAAGTTGAAGCTGAGGCAGTAAAAGCAGCAACAGCCATTGCCTGAAGTTGGCCTCTTCTGTGGGACACTGTTTGTGTTTTATGCTCATGAGAAGCTGCCAAGGACTAGGTGGTCAGTGTTACACTTCTACTGAGGTGAGGTAGTCATCCAGTAAAGATCCTGGTAAAAAAAAAGATACTCCTCTGTCTCCTTGTACATTGAAAAAAACCTACCCTCCAAACTAGCCTTGCCACCATCTTTTTCAGAGCATTGTGAGCATGATCCTGCCTGTTGCTCCATTTTATTACTGGTGTGTCATCAGGTTCTCACATCTAGGAGAGGTAAACTCTATCTGCATGTCACTTTCCTGCTTATCCACTGGATTTCTACAACTCTTAGCTGGCATTTGCCCTGTATTTCAGCTACCTGTAGATACCTTCTTCTGTGCTAAACAAATGCAGTGTTGCCTTACCTGTATTTATTCAACCTTTCGTTTCAAGAATGAATTTGACAGCCCAGAAATCTCTGTTATTTGGACTAGGTGTTAATTAAGAGGCTATGGAATTGGGTTTGGGTTTAAGTAATCCTGCTGGGTGCTGAAGTACTGACTGTGTGCAGTGCGCTCTGCACCTGATGGCACATGCACATCCTTGTTCCTCTTTCATACAGGGGTAACATCAAATTCCCTCACAGGAATAATCAAGAACTTATTGTTATAGATGAACCCTCTCAGTCATCAGTGCAAACAGAGGTTCAGCAAAGTGTGCCACATCTCTACATTTTGTGGCTAAAGAAGCTCAAAGGAACAATTGTCGGATGAACCATTCTCTGTGTAGCAGGAGATCGTCACTTTGAACAACCACACAATCCTTTGAATGCATTCAGGGTGGATACATCTGCTTCCTTTCCATACAGGATAGCCCAAGTAACCATTGAGTCCACAGATTACTGACATACATACTACAAAATGTCTGGAAACACAGCTGAGGCCAACTTAAAATCCACACAGTACTTAAACCCAAGAGCACTTCTCAAAGATTGATTAATTAACCTTCATAGTGTATTTTCGGCACAGAGACGTATATGCTAAATTAATTAACAGAGGTTTGGGTTTTGTTTTGGTTTTGGGTTTTTTTTCCCTTTTCCACGACGGGGCGGGGCTGGCACTACCTAACTCTCAACAAAAACCATACAATCCCAGCAAAACTTCTATAGCAAAACAGCGACACCCACTGCTGGACATCACAGTTGCACCCTTATGCTCCTCGAAAATAAAGCGAAGGTGAAAACGCCAGGGAGGGGAAAGCTGAACTCCTGAGGGGCTCCCGAACATTCTCCCTTGCATCGCTGCCACGAACTTCAGGTTGCGGTCTCAACACAGGGCTGCCCTCAAGGGCCGTGGTCATTCAGCAGGGAAACACGGACGGAGGGAGGAAGGGTGTCACGGTGTCACCACCTCCTCGCCTCGCGTGCCCCGCTGCCTCCCCTGGGTGCAGCGACACAGACGGGGGGACGAGCAGGGGGCGCGGGATCACAACCGTGCTCTCTTCGCACCCGCAGCGTTGAAGCGTGAGGATGCTCCTCGCTAGGGAGGAGCTGCCGGCGGGACTGCAGCTCGCCAGCCCCGGCCAGAACGTCCTGCAGCTGGACAGAGGGGTGCGCAGACGTGACTGTGACACTTGGATAAGTAACGAAGCTCCCCGACTTTTCCTGCCGCGGGCGCCGACCAGGGCGGGCTCCGCACCCCGCTCGGCTCGGGAAGCAGCTGATCCCTAAGCGCCCCGGGCGCTTCTTGCTGACGGCTCGGCGGGAAGAGGTGCTGTGGCTCACAGGCTGTCAGCACTGCGCGCAACCCCGCTGCGGTGCGAGAGGCTCCCGCCGTCTTCCCTCGCCTTCCCCAAGTGCCGGCGGTGGCCCCTAAGCGGGGCCGGGGGGCGCGGGGCCGCGTCTCCCGCGGTGGGCGGCGGCTTGGGGCTCGGCCCCTGCGCCGGGGGACGCCGAGCTGGCCGGACCGGGGTCACTTCAGCCCTTGAAGCCCGTGTCTGTGCGAGCGGCTTTCCTCGGGTGCGGGTCTTGGTGCTGCTGGCGAAGATCAAGCTGGCACTCGGGCGGAGGGTCAGGCCGGGAGCCGCTGGGAGCGCGACGCTGCCCCGGCACGGCTGTCCCGGCTAGCGGCAGCGGGGCAGCGCTTCTCGGCTGCAGGGAGCTACTCCGTCGGGGAAAGGTACAGATTGGTGGGTTACGGTCGTTTCTTCTCCCTCTTTTGAGTTTGTAACTTAAGGCAGGGATGGTCAGAAGAGGTCTTTCCCCCTTAGCTGAAGGACAGGGTCTTCTCTTGCTATGAAGCCAAATGGGAGAGAGAAAATAACCAGCTGGAAAGGGAAGGAAGAAATGGAAGCCAGTCTGTAGGTGTATGAACATAACTACGTTTGTTTTTCTGCTCCTGCTGGTAGTTGGACTGCTGTGCTGAGACGGCAGCAGAACACAGCAGTGTCTTGGGATGCACTGTGCTGCTGGGAAAGTCCAGGTTGGTCCACCAGACGGTACTGCTTAGCCCTGAAGTAATTTATCTCGGGCTCTGCTATTTGTGGGTAGGCTGGCTTAAGATGCAGAAGTGATGTCTGCATGGACATCTTTACTGACTTTCTTGAAAGCAATCTTTCAAATACGTGTCTTTACAGGGTAGTAGCACAGCTGAAAATTTAAAATAAAACCAACTGCTTGAATCTAGGTGGGGGGAAGATGGTGAATAAAACCCCCAGCTGAAACTGGTGTATGTACAGAAAGTAGTTAGTGAGGTGGATGAATGAGACCAATCTGGAACTGTTCTAGACATGCAGTGCTTGTTGTGGCTTTGGTTTTTCAAAATGGATCTCAGTAACTTCTGAAAGGATTGATGGAATAGATATTTTACTTGTGCTGACTTGTGCTTGGTTTTTGGTCAGCAATGTAAATGAATCAGAATTAGTACTGGCATATGGACTTGGGTTTTCAGTCATCTAACGTGTCACCTAAGAAGGCATGAGTGACCTTAACTGACCACCTGCATTGTATTACTTAGAAGACGGATCTGTAGTTACTATTCTCTTGGTATTTCCTTTTATACACATTCTTGCATGTGAAAGACCTGCTGGAAGCAGAGAGAAATTCAAAGTTAACCATGTCTTGCTTTGGAGAATTTTTTTATATTAATGTAAGGGCTCCCATAGGACACAACTGAAAACTTTGATGCTATAGTGTGGGTATATTGAGTTTTTTATGTCCAGCAACACTGGGCTTTAGTTTAATAAAACATTTGTAAGTTTTGGGTGAGGGTGCATTGGTGTGTCATTGTTGCTAAAAGAGAGGAATATTGCAAACCTGTTTTGAGGTACAGGCTGTCTTCTTTTTTCTTTTCCTTTCATAAGAAGATGTTCAAGTTATGCCCTATCAGACCCTATGGGTAATACAAAACTTTTTAATGGTATCTGGTAGTTCAGCAACTTGATGCTTGAATACTTTGTGTGTTAGGTAAGAGAAGAAAGTCTGCAAATAGCTAGATGGTGCAGCCTATTATTAATACTGCTAATGTACTAGTAGGTGAGAAAACACAAACATTAGTAAGATCATTCTAATACACAGATACTAGTACTGGAAAAACACACTACATATGTTAGATATATGTTATTTAAGCAATAAAAGGAATTGACATAATTTGAAATCTTGACTTTTTTTCCCCCTCCCTGCTTCAAATTGAAATGATGAAAATTACTTTACTTTCAAACTTCCTACCTAAATATATGTCCCCAAACTACGTATTGGATAAGTCTGGAAAAAAAATTAATAGTTGGACTCAATGATCTTAGAGCTCTTTTCCAACCTAAATGATTTTGTCATTCAAGTAACAAAACCAAACAAAATGAAAAAAAAATTCTAGCTTTCAAAACCATCTTCTTTCTTTACCAATATGAAAATATTTTCTGGAAAATATTTTTGTAGAGAATAAAGCATGCACTTTTTATGTGTGTTTTCAAGTGATAAAATACTCCTGGTCAAACTGTCCAGTCAAAAATTAATCCAAGTTCAGATCCATCAGGACTGGATGCTGTTACAGCACTCAGTTTATCTGTAGTTTTTATACTTTGTGTATCACTACTGCATTTGTCTGATTCTTTTGTGTTATTGTCTGTAATTTAATAATTGTAATTAAGGATAGAGCTAACTAGGAATGTAGACTACATTGCATTGCATAATACACAGTATACAGTTCATTACTGGTACTCAGAGTGATTTTAAAGTCTAACAAGTGAGTGGCTGCTGGACTTTGTGCTCCTTGCTTGCAGTTGTTTGTTAGAATTCCACCAGCTCAGGCCTTAAACACTTACCCATGCAACCATGGGGATGCATGCTGGGGCAATACAGGGTCTAAAATCAAGGGATGTGAGTACAACCACTCTGTTACCCAGACAGGAATGCTGATGCAGTAGAATTTCTCCTTAGGTGGAATAACTGGCTCCTGCAAAGATGGACAAATACAAGATATTAAAACACAGAAAAAGGTGTCATTATGCTTTATCAGACAATGGACCTGTTTCAGGTGTGGGACAGTACACAGCAAGAATTGCCACAATGCAGTATTCATATATGTGGAGAAAGAAGAAACACTTTACGTTCTCAAGTACAGGTGCCTCAGGCAGCAGGTGAGTATACTTCTGAGTGTGGTGCAGAGGGACCGGCTCGGAGCTGGAGCTGCACTGGTTTGGGAGGAGTATCCATCAGGAAAACCATGGATTCTGGTGAGCTGTGAAGCCAAGGAGAGCTGCAGACTCTTGTGCCTCTTGAGGCCTCTTGTGGAGGAGAGGCATTGTCAATAAGACAGGTGATCACTTGGCCTGAATTACTGTCTGGGACAGTTCATGACCAGTGATTTGGAAATGCAGATGTAATCATCAAAACAACTCCTGAAAGGTAGGCAGCTGCTACTGAGAGGACTTGAACCTTCAGTCAAAATATTTTAATGGGTGCTGAACAGAAGAAATCCTGCTCTTTGACACAGTGCATTGCTTTGGGGTGTGATACTAAAAGTGTAATTTATAGCTGGTTTATGGAATGATCATAACAGAATTGCAAAAGTAAATATAGTGGTAAAAATAGTGAGCACTTCTCAGAAGAAAGTAGAAAATTCTTCTCCAGGGAGTGTTCCCAGAAGGCCAAGAGAAAATCCAGACCTGCAACCCACTTGGATCTAAGGAAGCTTAAGAACAGATAGCAGAGAGTCCTAAGTTGCAAATACAGTAGTGTGGTGGCTTCTCCAGAGCTGCTAGGCTTCTTGGATTCCCTATCCTGTAAATTGGTACATAAACTGATCTTGGTGGTCTTAAACTGAGACTGGTGAAGTTATTGAAAGGTTCAGACTTTGGCATATGGTACAGCTCTAATTCAGTTATACTGTTGCTTAATTGCTCTGAAATTAGCTGCAGTTTGTCTGAAGTTTTTTTTTCCACCTTATCTAACAAAATAAGCTTTCTTGAATACACTTACAAGCACAGAATCCTTCGAATCTTGTAGTGGTTTTGGTTTCTTCTGTTGATTTATTACTGTATTTTTTTGTCCCTTACAAGTATCAAGGATATAAATGCATCAGGATTTAAGCTTCTAAAAACACATCCAGCTTTGCTGTACCTAGCAGAACTAGATAACATTGTGCTCAGTATGGCAATTTTAATATGAAACAAAGTTTAGATCTGTTGAAGCTGAAAAGAAGAACTAACGGCTAACAGCTGCAGAACCCATATATTTCTGCATTAAAGTGCAAGTTCTGGACAAAAGCCTATTACACTAGCTCTTCACTCATTATTTGTTTTGCCTGAGGTTACTAGGAAACAAAATCCCTGATACCTTTGAAAGGTATTAGGAAAGGGTTATTAGCTGTTACTAGTAGTTTGAAGTGAGGGGGGCGGGGGGTGGGGGGAGAAAGTAGTATTTTTCTGATTCTGCAGATATTTTGACAAAATTCAACAGCAGCCTAAAATATAATGCATTTTTTCTCTCTAGTTATACACAAAGCAAACTCACCAATGCCTAGGTAAGCTGCTTTTGCAAACTGTCTTTTTATTTAAAGGACATGGATAGAATGGTCTAGAAGAAACCAGAAGAGTAGTCCTTAGTTTTCTTTTGAAAAGTGAATAAACAGTCTTTCTTGAAATACTGATTTTTTTTTTCTTTCCCCTTATCTTCCATGTAAGAGTATCTGCAGTCATCTTCTTAGTTGTAAATGACAAACCTAAAAACTGGGAGGGTGGCAGATTAGTTTCTCTTCATCTATTTACAGTTGAAAAAAGGTTAGGAAATCTGTAATAAATGTGTGTTTTGGTCCTTATATGTGTTAGGTCAAGTCAAGATATGGAGTAAAATTTGGGCATTATATATGCAAGAAAGACTATTTTTTTAGATTGTTGGTGTCTTCATTTATGGAAGGTGATGAATTTTGTAAGAGTTAGTAAATTAGTGAAAGCCCCAGGGAAAGTCTGCTGTATCTTATCACATATTTATATTATTACTTGTATTTCTTTATGATCCTTCACATCTTCCTTGGGACCTGCCTCTCTGAGGTTTATAATTTTGAATGAGTCAGGCACAAATCCTCATCCTACAAAAATGTATACTAATAATTTTTCTGCTGTGGTTTATTGCCATTAACTTCAGTTGCCATATACCTGGAAGGTGCATGGGTGGCATTACACTTGCATGTGTTTATATGATTACGTTATTTTGTGTCGAAAGCAAATGGCAACTCTTTAATACAGATATCTGGAAAGCAAACCATCAGTGCTGAGGTTATGATGATCTGATAATTTCAGTCTTGTTGCTGTTATGGTTGAAATCTAAAGGATCAGAAGTCATGTATCATCACAACTCTTTCTTCGCTGTTTTATGGTAGCTCATTCTCTTCAAGTTTTATTCACATAAAACTATAGTTGAAATGTAATGATATTCTCAGATGGGTGTGGAATGGAATTAGCAAAAATAAAGTAAAAATAAATATCTCCATAATTAGAAAAGGAGTGTGGCCTTCTCTCTGCAAATCTGGTAACTTTACACCAGGCTCATGCCCTCCAAGATTTTTTTGTATAACAAAGGAGGAGCACTGACTCATTAAATGTCAAGTTGAGTAGACAGGAACAGTGTAAAATCAATTTTCAAATAGCAGTATGAGGTTTTGCAGGAGTTATAACTAGATACAATAAAGTGGCTGAGGTGCCTAACTGCTGGTGGTTGTTGTTGGAGCGGTTTTAGGTAACACTGTGCTTTGGGGGTCTCTCAATATTAAAAATTCACCGAAAGGGCTACATTTCCAATTTTACCAAGAAGGAAGCAAGGCAAATAAGTATACTACTGCATGGCAAACAAGTTATTCAAAATAAAAGGAAAAATCCTGCTCTAAATCACACTAGAATGATTAGTGAAAGATAAAAGCCCTCTTGCAGCATCCGAAGGAAGCATTTCTAGTGCATGTAGCTGGAAGAGGTGGTACTTGAAATTACATCTTTGACAGTAAATACTGCCCTCCTTCACTTTCAGAAATGTATTTTCTGGTGCTCAATGAAGCATTGCTAGTTGTACAATGAATCAGATGCTCCCAATGGAAAAAGAACCAGGAATCAACTCATTAATTGGTTTCTTATCTACTGTGGCTTGAAAAGAATAGGCTTTTAAGAACAGATACTGCTCACCAAGGCAGCTAGATGGAATCCTGCTTGCTTCTTTTCTATTCAAGCATCAGATACTTGAGTCTTTTGGGCTATTTCTAGTTCTTCCAAAACTGTGTTTGAGGTAAATGACTACCCCTTATTATGGACATTTGCCTTGTGACCTACCAGGGAATATATATAGGGTTTGCTTGCTCTCAAAGCTTTGAGAGCTTGCTTTGCTCTCAAAGTGGGTCTGATGATACCACTTTAGTATGAAACTTCAGATTGGCTATTTGGACATTTTTTTAACTGCCTGTGGAAAACTGTGGACACCCACAGGTTTTGAAGAAGAGCAGTATTGATGAGGATTAGAGCATGCACTGATGTGCAATTTGAGAGGGAATTTATGAGGAATAAAGGAGATGGCACTGTGGCAGGACATCCCCCTACCACAGAAGAGCTTTTCTGCTCTGTTAATCAGCTGGTGCAACAGCTCTGATGCAATAGCTCTGGACATTCTCCCCCCCCACACGGCATGATGAGATGACCCAGGCCAGCTCTCTGACTTGTAAGTTGTCACTTGCAAGTGAGTTATTTCTCTCTGTGGCACCAGGGGTAGAACTCCCAATAAACACCTGAGTTTGAGAACACATGTGGGGAGATAAGCTGGAAATTCCTGACTGAGAGACACTACTTTATAAATTATAAAAGCTACACAAACTTTCATGGAGGCAGAAACCTCCTACACACACCCTGGAAACATGTGGGACCTCTAAGCAGAGTTTGGATGCAGATTTGCTGGATACTTTCCTGGGAAGTGAGTGAAAGAATTCTAGTGTACTCCATCACCACCTCAGTGGTAAATTGCATTGAATCCTAATCTATAGTATTTCTTTGCTAGCTGTAAATATTGGTACCCTTATCATGCACTGTATTTTATCTACTAGTAGTTCTTTTTGTTTTATTCCTGTGTAGCAAGTAGTCTGTATAAAGTCTTATGTCTGTTAATTTTGTTAATTCAATAAATTCACCTTGTAATAGGCCTAATCAACCATTATTAAGAACTTGTGAGTGAGAGCAATCTGGCATAGGCCGCCTCAAACAGCCACTCTCAGAAATCTGCATCAAAGGCAGGACTTGCCTGGGCTCTTGCCCTCTCATTCATCACAGGCAGCAGGACTATGTCAGTGCTGGAACAGAGGTGAATGTGGTATCTCAGTAGCTCACACATTTAGGAGTACTCAGGCTACTCATAAAGAAGTATACTAAGAACAGTATGAAAGTACTGGTGTTTAATTGCTTAAAACAAGAAAGTTTCCAAAGGATGCAAAAATGATCAGTGCTGACATCTCAGGAGGGTTTAATTTCTCACAGCAAACAGCAGTCTAGACTCACAAATACCTGCTCTGTATTCATCTAAAGTACTTAATTCAGGAACACTGAAAGTTTCAGGGGTGCCTTTGCTTTTGGCAATCCCTGTCACTTGTTCTTAGATGTCCAGAGCCTGCAAGCCCAGCAGAGGTATTTTGGGAGCATCACACTGCACAAGACCTCTGGCAACACCTTTGTTACAGTTCTTTGACATCCTTACTGCAGGCACCTGACGTGGGACAAAGAGAGAATGACAAAGATATAGGAGAGATAAGGAACTCCACTCTTGTTTTCCCTATTGTCATAATCAATTTTATACCAGCATTTCCAGTACTGATGAACCTGCCCCTTTCTCTCCAGAAGGCAGTGGTCTGGGGAAATTTGGATCCAATAAGGCCAATGAGCAGGGGTCATAAGAGATGTGTGAGCAGCACAGGCAGAGCAGCAGGATGGGCATGCAGCTCTCGTATGTGCTCTGAGTGTGGCTTGGGCTAACTGTGCCAAGGACAACCTCATTGCAAGGCTTTTGTGTAACCACATCTTGCAATCCTTGATGAAAATTAGATAGATCAAAGCCTTATCCAGAACCTCTAGATTCCTCCAGGCATTAACATGACCTCTTAAACATGACCGTAGCTTTATCAAGTTTTATCTCATCTAGAGCAAATGTGGCTAACCACAAAGATTTTCAGAGTGGAAGTTCTTCATGGAAGTAAGGGATTTTCAGAGTTTTGCAGACTCCTGAAATGTAGACTCTGTCTGGTATGGCAGCAAGAAAATATTCTTGTGCAGTCTCATAACATCTGAGTATTTCCACCTCCTCCTATGCTCAACTGCCTTCATAAATAAGAAAATGCCACCACCCCTGTCTCATAGAAGAAACTGAGGGATGGCACAGCTATGACTTACTACTCATTATAGTAAGAAGGTTGGTTTTGGGACCCTTCTGCCATTAGACCAGTGACTGATTTTGCTTGTGAAATGACAAGGAAAGGGTAGCAGGGCACATGGGAAGAAAGAACTGCTTAAAGGCTGTGAAATATGGTATAAGTAAAGCTAATCCGACTTTAGAATTCCAGGCATCTGCTCTGATTCTACAGCTTTAGCTGAGGTGATAAATGACCCCCACAAGTAAATCTGAATATAGCTATACCACAGGAATGTGCAATCAGTTTTCAGGCTTTTGCCTGAGTAAACAGCAATTTGTTTGAGACAGTTTGCAAATCACGGATTTTTGGTTTGCCATTAGAAAAAGTCTCAGACATTGCTTCCAGACTATTGCATTGGATGCTTCAATGCCTTTGAAAATATGAGCTTGTGCCTGAGCAGACTGAGTTTGCTTGGTTCACTTATTTTATTTGAGTATTTTGCTAAAGATAAAAAGCCCTCATATGTGAGAACTCCAGCGTGACAAAATAGCGTTTTGTGACCTCTGACAATTTGTTGGGCCTATTTCTTACAAAACAAGTGGAACCTTTCTCTCTGATCAACTTCACAGAGGTGACTGGCTGGACAGTGAATTGCAAGCAGCTATATGATACGGTTTAGGGGGAAGACAGCAAAGCTGTAGCTCTGCTGGCCCAGTGCCAGACCACCTGCTTTGTAACATAAGAGCAACTATTTCTAGTAATATTTAATTGCCACAGCTAGTCTTGGCTGCTGCTCCACTTCACTCCTGCCAGCTGCAGAGCCACGGTACTACTTGCTCCACAAGTGCAGGCAAAACCATCATATATGGTTCATCCAGCATTGGTCTGTGAGTTTATTCAACATCAACCCTCTCTCTTTTTGGCTGCAACCTTGACTGAAGTCAGCAGTCAGTAACATTTTTTCAGGTTTGGCTGATTTTCCTACTGTGAATCCAAGGAACAATTCGTTTTTTCAGGACAAGAGTAAAAGTGCTGGCCCAGACAGACTGCTGGGTAAGTATTTTTCTATAAGCCTGAATCACACAGCTGGCACAAGTATCCATAGCTAAGGTTAAATGGAGCAGAAAACCACAATATTTGCAAGTGACAGAGGGAGTGCTGTCTCCATCCTTCGTTATTTTGCACATAGCCTCTTTTGCTGGAAAAGCAATCTGCAATGACAGTGATCCTAAAGTCTACACAATACTGCACCAAAGGATTAATCCCTTTACTCTTCAGTAGCTTCTTGGCTAGATAATCTGGTTCTATTGAATTTCAGCCAGAGATTGCCCCATATTACAAAAGACTGTTTCTCTTTTGACAAATAACGGCTGAACTGTCTCTCCCTGATGTACTGCTGACTGAAAATCAGTCTCCTTCATACCCCATATTATAGAACGAGCATGCATTAGTCAGCATGCATGCATGCATACAAAAAACCCAAAAAACAACTACAAAAGAAAATAATTTAAGGACCTTTTAAAGGATTAAGGCATAAAATCAGATTCTGATTATCAACACACAGCAATTACATTAAAATGTGGGTCTATGAGCCTTTCTTCAGCACTTCATAATTGTGGGTCCTGAGTAGTTTCTGATAAATATGCAGCACCTAGCAAGTAGATACCACATTGTAACGGGGCAATTAGTCATCCATATCACATTCCAGCCATTGTGTTGCATTTTATTAACGTAACTGTGCCCAGGACATTGCAACCAGCTTCTGGTTTATGTTTCACCATTCCCTTTCACTTTCTGAGTTAAGAGCACAAAATGTCTCTGAGGCTTTTGCAGAAGTCCCTTACCCCATTTTAGGGTGACTACATCACTCCTATTCCCTTTGTTCTGCCATGAAACATTCCTCATTATTTTTTTACTGCTGCTACTGAAGATCTGCAGTCACTGACCTGCACTGCTCAATATGGGTTCCTGAGATAGAGGCGATGCTCTGATGCACATGGCATAGCTGACCTTTGGGTCTGAGGAGTGGTTGATGGTCTGTGCTACCATTGATCCAGGCAGTGCCCAAGCGCCTCCCCAGAGTGAGTACAGCCAGTCTGTCATGCCCATGGCCCAGGCAGGGATGCCCTCTCACCATCACCAGGGCTGTTCTTCATGTCCCCTGAACCCCTTCCCACCTGGCCCCCCATCCACCCTGTGTTATCCCCTCAGCTGCGTCACTCACAACAATGAGTGAACATTGAGGAACACTGGGAGCTGCTGGTGGCACCAGCACTGGCCTCCTCAGGGATGTCAGGTCTGAAGGAACTGGGGAGTCCCTGAAGGGACAGGAGGCCGAGGGGGCTGGGGGCAGCTGAGGGGAAGGCGGGGCTGAGGGGATGAGAGGAGGTTGTGGGCATGAGGGCTCTGGGGTGGCTGAGGGGGATGGCAGAGGCTGGAGGGCTGAGGGATGGCAGAGGCAGAGGACTGAGGACATTACAGTGTGGGCTGGGGACACTGAGGGGACATGAGGAAACTGATGATGTAAATACTCAAAAAGCATATTGTTTGCAGTATCTCAGTTGTGACGAGAAACTGAGACCCGTTGTTTAAAGTTTCATAAACCGTAAAAAAAGTTTTCTTACCAAGGAAAGAAGTTGCTCAACCAAGACACCAGACTGTGAGCCAATTCATAAGTCATGTCCTCAGGTGAACTTGTGGCCATGAAAGGATAAAGTAAGGCGGGAGCAACTCCCCAAATAACCACCAAAGACCCTCTTGAGACTGTTCGCCAAACTGTGTACGCATGCCCAAACTATAAAGTGTACAGCTTAATAAGGGGGACGAGAATTCTGGAAAACTGTGCTGGCGTGTGTTAGGAGGAGTGGTCCGTCCCCCCCCCCCCCCCCCCGGCCACCCAGCGCTGAAATAAAGTAATGCCTGCTTTCTAATACTGAAATTACAGTGCTAGGGAGTTGTATTCTTTCTGTGGCGCGGAGGGCAGTGGGGTCTGGCCTGGGGGCACTAAGGGCACGGGAGGGCTCGCAGGCCCCGGGCTGCTGTGGGCAGCGCGCCGCGCTCCGGGGCCGAGGCTCGCGAGGCTGAGGGGCCCCGCGGGCCGCGCCGAGCGCTGCGTCTTGCGTCGGGCGCGTGTGAGCGCTCGACGGCGGCAGCGCCGCCCTCGCGCGGCTGCCGTTGTGGGCGGCGGGCGTTAGCGCGCGCTGCCGCGTGTCGCGACAGTTGCCGCCCGGCGCGATGGCGAAGCCGCCGCTGCCGGCTGGTTTCCGCCCCTCCTCCGCCGCCCTCTGGCCCCGCTCCCGCCCTGTCATCCCCCGGCCCTGCACCTTCCCCATGAAGCTGTGGCTGCTGGTCAACAGCCCGTGCGTCCGCTCGGTGCGCTGGGACCCCCGCGGCGAAGGCCTGTTCATCGACCAAGGGCTCTTCGAGCAGGAGCTGCTGGGCGTGGGGCTCAGCGCCGCCGGGGAGGAGGAGCTCTTCAAAACCAAGAACTTCGGCAGCATCGTCCGCCAGCTCAACCTGTACGGGTTCCACAAGCTGACGGTGAGTCCGGCCAGCAGCACGGTCGGGTCTAGGCCGAGGCCGGCCACGGCGGGGGGCGATACCAGCTATGCTGATGGGCCCCTGCACCACTTCTGGAACCCGCATTTTCGCTACGGCCGCCCCGACCTCCTCGTAAAGATCAAGAGACTGACCAAGGCCAACAAGGAGAAGCTGGACGCTGGCCTGGAGGTGACCAGCCGCCTGCCCGACGACTTGCAGTACATTACTGGAAGGGGACTTGCTGCTGTGGCCCACGTCCCTCGGCGAGGTCGGAAGGACCGGTGAGACGGGCGGGTCATGGGCGGCCGCGGTCGGCCTGGGGGTGGCATGGGCTTAGAAAATTGGCACGGGCTTAGAAAATTGGCACTGCCCTGGGGGGAGCGAGTCACCTGCCCTTGCTGGTGGCTGCTCTCTTCATACGGTGTAAGAAAAGGGTTGTTCTTTAGGAAGGTAGATCTGCTGCAGTAAACACAGGGAATATAATTACAAATTGCTACAACTGTGCTGCTTATACATAAATACACAAATATCAATATATGTATCTGAATATCTGTATACCTCTCACTGTGTAACTCACAGGTCCTGTTTGTATTATCTACAATGAATGACACGGTTCACAGTGTTTCAGTGTGCCTGTAGACTGCCAGCAAGCACCTAAAACTAATATACACACCAAATTGTACTTAGATAAAAGGTGCAACATGCATACTTTCGAATGTTTAAAATCTTTGTAATTAAAAAAAAATGCCCAAACCACAAGTTCAGTGTGCTTTGAAAATGAAGAGGCCAACCAAAAGAAAATACTGCAGCAGTTCTGCTTTTTGCATCTTGTATTTTCAGCTGTGGGAAACCATATACAACCTAGAGAAGAATGGAAAGGAGAAAGGAAGACTTTGAGATCTACTTTAGGAACACACACAAATTGAGTAATTTTTAATGTTCTCAAATTCAGGAAAAAAGTTCATAGAAAAGTCAGTTATCTCAATAAAATGTTGCTTGATGCAATATGCTAAGAGCTATTATTCAACACATACTCAGTTTTCTGAAATATGAATTGTTAAGTAACATTCATTCACATGAACTGAAAATATATCCATGGATACTTCGTAAATTTCAAAAACTTGCCTTTTCCTACAAATAGTATTTCCTCAGGCTTTGCCTCTCTTTTTTGTTTATTTTGTTTGAAATTAGCTCCTGATCTTATTTCACATCACTCACGTTACATTGCTCTTGGCCATGTTGCTTTTCTGATGACACCAAGATGTGCTAACATGAGGCCTATCTTAGATATCTGAGAGACCTTTTTCACCTTTCATCCAAAGAAAAGTTCCCCAGCCCAGGGCATGGCAAACAGTAGCACAATTACCTGGGCCATTACTGGGACGGCTGAGGATCGGCAGGATAGTGATCATCGTGCAGCCCAGCAGAGACCGATGTGACATTAGTGCCCTCCATTAGCACAACAAGGGGAAACAGATGAGACAATCCAGATCATCTTCCTAATTTTGGGGTGGGAGTGAGCTCAGAAAGCCTAGAGTTTTGTAAAGCTTGTGCAAAAGGCTGTGTCTGATTCACATGGTCAGCACTACCTCATTGCTCTGTGCTCCACCTGGGTGGACAGCTCCTACCCAAATCTTGTCTGTATTGTCATCTCTCTCCTCTTAAGATCATTTCATAATAGTGAGGAGCAAATGAAACTAAGTGAAGTAAGACAGACCACTTCAAACTTGTGAGGCTTTTTTAGAGGTTTAAGTACAGTACCCAAACAGGCACCTAATTCACAGCCTTATGTGTCCTTCCACAAGTTTACTACTGCAAGTCACTGAGTTGTGGTACTACCTAAGGGTACCATCGGTCCTTCAGATGTCACAGTTGCTGTGCCAAACATGGAAAGAAAAGCTGGAGCAATTTATGTAAAACTTAATGTGTTCAGGACCTATGAGAGAAAGTTCTATGGCTTTTGCGATTCTGGGGTTCAGATTAGATGATCATAATACTGCTTTCTGGGCTCAGCTCCTCTGAATCAGAGCCAAAAATCACACACGAGCTCCTTTATATAAAGACTTAGAAGTCTAATTGTTGCAACGCACAGTTCATCAATTGTAATTTACTGACTTCTTTTGGGGGTTTTCCCCCAATGTCCTCATAGTGGACGTAAATGAAAAAATTGTCCAGAGGAGGCAACAAGGCTG
Source organism: Camarhynchus parvulus (assembly GCF_901933205.1). Taxonomy (NCBI): domain Eukaryota; kingdom Metazoa; phylum Chordata; class Aves; order Passeriformes; family Thraupidae; genus Camarhynchus; species Camarhynchus parvulus. The sequence goes on from NC_044601.1 coordinate 43,367,349, forward strand.
ATGAGGGCCTTGGGACACAAGCCCTGTGAGGAGCAACTGAAGGAGCTGGGGGTGTTTAGCCTGGAGAAAAGGAGACTTGGGTGACCTTATCACTCTCTACAACTTCCTGAAAGGTGGTTGTAGTCAGGGGGGTTGGTCTCTTTCTCCAGGGAACAACTGTCAGAACCAGAGGACACAGTCTCAAACTGCACCAAGGGAAATACAGGTTGGATATTAGGAAGTTTTTTGCAGAAAGAGTGATAAAGTACTGGAGTCGTCTGCCCATGGAGGTGGTGGAGTCACCATCCCTGGATGTGTTTAAGAAAAGACTGGATGTGACACTCGCTGCCATGGTTTAGTTGAGGTGTTCAGGGACGGGTTGGACTCGATGATCTTTAAGGTCTTTTCCAACCTAGTCATTCTGTGAATTCTGTAAATTCTGACTAACACTGTCTTTCTATATTTTACCTGAAGTGTCTATGGTAAACCCCTGCATGAAGAAGACAAATTCCATTAAATGATCATAAACCACAGTTAATGTGCCTCTGACATGTGAAGTATTTAAACTACATTCCTAAAGATGTGTTCCTCTTTTGAGGGAGTCAGTCAGACCTTAATTGTACTTAATGCAAATATATTTTCTAAGGCAGAGAGAAAGGGAAGGAATGGGAGGGTTTCTCAGTCTTTTTAAAAGCACGCAGAAGAGAGATGTCTAAAGGAAAATGCAAAATGACAAATGCTGCATACTGTCATCTCACCAAATACATATCATCTTACTTTGTGCTGCAAGTGGGAACAGCAACTGACAAGTACAGTTGAAGCATGTTTAAAAGTAAAAACCACCAGTCTACTAGAAGATTTTAAGTGTAATATCACTAAAGAATCCTCGAAACTCACTGTGCAGGGGACCACTTAAAGGGACAGGAAGCATCCTAGCTGTCTGCTCAGGGGGCAGAAGCATCATGACAGGACAACAGCCACAAGAGAGGGAGCACAGCCAGTGCTAGAAGAGGGGAAAAGACAATGCCCAGACTCCAGAAACCCTGGAAGCCTGGGAAGGAAAGCATCTTCTAAAAATCGAGGCAAATCAGACACATACAAGAAGTAATGCTTATCTGAATTAAAATAAATTTAAAAAGACACTGGTGGCCCTATACTGTGTCTAGGACTGCAGCCATCCAGCAGAACTTCTGCTCTTCTTCACTGCCTGCTAAGCATGGCGTGCCTCTTCTGAAGCTGATGTCACTGTCAATGCTGTGACATTGCTGTCTTCCATTCACCCAAGTCCCTGCAACACAGCAGAGTGAGCAGAGTTCACTTTGACCTGTGACCCCCCTGGGGGACCAGGTTGCTTAGGGATGATGCAATGTCCCTGTCTCTTGTTCTGCCTAATGAGATCCCACATAGTACTTATCACCGCGTATTGTGATATCTTTATACTGCTGCTAAGGCACCAGCATGGCATCTGGTAAATACAAACAAGCTCTGATCTATGAATTTACTGAGAAGCAGAAGCACAATGGTTCATTAAGTGCCAAATTCAAGTTTTGTTGGCTGATTTAAATTACTTTTCTTTCAGCTTCTTAAAGGTCAGCCACTTCTGAGTAATAGTGTATGCTCAAACTTGCAACTGGAGATCTAAAAGTAGGCTAATAGGCGAATGACCCAAGGGAGGGATGGATGGATGGATGGATGGATGGATGGATGGATGGATGGATGGATAGGAGAACGAATAGAATGTTTTCTCCATTCCTAACAGCCTCATTCCAGCACACTGAAGTCCTGTAAAAGCATACTGTACCATCTGAAGAGACTTCTGCCAAAATGCAGAGGGAAGGAAGAAAAACTGTGAGACATTAGTCTATATTTTAAAAGAAAGGGATTGTTTTTTGGTGCCATTAACTGTTGCAGTTCCATTGATTTCTTTACAAAAAGCTGAAAATCTAGTTTAAAAAATGAAAAAACTAGTGAAATATTTAAAAAAACACTTGGTGTGGCCAGAAAACTGTTGCCAAACTTGCCAAGTTTGGAAAATCCAAATACCTAAAAACAAAAAACATTCAGGTTTTTCTTTTTATTTTGATGGAGCAGTAACAGTGTTGCCCTGGAAACATCATTTAATGTGCATTCTGTATTTGAATTAAGACATTTACAACCCCCAAACTGGCTAGCATACAATATATCCTGTTTCGGGTTTTCTGCCTCCCAGGAGCAAGAATCAAAAGGCAGGCAGTAAATGCTTGTAGATGAAGGACCTGATCTTTGGTAATCTTTGTGCAGGACATTTCCAGTGGCCGAGCTGATGTGTGGTCATGTGTTCCCCCTGGAAAAGAGAGACATAAGTTGGATAAACAACAAGACAGAAAGACAAGGGAGGTCAGGAGGAGTTTGTCAGGCTTGCAAAGGAAGAAGCAGGGACATACCTGCACACCACACTATGAAGGAGCAGAAGCAAAACTCACGCCTGGACGTCTGTAACAGGCAAGGCTTCCTAGTTTAGACAAATTGCCAGCAGGGATAAGAGCAACATGAAGAAACATCCCTAAGTGTGAGAGAAGAAGCTGGTATGTACTCTAATTGAACAGTCTGTAGCTGACCTGTCTGCTGCAGGTCCATTTGTCATGGGCAGACTTACAGCAGAGAACAGTGTTTTTGAATGGACTCAGTGACATTTTGGCTCTACGTAAGGTCAGTGGCCAAAATGCTACAAGACTCAAAAAGGTTAATTCTCACCTTCAACCTGTAAACCATTTATAAATCATTTATTAAATATAACTCTTTAAATTGCTGGACTGCTTAGTGTTTTCACTGCCATGTGTGCATGACATCAATAAAAGTGCCGTGGAGTGCAGCTGGTGGAAGGAATGTAACTGTGTTAGATTGTTCCTGATGACAAAAGGAGTATAGACTTTTCCCAAGATTTGACTGTCCCACTTGAATGAAGCATAATTGCCCTGTCTTTTTTTTTCTGAAATGTAAAAATCATAACAGGTTTTCTTTCTGAAGAGCACATTTGGAATGCCAAATTGGAATTCCAATTTGGAATTGGATTTAAATCAATGCTGTTTAGCATCTTGATCAATATTTCAAATAATTCTGTTGAAATAGTTGGCTTTTTTTTTTCTTTATTTATTAGTATTAGCCATTGGACTGCTTAGATCTTATTTGTGTTTATGCTTTTGCTTCAGTTATTTGAATTTTCTGTAATTGCACCTGTGATATCTTATTGTAATTTAGTTAACTGTTGTCTTTATTTATAAATCTGATACTATATTTGTTTATCAGCATTATGATTAGAAAAATAATGGATAAATATTCACTTACATCTAACAGAGTAGGAACAGAAAACCATTTTTAACCACACTTCTTAATGGCCCTGTAAGGGGATAAAACAGTACAGCAAGTAAAGTTTAAGGGTGACATATGAAGCAAGCCATAATGTAAACTCTTTTGGACATTCTATCTATTTTACTGTAAACATTTGATTCTGCCCAGCCCCTACATTAAACAGTATAATTACAAATTGCAAAGTCAGCTTCTGAGAATTTGAAGGCATGTTGAAATTTGTGCATTGAAAGTTTGCATCCAAGAAAAACACTGGAAGAAAAATCCCTCTCACTGCTTAGCCTAAAGAAATCACAGTAAGGAAAGTAGCTCATGGTCACCATTGCCAGAACTGGATACTAATTGGAGGGCAGTAGGCCATCACCGTACCATGGTAGAATTTGAGTGGAAAGGGACATCTTATCAGTGGGGTTTAAAGACATTTCTCACAAGAATAGAGAGCATTGAGAATCCCCAGTTGGGATCCCGAGAACACATAACACATCCCGAGACCACATAACAAAGAACTTTCCAGAACAAAAAGCTTAATATTTTTAAAGCAATTAAAAATTAAGTCCTGCAGTGCAAACTATAGTGTAAATTTACTCCATTGACTGCTGAAGCTGTTAGTTGCACAGTAACACTAGTGGAGTCCTAACGCAGAACAGAGGTCACAAAGGCTTTGAATGAACAGACAGAAATACACATATCGAGAGCTGTTGCCTTTTAATCAAAAGACAGAACACAGAACATGACATCGTGGGTGCTGTGAGGAGCCAGTTTAGTTCTGTTACGCGTCAATGATGGATGTCAGAGGCAGATGGGGGAGGGGTTGCACGTGTGCACGTGCAGGAGGCGAGTAGGAGAAGCCCTGTCTCTGGAAGGACTCTGCCTGGTAACGCCTCACATGGGACAGGCAGAGGGGACGCTGACCTCCGCAGACGGACTGCTTACCTCGGGTGGGGAAATGCTGGACTGACCCAGCACTCTCCTGCTGGCAGGCAGGCTTGGAGAGGGACCAGGGCCATGAAAAGTACTTGCGTAACAAGCGCCCGAGCCTTTTCGAAACTTGCTCTGTGTGGTTTTAGCTTGGGGCTTTTTTGAGACTTGTGCTTTTGTTTTTGAGGCTCGGTTTCTTTTCGAAACTTGCTTTTGAGTGGGGGCTTTTTGAGTCTTACGCTTTTTGCCCTGGCCCCAAGCCTGCCTTTTGGCTCTCCTGCCTTCGCCGGCTCTTGCTCGCCTCGCGTGTGCTCTGCCTCCCTGTGTCTCTGAGCAACTCCATCTCTGCTGCCCGGTGCCGCCAGAGCTGCGCCTCCTGAGAGCCGCGCCCGCCCGTTCCGGCCCGGCCCTTGCACAGGCAGGCCCAGCACAGCCCTGCCGCCTGGACGCCGAAAGCCCTTCCCTGGCTTGCTCGGGGTAATGCCCTCTTTTCCTCTCTGTCTTCTCTCTCTCCCAGCTCCGCTGTTCCTTCTCCGTTTTCCTTCCTCCTCTTCTGTCTCTTCTCTTTTGTCTTTCATTTAGGCAGTTCTTTTTGGTTTTGTTCCAGTAAACGGTTTACAGATACAATGTTTGCCTCGTTTGGCTTAATTTAGTTCCAAAAATCCATTACTAAAAGAACTCCTCGCAGTTCCCTACATCAGAACGCAACAGGTGCCCCGGATGGGTCGGGCTGAGGGCTGCGCTGCAGATGCTGACAGGGCCATGGGTGTCTAGATGCTGCAGACCCCAAGACTATGGGCCCACGGACTACGTGGACTTCAAAGAGGGGCTGTGCAAGTTCTACTTCAAAGGCTTCACCTGTGAGGGCAAGCTCAGAAGGTGGGATTTTTACAGCCACCTCAAGGACTTCTGAGGTTTTGGGGAGACCTTCCACTATGGCTGAACCTCAGGGGACAGGAGGGACTTCATCCTAGCCCTGAAGCTTGGAGGGCGAGAAGTGTTTCCTCAGTGTGGGAATGCATCTTGTTTTCGTCTAGTTTATTATGTTTGTTTTTTTACACAGACAGTATAACTCGTTGTGGAGGGAGAACAAGCCTGGATCCTGACCTGTACTACAACACAGTGCTGCACTACACCACAATGCTGGCTGCATGGGGTGGGTGCTCCCTGATCTGGAGCTGTAAGGTAGATGCCAGGCTGGGCTGGAAGGATGTGCAGGCTTGGGAAAATGGACACAAGTTGGTCTGGGAGAGGGCTGGAATGATTACTTCCCTGCAGACCTGGACACACCTTCAGGACATGGTGGCTGGGGCAGGGACAAGTGTTGGCTTGCTGACTGCTGCCCTTTCGTGGTGGAATGGCAGCAGCATGGCCCTGAACATTCCACTCCTTAAGAACCATCTTCCTGTGGATGCTGGGTTTGGTGGGACTTCAGGGACAATGACACACCGCCATTACTTCAGACCATGGTGCAGTGACACCCTCTCTCCATGGGACAACCAGGGTAATGGTTTGAGCGGGATAGCTGGGCTCATCAGGACCCTTGGGTCTGTGATATCTCATCCCTCTGTCTGGAATACCCCTCTTTGGGACCAGAGAGGGGGCTCCTGAGCTTTTCAGGAGTCCCAGAGCTGTCACAACCCCCACTTTTGGGGGATCAGGGCTTGGTGGGACCCTCAGGGCCATGGGAGCCCAGCACTCCTGCCAACCCTGTTCCCTCAACAGATGTCACCCTGTCCCTGAAAGGGGTGCAGGTCCTTAGCATGAGGGTTCCCCCTTCTATCCCAGGCAAGTGCCCTCCCAGTACCAACTGCTTCAGTCATTCTTGGTGTTCCTGTCCTCCCTGCAACTCCCTCAGCTCCCTGCTGAGTCAATGCCATTCCAAGACCCTCTGGAGGCAGTTTGTCCAGCTACACCCCAGAGACCCATTCCCTGGGGAATGATAGCCTGTTTTTCAGTACTGGCACTTTGGTTTTTGTCCCCAAAGAGCTGAAATTGGCTGAAATCACTCTGCAGCACCTGACTCCCTACCTGCTCCTTTCCCTATACCTCCTAAACCCCAATGCCCACATCCTTCTCTATCTTTTTGCCAAGATTTCCATCCTGGAAACAGGATTAGTAAAAGTAGGAAAGATTACATTGCTTAAATTGTGAGATTACAACAAATACCTATTCTTCTTCCCTAATGTCATTCCCTTTTGCTAGAAGTGTGCAAAGATTTTTTTTAAACATTTTAATATTTGGTACTATTTGGATAGAAGGAAATGCGAAATGTTGAAAGTTTTAATCACTTTCATAGAATCATAAAATGGCTTGTGTTGGAAGGGACCCATCTAGTTCATCCCCACTTCCACTAGGCCAGGATGCTCAAAGGCTCATCCATCCCGGCCTTGAATACTTCCAGGGATGGGACATCCACAGATTCTCTGGGCAACCTGTTCCAGTGTCTCACCAGCCTCACAGTGAAGAATTTCTTCCTAATGTCTCATCTAGACCTACCCCGTTTTAGTTTTAAAATGTTCCCCCCTTGATAATATTACAAGATACCACATCTCCTCTGATAAGGAAGGCTGCAATATCATAGCTGCTGAGTTGTTAGGGTCCACCACAAGCAAATTCAGATGACACCAAGTTGGAGGGGAGTGTTGATCTGCTGGCATATAGTGGGGCTCTGCAGGAGGACCTGGACAGGCTGGATCAATGGGCTGAATCCAGCAGTATGAGGTTCAGCAAGTCCAAGTGCCAGGTCTTGCACTTTGGCCACAACAACCCTGGGCAGAGCTCCAGGCTGGGGACAGAGTGGCTGGGCACTGGTCAGGTAGAAAGGAACCTGGGGATACTGACTGACAGCAGCTGAACATGAGCCAGCAGTGCCCAGGTGGCCAAGAAGGCTAATGGCATCCTGGCCTGTGCCAGCAATAGTGTGGCCAGCAGGAGCAGGGCAGGGATTGTCCCCCTGTACTCAGCACTGACGAGGCCACACCTCAAATCCTGTGTCCAATTCATGGCCCCTCAATTTAGGAAGGACATTGAGGTGCTGGAGCATATCCAGAGAAGGGCAATGAAGCTGGTGAAGGTTCTGGAGCACAGGTCCGATGAGAAGCAGCTGTGAGACCTGTGGTTGTTTAGGGGGCTTGGGGGGGACCTCATCCCTCTCTACAATTCCCCGAAGGGAGGGTGTAGCCAGACATGGGTTGGGCTCTTTTCCCTGGCAACCAGTGCCAGGGTCACAGGACAGAGTCTTATACTGTGCCAGGGGTGGTTTAGGTTAGGGAGGGAGGACATTAGGTGGCATTTATTCACAGAAAGGGTGATTGGGAATTGGAATGGGCTGCCCAGGGATGTGGGGGAGTCACCGTCCATGGAGGTGTTAAGGAAAGACTGGATGTGGCACTCAGTGCCGTGGTCTAGTGGACAAAGTGGTGTTCGGTCATAGGTCATGATGATCTCAAAGGTCTTTTCCAACCTAGTCAATTCTGTGATTCTATGAAGATGGGAGTAGAAAAGATAATCATCAGGGACCATACCTGGAACCGCTGTGCAAAGACATTCAAACTAATTACTGGACAGTAGAATACCCCATGGGATCCTACTGGTGGTAAAGATCCATGAATAAGGAAACAAGGTCACTGTATTTTTAGAAAAAGATGCTAACATGAACAGCAGGACATTTCAGAAAGGAAAGTGTGTGTCAGTGCACAAGTGCTAAATATACTTTTTCAGTACAACATTTCAACCAGGGATGTTTTTCATGTTATTGTCTTGTTCTGTGCTAAATGAGAGTTTGTAATTTCAAAAATAAGACACTTTTCTTAAAAAAGTATCTCGTTCTTGGTTTTACTATGAATTTCTTATCTCCTTACTCTCTGTCTTTATTCTTAAGTATTTATTTTTCTGGCTCTGTATCACCATTCACATGTCAACAGAGCACATTACTCCTCAGCCTTGCCATTTGCTACATGCATGTACCAAAAGCACTGTAAAACTCAGAGGCCTCTTTTGATACTTGGTTATATAGTGAAAGTATGTAGGCATCTCAGATTGCAAATATGTCATGATACGAAATAGTCTGGTTCAAACTGCTTGGTTTTTGAGCATGTTTATTATCAGTGTGGGTTACTGAAGGATGTAGCATGTTTTATTTCTTTGCACATATTTTTTTCTTTAAAACATGGTACTTCTGCACCTAAAATTAATCCTAGTTTAAGTTCCAGTTCTGAATTCCCACTGTTCACTGTTGCAAGAACAGGTAGTTAATGTATTGCATTTGTCTCAGTTTTGGCTGGGATTTTATTCTCAGCAGCTGTGTTTTGTCCTGCTAAGTATATATATAACAATACCCTAGAAAGGCAGTTGAGAGACTTGTCCAAGAGCGAAGGCAAATGTAGTGTGAGAGAAAAAATAATAAATCTTACTGCTCTCATGCTTCCTCTTTAACCTTTCTTATGATTCAGGTCTGGTTGTTTAAATTAACAGTATTTAGTAGAGACCATGCTTGAAGTAAGACTCCCTAAAGAAATTGGGGAAATTAATTTTGAAGAAAGCTACAAAAGAACAGCGCATAAAGAAAATATCATTACTAACACAGTGCCCAGGGGTTCAAATTACAACAGAAGAGCATGTAATTACATATTGTTCCTCATGTCCAACAGAAATGCCATTATATAAGTACATAATATAAGAAAATATACTGTAGGAAACACACAAAAATCATCAAGCTGCAAGGAACAATCATTGCTGGCAAGTGAATGATTTCTTAGTAGTTTTAGTCTGCAACTTACTGTTTAGCATCATTTCAAAAAAGAAGAAGGTGTGAAGTGTAGATCATTATCTCCTGTGGTAATAAGATATCCTCAAAAAGATGTGCAGAGTTTATAGCGCAAATGCAGTTTCTTAAGGAAAATGCAGTCTGGCATCACTCTTACTGCTATGGATTTTGCATTATACAGACATCTCAGTGATACTGCTGGATAATGGTGGCTTATGGTTCCTCCGAATAGATTATTAGATTTATTTTTTTTCTGCTTGAAATTTTCCATCGTTATACTGCAATAAAAATGTTAGAGCAATCATATCAGTCTGCTTTAGGAAAACTGATTGTCATTGTGTTTTTCACAACTCACACTGCATGTATTTATGAGACTTGAAAGGAAGGCGAGAGCTGCTAAGAAATGCAAGCTCTTGAAAAGGTCTTAGTCATAATTTTCCTAAAGGAATTTTCTTTCTCAGTGCATAGATAACAAATAGCAATGAAAATTCAGCCCTATTCAGCCCTATAGTTCTATTACTCAGAGTTAATATTTTACTTAAGAACCACTAGTTATGATATCATTACCATAATAATGGCAATTTGTTACTCATTCTGCATTTCATAACAATAACAAGGAATTCTCAACTTGGCTTATATACAATGAGACTTCTTGAGATGGATAAACTTTGCCTGGCTGGTATGATAATTCATATTTGGAAGTAACATCAGAGATGAGTAGTGTCTGTGGTAGCTGATAGCTCTGAACTATTTGTTAGGTATAGCTCTGCTTCCTAAAGGACAAAACTGTGTGTCTGTGCTTGTGTGCATTCCGAAGAGCCAGGTACAATGGCACAGAAACAGAAACTTACCCAGTTACTGTGAACAACAGACCAGGTTGACATAGACAGAGCAATGCCTTTACTAGCACCCAAATATCCATAACCACCCCCTTCCATGAATATGAGCACAGTCCAGTCCTTTTCTGCCTTTCCGGGTGATCTGGATTGGATGTTTTCTAGTGAAACATGAACACACCTTCACTCTCCATAAGCACAGCATGTTCCTCAAATAACAGTATAAAAATTAAGTGAAATTTATCCATATTCTGTCTGTGACTGGACTGGTGACTTTGCACCAGTCCTTGGTGCAAAGCTTGGGTCTTTCTATGAACCATGTCTCCATGAAAGAGTCCACTTTTTCCGTAGTGCACTATGCACAAAAACACACTTATCCCACCAGTAGGCAGTCTAAGACGCTTTAGACTTCCAAGTGCTGTTTCTAGGATCTGTAAGCCCCTCATTGCTCTGTGAGCTGTGTTCCCTTCTTCTACTGCACCCTTGCCCTCTCCTCTGACCAAGCAGAGTTTCAGTCCTTTGGACTGGTTATTTTCTGTTGAGCCTGATGTCTGTCCTCACCCTGATTTTGCATGTACCAGGTGTGGAAATCCTTGCCTGGCATGGGAGACTGAATGGGACTGAAAACACCATTAACAGTGAAACCAGACAACTTTATTTCCACAAGTCACTCAGATTCAGGATTTGTATGCACACAGAGGAGAAGCCACGAGCAGGATAGGGCAGGCCTTAGACACTGAGGCTGCCTTTGGATCAGCAGACATTGCCCCAAAAGAAAATGGTCATGGTCATGGTCATGGTCATGGTCCACTGCAGCCTGCACTGGATCCTGTTCATCCTGCTTCTTTAGCCAGTTTTCTCCTTAGGACCTGAAGGAGCTCCTGCGCCTGAGTAAAAAATTCCACCAGCTTCTGGAGTGAAAATGGGCAGGAGCTAAACCTGTCCGATGATCCTGGTGTTGGCCTTCGCTTCTGAGGTGGGGGTAGGGCAGTCATAGAATGTCTAGATGCCCTTCTCTCTGTCTGCGGGTCTATCTGGACTAGGATCCAGTCATAGAAGTGCTGAACGGAGGTGTAGACGCCAGGCTGGTTTGCTCCCGCACAGCCTTTCACCCAGCTGGCCACACCAACGAGCCAGAAGAAGGCAGCATTGTTATCTTTGCACACCAGAGGGCCACCGCTGTCACCCTGCAGTGGAGCAAGAGAGGAATAAGGTAATATTGGGTAGCTGCTGCTAGCACTAGAGCTGTCTCCTTCTCTCTCACAGCCCTTGACGGAGCTGCATTCCTGGTAGAGAAAGTCTCAGCCCACATGCTGGAGCCTCCAGAACCTTGGCTGGGAGCAGGGTGAGGGGCTTGTATGGTAGGGCTGTCTCTTGTCTCTGCACAGTAATCCTGGGTGTGCAGAGCATGGATGTTTCAGGGCTGGCATCTGGACCTCTGGACTGCCAAGAGCACTAGATATGCTTTCTGGGTGTAATGCCCCTGGGACAATGGGGGCACTGGGCAAGGACCTGCAAATGGGGAAGGGGAGGGAAGCCCTAACAGTGGTGGGCAGCTGGGACTGTGAGTGACTGACTGCAAAGCAGGCCCTGGGCTGTGTTGGGGTGGTGCTGCTGAAGCTGCCCATGCTGCTGGGGGCTGAGTGGCTTGTCTCACACTCCTACCTGGCAGGGGTCGATGCCACCCACTGAGTAACCAGCACACAGATTTTGAGTGTGGATGGCCCCTGTGTACCAGAGGCTGCTGTTACAGAGCTGGACATCAATGAGGTGGACCTTGGCCTCCTGCAGCACATCACTTGGTCTTTGAGCTGTGAGCACAGAAAGAAATGAGCATACAGCAGTTCCTTGGCCATTCCCCTCTCTTGTTGGGGGATGAAGCCCTTCCCTAGGGCTTCCCTGGGGTTCCCTAGGCAAATACCATGTTTCTCTTCTTTCCCTCCTCTGTCTGGCTTTGGGGAGTGGCCAGGACTACCACTCCAGTGGCAGACATCCTACAGCCTGACTCTGGCTTTGGCCTCTGCTGTTGGGAAGCCCAACTCATCTCCCTTGCCTGCCAAGTTTGCCCTCAGGGCATGTGTCCCTTTTGGGAACCCACCTCTTGTAGTAGTAGTACCCCAGCCAGCAATGTAACAGGCTTTCAGCTCCGACACTTTCAGTGTGGTGTCAGGCACACAGCCCAGCTGTACGTAGTGGTTGCACACGACAGGCTGGTCCAATTTCAGCAAGGCAATGTTGTTCCTCTCCTCACCAGGAATATAGTGTTCATGAACCCGCAGCTGCTTAATCTGGCGCACTTGCACCTCAGGGCCCAGCTGAGTCAACCGGGTAGCCCCAGCCACTACATGCCATGTGCTGGTGTTCCTAAGAAGGACATGGAGAAGGAGGTGAGAGGGAGCAGAGCCATGTGCTGCAGCAGCACAGGAGTTCCCTGTCCTCTGCTTTGCAAGTCAGCGAACGAAGCAGTGTGTATGACTGTCCTAGCATGACTTAGGCTTCGAGAACATTGACTTAGAGGCTTCTAGGAAGCAGTGGCAAGATCACAGAGTGTTCTCTTGAGTAGTCACTCAGCTGGGGTCTGCAGTGCACAGACATTGGGCATACTGCAGGGAGACAGGATGGGAGTAGGCCATGGTGCTGCCAACAGGGTACCTGCTGGTGTAGTGGAGATAGACCCATTCCCTGCTACTCCCTACCTGGCGTTGATGAAGCAGTGGGCAGCTGTGAGGACCCACTCTGTGCTGATGAGGGACCCTCCACAGATGTGCCCTGTGCCTGGTTCCCAAGGATCCTGGATGCTGACAATCCCAGCCCAGGCTCCTGGCTGGACATCTGTGCCACCAATGATGTGCACTTCACCATAGTCTGGAGCCATGGGGTCATAGTCATGAGCCATGGGGCCATAGGAAGCAGCCATGGGCCAGAGACCACAGGTCCCTCTGTAAACAGAAAGTCATTGCTTGATGGCTTGCTGCTGCTCAGGCTGAAGGTCAGCCAGCTTCCCTCTCCACGTGGCATTGTTTGCATGGACAGCAGAGCCAGGGAATCCCATGGGGCATGTGTCTGTCTGTCCACCCCTGTTTCTTCTTGAGCCTCCACAGACAAGTTGTGCTGCAGCTTGCGCACTGTCAAGGAATTGAAGCTCCTGCATGGAGCTCACAAAACTGTAGTGTGGCCAGAGGGGACAGGGAACACCCCTCAAATGTTGTCCAAACTACCTCCAAGAGCCTGAGGCCACTTACCCACAGGTGTGCCATGTGCTGAGCACAGACCTACACATGGCCAGTAGGACGAGGCACAGCAAATGCATCACTGCCTTGGCATGTGCTGCAAGGAGTGAGGGCTCATTCAGTGCAGCCACCAACTAATGCAGTGCCTTTGGCACCAGGGCTGATGTCACAGAGCAGCTAGTTCAGTGTTTTGGTCACAGTGGCCTTAGGGCATGGACAGTGGAGGGGCAATGTAGCGTCATAGAATCATAGACTTCTTTGGGTTGGAAGGGACTATAAAGATTATCTAGTTTCAACTCCCCTGCCTGAATACCTTACTCTACAGCAGGATGCTTGAAATTCTATCCCACCTGGCCTTGAACACTTCCAGGGATAGAACAACTTCTTTAGACAGCCTATGCCAGTGCCTCACCATCCATGAAAGTTCCAAGCAGGAAGGGAGGCAGAAGTTGGGACTGGACATTCCTGACAGGCCCCAGTGAATTCTCTGCTGGTAGGATGAGGGTGTGCAGGCCTTATGGCAGGTAGCAACATTTGGCTTTCAGCACTGCCTGTTAAAAGCTCACAGGAATAATACCCCATGGGGTATAATCACAGCATCTTTGGAAAGTTCACTGACACTTTGCTCTCTGCATCAGTTTGCCAACAGGTCCTTTCCAAAAAACATTCAGTAGAGAGCAATACACATGGGTTGGGTGCTGAAGGTCCAATCCAGTTACAGCTGTGATGGGTAAGCAGCAAAGTGTAAGCCCAAGTGCAAGCCCAATAAACCAAGTGCTCCCAAACAGTGTCAGCCCTCCTGCACCAAGCGCAGTGAAACACAGATGCAGCACAGTCCATAGTCCATACTAGCTACAGTAACACCATCGGCAGACTCCGTGTCCTTGCTGTTTATGGCTTCTGTTGCTGTTCTGGGCCCACACTGACAAGGATGGTTTTGGCATCTGGGGTGTGTAGCCAAGGACATTCAATTTGAAGTAGACAGGGAATGATGGTCCTGTGGGGTTCTCAGCCCCACAGGCCAATCTCCAAGGCTTTGGTAAATCCCATACCAGTCTCATCTCATCAGTCTGGCTGCTACAGCCTTGTTCACCTGCTGGAGTGTAGGGTAGTCATGGCAGAAAAGCAGGAGCCAGCCACATCTATTGATGTTGCTGAGCACAGGCAGGTCCCTGGAGGGAAGAAACAGTGTTTCTTTTCTGGTGTCTTCTCACAGAAGCCAGCTGTGTTGTTCTACCTTGTCTCCCTTTACAAGACTTTGCCACTTAAATCCAATGCAAGGCTGCAGAGAAAAGCCATGAGAACACAACAGAGAGGTGGTCAAAAGGGTGTAATGATGAGAAACCCAGTCTGGTTAACTTCTCAGGGAGAAGGTGAAGAAGCTTGGTACTAAGGAAGACTTCAGCCTGGCAAGAAATACTTCACAAGATCTAGCTGATATTAGGTAAGCTCAAACAGAAGGCAAGATGAGGTTTGTTGTTTTGATTTTTTACCAGTAAGTAAAAGTACTGTTAAGGCAGCTTGTGAAGGTAAGTCAGGGACAAATAAATTTGAACCCTGGTGAGCACCGTCCTTTCTTGGGTGAATAATTTTTCTGCTGGTTTACTTTAAAAAAGAGGGTAACATTTTTCCCAAGTGGTCTTGAGTTTTGGAAAGTACAACCCTACTCCAGGAGATCATTCCAAAGCAGGTGGCTTAGATAAATGCAACTTCATGATTTTGCTTTCAAGCTGTCGTGATGGCCCAGGTGTGACTATTCCAGAAGGTCTGCCCAGGCAGTTCCATACTCAGAATTAGGCCATTTTGATTCCAGTCTGAGATGCAAATGCTATTGAGGCACCACATAGATGCAAAGCACCCTAAGCCCACCCTTTGTAATCCCTCACTAAGCCTTCCACCATAATTAGGTTCTTTGTGCAAGCACTAAATGGCTCTCAAACATCTGCTTGGAAAGGTTTTGGAAGAAAAATATTTAAATGGAATATATTTAAACATGAGGATTGTTTTTAAAAATCTCATTTTGGCATGAAATTTTTCTTCTGTTGCTCCTCTAAGTGTTGAAAGTTTGCTTCTTTAATGTTTCTGAAGAGCCTATATTTTGCTCCTGTAAATGGTACTCACACAATGTTCTGTGTATCTATTTTGACAGGAGAGACAAGAAGACATGAAAGCAAATAGAAAAGTGGAACAATACATAGAGAAGGTGAAAAGATGGGGGGGAAAGTGAACTGAAGTGAGTACTTCAGTTTACAAGAAGATATCAAAGGGAAGTAAGGAAATGATCAATTGGAGATCAAAATATCTTAAAATCACAGATTCTGAAAGAAAGAGTTAGGAAGTATACCATAATGTTTTTAAATTGACAAAAAAGGAGTTTTGTGTTTAAAAATATTGGTTTTTGTATTCATTAATCTCCAGTAAGTGTAAGAAAAAAATATTCAATATACATTATTTGCCTTGTTTGACTGAATTGAACTGGCGAGTATAAGAGCATGCCTTTTGTGAACCCATCTTTCAACGTTAAAGTTATTTGCAGAAAGATCTGCACCTCAAATCAACAAGACATCTTCTTCTCTCTGATTCCTGTCCTGGACTCTGTAACTGTCAGTGCCATGTGTGTGAGGGGTGAATGATCCCCAGCACAGTTTGGTCCTGAGCAGGTACAAATTGTGTTGGTTAGCCTGGAGAAAAGGAAGCCGTGGAGACCCTACTGCTCTATTCAACCCCCTGAAAGGAGGCTGTAGTGAAGTGGGGGCTGGTCTCCCAGGTAACAAGCAGTAGGATCAAAGGAGCCAGCCCTCAGGTTGCTCCAGGTAAGGTCTAGGTTAGGAAAATTTCTTTACCAAAAGGCTTGTCAAGCTTTGGAACAGGCTACCCAGGGAAGGGATTGCGTAGCCATCCCTGTACATATTTAAAAACCACAAAAACATGATGCTTAGGGAACATGGCTTGTGGCAGTCAGTGCTAGTACAGTATAGCAAACACATGGAAAAGGGGTAACAACCACTTTCAGTTATTGGTGTCACTTGATATTCTCTGAGGTGCTCATTTGAGTTCTTTCCTTAAGGTTGTCTTCTAAGATACCTTTAAGACACACAACCAGCTGGACATTTTATACAATTAGCTTAGAACTAGTAATGCAGAATTTATTACTATTAAGGAATATTGGCAGAAGGGTCTAGACTAATTTATGCATGTTGAAAAAAGTTGTTATAGTTTAGGATTTGTATGATGATGTAACAATGAGGACAAACATTCAAAGTTACCCTTTTAAAGTGCTTCTTGAAAAGTTAGAAGGCTTGACCATGGTTTTGTATCTAGACCACACTTCTGGGACAAGGAGATGAGCTTCCTTTCTGTTTCCCCTTATGTAACCTAGAAGTAAAGATACCTATGAAACTTTTCAATTAATTGATAAGAGGGTAATGTGCAGGAAGAAGATTACTTCAAGCATGTATATTTTCATTTCAGATTTCATACTGGAAGTACTTGGAATATAGATGAAATCCACATTTCCATATTGATAGCACCAACATTTGGTATAGGTTGGCCTTTATTTTCTTATTTGATATCAGTAAAAATAACAGACATGTAAAAGAGGTGCCTTCATCCCTGTTTTAATTTATATAAGGTCCACTCCCAATTCTGAAAAGCTCAAGATTACAAAAGTAGTATAAGAGTGCCTCAGCCCTTCTTCCTATTTTCTGCTTGGTGTGTGTTCTTTCAGAGGCATAGTGTGAAATGTCTCCATATGTCCATTCTAGGTGATAATGACACCCCAGTGCTGTATAGTGTGTCTGTGGAAAGGTAAAGTAAGATTAGGAAGGTTGAAATTTGGACTTTTGGAAGACAGAAGAAAGAGAAATAATTGTTTAGCCACACTACACCTGCCATTTACAGTTAGGGTACCTGCATTTGGTTGGAACACAGAAAAAAACTATTTTTCCCTGAACACTTTATGCGTTTTTAGATACCAAAAATATTTTTATAGGATCAACCTGTGCAGCTTGTGCAGTGCAGCTGTGGATGAGTGTTTTCGACAACCTGTTGTGGTAAGTTTGTATGTTTGGGATCTAATTTCTTGTTTTTCCCTCTCTTTCTGTCACCATCTTCCCCAAATCCTACAGGTACAGTACCCTCCTTGTTTAACAGAGCACAGTGGCAGTTGAATAAAGAGCCAGGAATTAACTCCACAAGTGTGAACAGAGCTGCTGGAAAAAGCTAACTACTGTATGTAATATTTCTGGTTTTGCTGTTAATAACAGATGCCTAGAAATATGAACACATTGGGAATCAGAGAATCACAATTTGTTTAGATTGGAAAATACCTTTAAGATCATCATGTCCAATCATGAACCGGGCACAGCCAAGTCCACCACTAAACCATGTCCCTAAAGGTCCCTTCCATATAAATTTTAAATCCCTCCAGGAATGGTAACTCAACCACTCTCCTGGACAGCCTGTTCCAATGCTTGGCCATTTTTTTCTATGAAGAACTTTTTCTTAATATCCAATCTAAACCTCTCCATGAGAACTTGAGGTTATTTTCTCTTATCCTGTCACTTGTTACCTGGGAGAAGAGACTGACCCCCACCTGGCTACAGCTTCCTTTCAGGCAGTTGTAGAGAGTGATAAGGTCCCCCAAGCCTCCTCTCCTTTTCTCTAGGCTAAAAACCCCCAGCTCCCTCAGCTGCTCCTCATAAGAGTTGTATTCAGAACCCTTTACAGGTCCATTGCACTTCTCTGGACACACTCCAGCGCCTCAATGACTTGCTTGTACTGAGGAGCCCAAAACTCAGTACAGGATTTGAGGCGCAGCCTCACCAGTGCCCAGTACAGGGTGTCAATCCCTGCTCTTCTCCTGCTGGCCACACTATTGCTGGCACAGGCCAGGATGCCATTGGCCTTCTTGGCCACCCGAGCACTGCTGGCTCATGTTCAGCTGCTGTCACCAGCACCCCCAGGTCCTTTTCCTGTGGCAGCTTTGCAGCCACTCTGCCCCAGCCTGTGGCACTGCCTGGGGTTGGTGTGACCCAAGGGCAGGACCCAGCACTGGGCCTTGTTGAACCTCACACCACTGGGCTCCAGCCAGCTTGGTGTTGTTTCTGAGCTGGGTGAGGGTGCCACAGTGAACAACTGTCTTCCTAACATGCAGCTAGCTTCCCTCATTGTTTCTAGTCTGTTAAACAAGTGACTTGACCTTGATTTTCCTCTTGCCATTCACAAATGAAAGGAAAAGAGAAAGGAGCCAAATGAGCAGGTTTCTGTATAATGAAACAACCCTTTTTAATATGTAAAGATCCTTTTTTCTTTTTTTGTCACTTGGATTTAGCACCCACCAGTATTCATCTTTCTTATCAGTAAAATCTAGGGGGGGGAACTACTTAGGAAGAATGTGGGAAAAAAATCTTTCTTACCACTCTGGAGAAAAAACCAGCCAATATTGGCTATCTTTAGGCTAAGTAGTTGAAGTAGCAATACCAGCTGCTGTTGCATGGAGACCCTAAAACCTGCCCAGAAATCTGGCAAGACCATCAGATTACTGATGTGACTTTCTGCACTGTACTGCTTTTGATACTAGAAATGCATAAGAGAAAACTCTCATTTTTTAAAATAAATTTCAGCCTATCTTTGACTGTAGCACAGCCATTCTGGTTCTCTGGCTCCCTGGCTTTCAGTTAGAGAACAGAGTAAGTCCTAGGACTGCAGCACACACTTGCATCCTGAATGAAGTACATGTTTGGCTTTGATTTCTCAGCTGAGATTCTTTTTCCATTTAAGACAGGAATGAATTGCTCAATAAAAGCAGTTATAATATAATTAAATTGTTGCTTCTTTTAAAAATCACACATCTTGCTTCACCCTTTTTCTGTAGCTAGATATTAATTATTAATGGATTAACTTGGGGCAATGGGATACAAGACTTTACATCAAGTTTGCTTTACTTAAAAGCAGGTTTGTAAGCAATGATAGATTAGGATTATGACACATGATTAAGGAATGAAAAATTAAGTTAAAAGATTCCATTTGCTGGCTGACCACTCCTAACTTTTTTTCTAGGGACAACCTGTATTAAGTAATTTTGCTTTCTATACTTCATTTAATTTTCAAGTATTTCCATACTGTCTTAGCTCAACCTACCCAAATGAGCATTTAGAAGAGGATACTAAAATGTGTTTATCTTACAATAAACAGAGCAGCCTCTAAGCCAAAGAAACCCACCGTTTATTTTTTCTGAGTGATTAATCTCTGGACAAAAGTTATTTTTTCTTGCCTGAATAGAACAGTCTTTGATAGATGTGTAAAATATGCATCAGATATGTCAGTGATTCTTGGAATGAACATGTTCCTACGTGAGTGCTGATTCTATGGTATGTTTCTGCAAGACAGCTGATGTTTATCAATAAGTTTTGAAATGGACTTCTGTTAATTTGTGTTGATAATTGCTCTTTATTAGTCTTTGAAATTAGAACTGTCAAGAATTGATAATAGTACATACATTAAAAGAAAATTTACATATGTGCATTTCATTTCTATTTAGTTTAACAGCTGATAGTAACATTTTTAATATTAAAAAAGGAACCAGAAAGTCTGCATCAGTTGTAACAGTTAAGAAAACGGCAGACTTAAGAACTGACTTAAACTATCTACTGAGAAGGCTTCCATTTTGGAGTGGGCAATTGTTAATCAGCAGTTCTTTCATCTGTCTACGAATCTGGGAGTCCTTTATCTTAACATTTTGAAATCTCAGTCAATTTGTCTCCCCATAATACCCAAGTTATCCCTTTTTTGCACTTATAGACCTTTTCAGTATATTCTAGAAATATCTCTTGGAAAAGAAAACTTAAGTATAGGACCACCTTGGTGAGTGTTATTTAAGGATGAAACTTCTATTGTAAAGAATTATGTTTCACATTAAAGACAAACTTTCATTTCCTGTGATTTCCTGATTTGTTGAAGTTGCCTGAGTGGTAAGAGGAGAGAGAAATTAGTATTCTATGTCCTATCATTGCAAAAGAAGATGAACTCTCAATTTTTCTAGGTAAGAAATTATTTTCACTAAAATACACCATTGTATTTTACAGTGGTGGTCAGCTCTTGTAGGACAGGAAAAAAGCACACCTACTGTAGAAGAACAGGTTTCTGACCTTATTATTACAGTTACAGTTTACTGTATTTGTGCAGGCATTGTTATTTTGTATTAACAGTGGTTACTTATATAAGTCAAAATTCTATTTAGGCTGTGTGACAAAGAGCAAAAGACAAAAGCTTTATATAACTTCGGTAATTATTTAGTGCTGTGACAAAATAGTTGACATTTACTTGAACTAATGTGTACTTAAATCCCTTGCTGTTTCCTCTTGTTATGCATGACTGGAGGAATCAGCAGTATGCCAAGATGCACTCTGCTAAGTAAGTATATTGGCGTTGGAAATGAAGGACACGTCCTTTCTGTTTTAAATGCAAACGGAGGGAAAAAAAATCCACCTGCTGCAATCCATTCCAACTGAGCAGGGACCTTAATTAGGTGTTTACAGCAGCATATTTTGTAAGAAAAACTGTTAATTACAGATCAAAACAAGCAGGAGGAAGGAGCCATCAATTCTTCCAAAAGAAATAGAAGAAAAAGAGAGGATTCATAAGTAAAACAGGCTGTGCTCTATTCTCATTCTTATGCTGTATTTAGCACAAAAATATGCAAATACAGCTGGTGGAACTGATTTTTTTTTTTCTGGAAGTACCCATGGAAAACACATTAATTGTTTCCTGTTTTGTATTTTTTACTCCAACGTATATGGAAATTCCACAGTAATGCTACAAAACAAATACGCATGGAGTCTGATGAAAATTAATTAATTAATTAATTTTCATCAGCATATCAAAAGTGCAGCACTAAAAAATATCAGTTTCCTTAGATCTGACCAGTGACATTGACAGTGCCTAGCTTTCCTATGTTTTTGGTTGGCTAATAGTGGTTTCAAGTCTAAAAGCTTTTTGTGAGGATAATTATGAGGAAGTTTACTG
This sequence comes from Camarhynchus parvulus, assembly GCF_901933205.1. Taxonomy (NCBI): domain Eukaryota; kingdom Metazoa; phylum Chordata; class Aves; order Passeriformes; family Thraupidae; genus Camarhynchus; species Camarhynchus parvulus. Next base: position 43,388,450 of record NC_044601.1, read on the forward strand.
GTTTTCTAAAATCTCTGTTCTTATTCTCAGCACCCATTGCATTAGTGACTTTAAAGATGATACAAGTCGATTTATTTACAAGCAAAAGAAATTTTTAGTAAGTTTTGAAGCAACAAAAGAGGTAGAAATCACTTTCAGAGTGCTATTGCTCGTTTGTAAGAAAGCACCAAGTAAAATGTTCAAGTTGTGGGTTACATCTAGAAACACCCTAAGTTATATGAAGTGGTATTCTGGTTTGAAAATTGTAAGTGAAGGATAACGGTTTTTTTCATAGTTGCTAGCCAATTAACCATATTGAGTTCAACAATGTTGACTACTGTTCTTATATACATTAGTTCTTAGAGTGCTTGGTTGTGAAATCCTGCCACAGCACTAACCATATTTAATAGGCTTTCCTTGTGAGGCTTCATTAAGTTTCTTTTTAGAATTGATTCTTTTCCATTCATCCCCTGCCTTCCCAAAACAATTACCAGAACTCTGAAAGAAAAAGCAAAGGCAAAGAATACTTCTCAAAAGAAAAAAAAATGGCATATTCAATAGCAAGAGATAATTTACAGAGCATTTGTAAGGTTTTAAAAAATTACAAGTTTTAAACTAGGACACGTTAATTCCTGTGCATAGTGGGACATTCTGCCAACACATACGGCCTGACTCTCTTCTATGCCACTGCTTCAAAGTCTCCCAGATGCAAATATTTACCTCTGTACCACATGGATGGATAGTAGGGAAGGGGCAGTTCTGGGCATTTTTTTCTGATTTAAAACAACTCCCTACTAATTTTACAGCATAAGGTAAAAAGAAAAAATTGGACTTCTCCAGACAGTGAAACCTTTCACTTCCCTGAAGGCAATGGTCTGAGATGTTATACTTAAGAGCAAAAGAAAGCCTCTGCCTTTGCAAAGTAAACAACAGTGGATTTGGCAGCGTTTCACACTTGCTTGCACAGCTGCAAATCAAGATGAAAAGACTTACAATCCAAATTTGAAATAATGTTTTTTTTAACAAATTCAGTAATACCACAGAGAACTGATTTCCTGGCTTTATTCCAGTGATATTTTTCTGACATACATTGGCTGAGTGTTGTGCTTACATTTTCAATATCATAAAACTCTTTATTAAATACTAAAAAGTTGCCAATAGTTTTTACTACAATAGTTTTTACTACAGAGTAAAATAAAAAATAGATTGGAATTTATTAAGTTTACTTAGTTCAGCTAGTGCTGTAAGCTGTAGAATTGTATATTTTTATTAGAAGCACTTTATTATTTCATCCATTTATAGGTATGGATAGAATATATAATAATACAGCATCTGAAAACAGAGGTTCCTAATAGACCTACTGGTGTTGTATAAAATCAGTTTGCAGCTGTGCATCACTGTACGTGAGTCACATGAGAAGGGAATATTGTCCTTCCAGCTCTTTTTTTAAATCTGAAATTTAGCTTGTACTAATATTTAAACTTGAAATGTACCAGACTCAGTTTTATTCCTGAGAGTTCATTTGATAGAGAAAGAACTATTTCTTTGCATTTGTTTTTTACTGTTTTTACAGTAAGCTTGCATAGGTTCACTGGTCTTACTTTTAAAAATATTCTTACCAATATTCTAGGTTATTGAACAAAACCCACATCATGTTCATGATGTGAATGTATCATGTCAGAAGATCTTTGAGCAATATGCAGCATTCATGCTGCAAAAATTCAGCACCTCTTTCCAGGTAGTTCCCTGTGTGAGGATAATCCTGTGGCTCACCACAGAAGTCTGTTAAATACTACAGTTTTCTCTCAATGGACTCAGCAATTTGGTTCATTTTGAGACATGAACCTGAAGTCATGTTGCATACCCTTTATAAGTGTTCTGAGACTTCTCTATCCCTATAGAAGCCTAACAGAATATATCTGTAAATTCCCCCCAGCACAGTGTGATAAAAATTACAGGATATGTGTATCTTTCACCTTTTCTCTAGCTCTGTGAGAAGTTTTGATAGTACAACCTATATAAATATCTATTTTTCATTTGTGTACCTAGCAAATGAAGAAATCTATAGAGTTGTAGAACATATTTTAATGAGATCTCTCACTATGTAATGCCATCCACTAGCACATTTATATATGTAGGCCTCATTCTGAACAAATGAGCTAGAGTCAAATCAGAAATGCAGATATAATTTTAATACCAAAAACATAACTGCAGTGTTACCTCTAGCACAATATGATCAACCTTTAGTCTTCCACATGCTGTGGAAAGGCTGGTTTGAATGAAAAGCCCCAGGAAAACAGACCCTCCTCCTCTGAAGAAGTTACATGCTGGCCAAAATAATTAAGAAACAGCTGTAGTTTCAGAGATTTTTCTCCAAGTCAACGGCTATTTGCAGATCGTTAAAGATAGTTTACGACATTATGGAAAGTAGTCCCTTAAACTGCGGGAATTGTAAATGGCTGCAGTTTCCTGGGTGAGGCCATGAAACCACTGAAGGTAGCATCAGACAATAATTGGCTTGTTATTTCTAGTAACATTTAATACAGCAGGTGAGAGATTTCTAGTATAAAATTAAGGTGGCACAACAAATGACTGCTTTGTTACCAAATACCAGGCAGACATGGTTCAGTTCTCAAGAGTCTGGCAAGTTTCCCTTGCCAATAATGAAAGGAGTACATGAAATCTGAATTCAGCTGAGAGATTTGTTGTATCTTTTAGTGACCTGCATGTCTTGAAATAAACAGGGCAGGAGACTTTTCTCCTTTTAATGCCTTTATTAAAAGTGATGAGCTCAAGATTGGGAACCTCGACGGGTCTGCAGTCTCCGTCTTCTTTCCAGCGTGGCTCAGAGGATGAAAATATGCAGCTTTGTCCACGAGGAGCAAAGCCGGGGAGGGTCCGGTCCTCACAGAAACGTCTGGGCGGGACCCCGATGTTTTCCGCTCTTCCCCGCTTCCCGGCTTCAGGTCCTGGTCTCAGGCAGCTTCTGTAGTCAGGGTGAGGGGCACCAAGGTCTCCCAACATCTCTGCAGGTCCAGCACGCTGCTCCTCACATCCCGGAATCACTCTAATTTCTCAATCTTATATTTGGCTCGTTGTTTTGGGGGTTTTTTATAAGTTCAATACGTCCCATGGTACACTGGTTCTCAAAATCTGCATATTCTGATGTCCTTTTCTCTCCCTGACTGGGAGCGGTACCTTTGCCTTAGGGCAGGGTTTTACCGATGCAAAGAGAACTATTAACTCTAACGACTTGTAATTAACATAACAAGTAACACAGCCGCAGCAGCTCCAGGTCTAAAAATTTTGTAACTTAGTTTTTCTACAGAAATAAAATTTACCCAAATTCTGTTCATAACATGTCTGTCTTGATCTCACATTTCAGTCTCAATCTGTACACTTATTTTCTATGGGGAAAAACCTTACACTGTGAATTGTGTGAAAATTTCACATCTTTTTAAGGAAGAAAGTAAATGAGAGGGAGAAAAACAACAGCAGCAGCAGATAACACTGTCAAGCTGGATTCATGGTCATGTAGTAGGCTCATCTTCAATAAATTACAGCAGTAAGACATGTTTTTTTGTGGCTTATCAACTGCATATGGTTAATTTTTTTACATTCACCCCAGACAGATACATTTAAATTTTTGTACGCAGTGATATGTACATAGCAATTCATGGTAAGTTGTATTTTCAGTGGCATTCATTTTGAGTGTCTATCCATATGAAGTGGTATTAGACTATTCTGTCCTTAGGAATAGTACAGGAAATCAATGTGAACGAGTCATTCACTGCATGTTGCGTGTGCTAGACCCACAGAATTCTTTGCAATAATTACGACAACTGTGATATCAAAAAACAACTTTGATGCATCTAGATCAAACGGCAGTGAAATAACTATGGTGTTAATTTGCTTGGTGTTAATTTGCTTAACTAAGTTTCTACATGTTGTGCTTGCTTCTTTTTTTTCAAGATAAAAAAAAAAAAAAAAACCTAAAAAAAGAGGGAGGGAAAAAAAGGCATTTAGAGGTTGGAAGAGTAAGTCTCCAGACTGCATGCATTTTATTCTTCCTTAAGCCCTGGCATGTGAGATACATGTTTCTACATTTCATAATTAGAAACCGCACATATTGATAAGTGTGCATTGATCAGATGGGAGCCAAAACTGGGGAAAGATGCATTGTGACAGTGTAGCTGGAGAGTCAGCAGGACAGAGGACAACTGTTCAACAGGAGAGTCAGGCAGAAAAATTGCTTTCTCGCTGTAAGCATCCAAGAGGGCACTGAATACCTGTTAACTGCTCAGGTTCAGCTCACCAGGTTGAACCCACACTGACTTAGTGACACCCAGATGCACATATTTACAGAAGAAAAAGAAACAAAAGTAAAGTCAAGAAAACAAAGAAAAGGGAGTGGGAAGTATAAAAATATCTTTCAGTGGCTGCCCCTCCCCACATTAGCCATTTCTCAGGCATGTGATCTCACAACACTAAAGGGAAACTTCAGCCCGATTTTACTGGGGCTTCAGCATCTTTTTGCAGGAGGTTTTAGATGTTCCTCGAGTAACTGGTTAGTCTGTAATCAGATATCCAATGGATCACGATTCCAAACTACTGCCAACAAAGCAATGCTCAATGGCTCAGTGGAACTTAAGATAATAAATCTTATATTTAATGGCCTCTGAACAAAAGTCAGTGTCAAGCTTTTACTTTGAATGGCCATTTTTAATTTGATTTTTTTTCTACTGTAAACATTTGTGAGTATCTGTGAAGAAATCCCAATCTTTAGCATTTCTTCAGTGGTACAAGGGGAAGCAGAGACTTGTTTTCAGAGTTATGAGTAGTTTTCTATGCTGAGGTGATACAGCTAACACTACAGAGATCCTCAAATGTACATTAATCAAACACTCATAAAAGCATTAATAAAGGAGGATATTGCCACAAAGCATGAAATACACCTGAGTTCAGGAAATAGCACAGAACTGAACATGATACTTCCTCTAAAATTATCACACAAAATCCCAACAGAAAAAAAATTTCCTATGCTATTAAGTACATCTGGAGAGGAGGAACATGTGGTGACCAGTGACAGAACCTGAGGGAATGGCCTGAAGTTGTGTCAGGGGAGGTTTAGGCTGGACAGCAGAAAATGATTCTTCACCCAGAGGGTGGCTGGGCACTGGAATAGGGTCTTCAAGGAAGTGGTGACAGTACCAAGCTTGTTGGAGGCATTTAAGGAGGCATTTGGACAATGCTCTCAGATATATGGTGTGATTCTGGGGGGTATCTGTGCAGCATCAGGAGTGGGACTTGATGATACTTTTGGGTCCCTTCCAACTCAGCACATTCTGACCCTGTGAACAGAATTCTCTCTCTCTGCCTTTCCTCCTCAGAGATGCTCCAGTCCCTCAGTCACCTCTCCTGCTCTCTGTTGGACCCAGGAGCTCCATGTCTCTCGTGTCCTGGAGCGCTGTGTCCAGTTCTGGGACACAGCACTCCAGGTGTGGCCTCAGCAGGGCTGAGCAGATGGAAAGGATCACTTCCTTGGACCTGCTGGGAATACTGTTCCTAATGCCCCCAGGACACCACTGGCCAGAAGGGCGCACTACTGGCTCACAGAGGCTTGTTGCCCCGCAGCACCCGCTCCGCAGGGCCGCAGCCCGACGCCTGTCCGGGCCGATCCCGCCCTGTCCCCGCCCT